>NW_028261382.1:164747837-165070337 GCF_051295495.1 Thamnophis sirtalis
CTTACCACTGGACCTATGCTCAGACAGTTAATTCCAACTGGCAAACAAGTTAATGGAATACCTACATACACCCTTGCACCAGTTTCAATGACTTTGCCTGGGCCACCAGGTGGTGGCATGGCAACTGTTCCACCGCCTCAGGTACCTGTTCAGTTGATGCCATCTGGCCCAGTTGCCCAGCTGTCTCAGGGTCCTGCTACTGTGCCATCTCCTGTTGCAGTAAGTTCTTCTACAAATACTCCTACCAAGACTTCTCCAACCAGTACTGCAATGAATCTAGTTCTTAAGCAGGCTAAGCAATGGAAGACGTGCCCCGTTTGTAGCGAGCTTTTCCCATCCAATGTCTATCAAGTGCACATGCAGGTGGCCCACAAATGTAGCACATCTAAGAGGGAGACGACTCGTGAAATAGACAAAGTTGCAGTCTGTGCACCTTTTCTGAGGTGGCTAAAAGATAAGACGGTGAGATGTTTTTCTTGTAAATGCTTTCTAACTCAGTCAGAGCTTTTAAAACATATTTTTGTCCATGGGTTAACTTGCCTCTTCTGCACCAATATTTTCTATGATTTAAAAGGCCTTGTGACTCACACCCAAACTGCACATAATGGAAAGAAGGAATTGCACTCAAATTACGATGATAAAGGCTTTCAGCTTGCGAGTGATTCTGAAGGTCAGTTAGTATTCCCTCATTTTGACTTCAGTATAACTTCAAAAGAACTTGGTGAAAGAGAAGTGCATCTTGTTGTACTTGCTGGTGTAAATTCAAGGACACTTATTCCTTTGTATATCAAACTACATCAAGAGGATGCGGAAACGAGCAGAGAGAACAAGAACGTTTCTACTTGCCCTTTTTGTTATGGTGTTTTCACTAGCAGAGATGCTTACGAAATGCACTTGAAAGAGCGGCACCACATCATGCCAACCGTGCACACCATTTTGAAGACTCCTGCTTTTAAATGTATCCACTGCTGCGGAGTATACACTGGCAACATGACTCTAACAGCTATAGCTGTGCATTTGCTTCGATGCCGCAGTGCTCCTAAAGAGACCTCGCCAGATATGAAGATGCAGGTTGACCTTGATGTGAAGCAGGATCTACCACTTATGAATGGGGAGAACCACGAGGATGATCCTCTTTCAGCCAAGAGGAAACAGTCTGATCATCTTTATGCTGCTTCTGTTTCAGAAGACCAAAGCGATGAGGATCCGCCATTCTTCATTATAAATAATGGTACAGCCCAAGTTCCAGCAAAGGAGGTGAATTGTGTGCCTTCAAAACGACAAAAGTCTGATCATAAAACTGAAACCAAGGGAGAGACTTCAGCTGAAGATCTTCATCTGTTGGTGTTGAATCCGAAGCCATTCCAACAAAGCTCAAATGAAGTCCAAAAAAGGTTTCTTGCAGATTATTTTCACAAGAAGCCATATCCCAGTAAAAAAGAACTACAATTGCTGTCGTCCATGCTACGTGCATGGAAAGTGGATGTTGCATCATTTTTTGGGAGAAAGAGATACTTCTGCCTAAAGGCAATAAAAAACCTCAAGCCATCCGTGCTTTTGGGCTTTAATATGTCAGAACTTAAAAATGTAAAGCACAGTTTGAATTTAAATTGTGAACTGGAAGATGTATAATTTTTTTTAAAAAAAAGTAGTCCTGATATCAGGCAACCAAGACTGCATATTACACCAGAAACTATTCCACTTACTTAGTTTTTTTGTAATATTAAAATATTACTGTTCTCTGGCTACATTTGCATACAGTAGTAAATTAGAATTACAAAAAAAAAAGATTTATCATTCACAAGCATTTTTACTTTGCTCAAACCAGTCCTTAGTTCTGGTCCATCACTAACACTGACTATAATAAGAAATTAGCAAGAAGAAAAGGCTTAATGCCAAATTAAGATTCAAATTTAGACCTGCCTTTTGGCTCCCAAATGAGCTGACTTGGATGTGTACTTTGAATTCTGGCTCATTAGATGTACAACAGTTGTGAATCCTAGGTTTCTCCATTTAGGTAAACACAGGTTACTGTAGTTCTGACTGGTGGATGTGGTACCAAGGTTGAGTTGCAGTGCAATGTGCTGCTTCTGAATGATAAACTAGATTTTTTTTAGAATCATAGCTCACTCTTTTGTGTGAACACAATCAGTGCCGTGGGGTGTATTTCAGAATACCTGAAGTTCTAGTTCCTTTTGTTCTGTTTTGTTCCTTTGCTTATGATGTAGTTATGTCCATGGGATTTTATACAATTGTGTAACAAATTTCTAGATTTTTTTTAAAAAAAAAACCAATTGTTTCTAAAAAAAATAAAGTGTATAGTTTTGGTAACATATCAAACTTGGTTAGATGATTCTAACAGCGTAAAAGAACCATCCCCTCCGTTTAAAATTAAGATGCTTGGCTTTTAATATGACCTTATCACATTTAAAAATGTTCAAACCTGACAGTGTATAGGCAGTACCAGATGCAAAAATACTGTTATTAAAACACTTGTTCCTGTAGGTACAATGGTACTTCATGGGATAATTTCAAATGCTGTTTCTGAATTTTTCCTTAGTAAGAAATTCTAGATCTTTATAGATGTGCCATTGTTTTTCTGTAGCCTTGGTTTCCAAGTATTGATAATGCATCTTGGATTAAATAAAGTTAGGAGCTACCTGTTTAATTAAGATGTATTTGTTTTCATCATATATCCCAAATATGCTACTATAATTTTTAATTATGCCATTCTTGTTAGAGAATTCTGTGAGGCAAAGCTCAAATATTTGGAAGATGTCCAGGTTGGAAAAATGGATGTAGTCTAAAATGGCTATCTAGAGCTAACTTTACTTAATGCTGTAGCTTGATGCGAGCATTCTAGTTCGCATTTTGTTCCAGAAAAGTATAGGTATTGCATTCATGACTATTAATCCCTTTGCTGACAAATAGTCAAGAGCAATATTGGAAATAAGTTCTTGACACTTCGCTATCTTGCTGTGAAGATTGTCTTGGAATATGGGATTAAAGGCAATTCTTCAGCAATCTAGTGTGGGAATATGTTGCATTGTGACTGATACACAAATTCTTGGGTTATGATAATGGCAGAATGTGAAAGAATGCTTGCCATTTATAAGATTAGGATCATTTTTCTTCAAAATGCAGAGTGAAAACCTCTGTCATGTCGATGGTTTGATACTGCGAATAGACAATAGTTTTGTCTAAAGTTATTCAAGAGATAAGCCTGCTAGACATTTTAAAACAAAAGTAAGGCTAAAGCTGTGGCAGTTTTATTACTTCTATTTAAAATATGTTGGGGCATTGGATGATTGAAGAGTTTCCTGATCCAGAAGGTTAGTCTTTAGTCCCTAGAAGATAACTAGCTATTAATTTGAACAGCATAGCTTATTATTGCCCTATCAGAGAACATTTTGTGTGCAGACTTTACAGTGCATTTTAGTTATTAAAATGTTTCTTATGGGAAGACTTGTTTTGATGAAACTAAATGTAAATAATCGCAATTTAAGCACTTACATTGCAGGCTGTTAGATTTCTACAAATGACAGAATTGTAAGAAGGTTTACTGGTTTGGTTTCTGTTCTTTCACAAAGCCTCATTTTCTAAGAGTTATATCAAGGCAGAGATATTTAAATAGAATTTAATATCGCTGGAAACATAGAAACTGAAAGGTCACACCCTGTACTAGCACTGATAATTATGTAGCAGAAATGAAGGACTTGGAAGATCTGGCCACTGAAAGCATTCCTGGCTCTCACTTCATCTTTCAGGATTATTGAGATAAATATTAGATTCTGAAGTGAAGAATAACATTGACTAAACCCACGTACAAAATAAAAGGACTGCAGCCAATTAAAGATATGATGATAGACTCCAAGATTAAACTGAGGGGAGTTTAAACTGCTATTTGGTCAAAATTCATACAGTATAGTCTTATTTTTAGAAAAGGAGAATAAATACCCTTACTGGATGTCATTTCTGTTGTTATTTTAAAACTACTGTATAACTTTTGATTTCTTGCCAACATTGGACATGGAGTTGTTACAATAGTAGTGCTTTTGCTTAAGAGTTTCCTGAATTTCATTTTAATTATTTGTATCCTGTATTATTTTTACAAATAACTCAAGGTGGCAAATATATCTATCACTCCTTCCTCCCCCTATTTTCCTCACATCAACAATCCTGTGAATTGGGCTGAGAGTGACTGGCCCAAGGTCACTCAGCTGGCTTTCATGGCAAAGGCAGGATGAGAAGTCATGGTCTCTAGCAAGATAACTTAATCATCACAGGGTTCATTTCTTTGCAAGTACTCAAGATTATGGAGGAGCAAAATTAATACAATGTTTTATCTGTGAATCCAAACATAGCTTTTGCATCTGTGCTATATTGCAGTAATTTAGTATCTACTGCTTCAATGCTTAGCTAATTGGTGGGAGCCCAACCTAGCCAGCAGCAAGTTATATGGACTGATAGTTTTGCTCTATACGTGTTTCTCATTACCATGTTAGGATCTTGTTCCTTTTCAATGTTTTAATAAAAACAAGTCTGCATTAATGGCCTTAAAGCACTCCCTTTGGGAAGTGTTGAATAATGGTACAAAAAGGACTGTTTTCTGAGTTTGAACTAGCTATTTCATAACATAGGATGGTTGTTTCAAGCTCAACACCTCTGGAATGGTTGGAGCATACCATTTAAAAGTAGAAACATTTGTCCCTGCAACACTAAATTTGTGGCAGTAAACCACTTCAATAGGCATGAATTATGCTTTGCAATGGCAAGAGACGCATGGCGTAGACTTACTCATACTTCTAGGCTGTGCATAACAGGGTCATCATACTTCTCACTTTTGCCCACTATTTTCTGATCAGAACTTCAAACTGTATGTGCTGGTTTTTAAACCAAAGTAACAAAATGAATTGCTTGTCAGTGGTTTTGATCCAGAGTAGTGGGTATTAGCCTCTGGGATGTTGTAAGTTCAGTTGGGGTAGCCATGTGAGACTCAAATATTCTTCTGGCACTTTATTCTTCAACTTAACACACAAAGAATGGACAATTGTCAAGATTTTCCCTGCTTGTGTACCAACACTACTTTTACGTTGCACATCTAGAATATGAAAAATTATTCTGTAATAATACTGCTTATATGTTTTCTGGTGAAATATTGGGCTTGTTCCCATTCTCACTTTTAATCTGTATCTTGTATTTTAAAACATAATGAAATTTCAGTGTTCTGCAGTTTGATAACATTTACTTAAAAAAAAAATCTGGTGGAAGTTTTGAAACATGTTATATTTATTTCCACTACATTTTATAATCCCTGCTTTGAGATCATCTCTGGTGTTACCTTTCCTTTTGCTGAGGCTCTTTAAGCTTTTAGCAGTCTATATACACCTTATCCTGGAAAATCACATTTCTGAGTTATACTGGTTTGGTGCATGTCTGAGCTCTGCATGCTTCTTTTTAACTTTACAAATTTTCATGGTGACAGAGTGGTCCTCTAATTGGCTGCTTCATTTTTGAATAGTCAAGAATTATCAAAACAAAAAAGGGGAACTTCCCATGTTGCAGGATATTTTCATTTATTGTTTGTGTCAAGTGATAATCCTCTCATTCATTGATATTTTCACTCCATTAGAATAGACATTTCATGACTTTGGCATCATATCCTTAAACCAGGTTACACAATATCCTTGTTCAATTCACATTCCAGACCTTGGCCAGGATTACTAGCACCTTTCTATTTACTGATGCTGTCTTTGGCATTCCTCTCCAGTCATATACCTTACTAGTAATTCACAGAGGAATCCAGAGGCCAGGCTGAAAAATTATAATTGTTTTTTGAGTGGTCATCAGTAAAATCACATGATCCCCTTTCCTCCCCTACATTTAGTTTACTGATTTAGGAGAGGTTGAATAGTTTCTGATGTATGTACCGACATTACTACTTTACCATATACCATATCAGGTGCAATGAGCAGTTACTTCCATGTAAAAGGCTATATGGTCAGGACTGAAAATGAAATGCTTCAACTTGTACTTATACCAGGTATGATGGATGTATTCCCCTTGAAGTAAAACTTTAAAAGGCTTAAATGGTTTATATTGTTACCCTTAGTAAGTGTAAATTCCTAAAAACTAGAATTCTGATTCAGTTGTTCACAATCATGTTGATTTGGTAATGAAAAGGACAAGTGAAAAAATACGTACCTTCCTAATCAATTTAGCCCTACTTTCTCTTTGTTGAACTAGCATTTTCCCACTTGTCAATAATTCCAAGAAATACATATAGGTAATGAAACATCTGCAAGCAAATAATCAAGCTCAGAGAGTGCCAAGAACTCCTTTTCAGTGAGGTATGCAGCCCAGAATTAATGGGAGCTGAAATCCAAAATGTTTGAACAATGCAAATTTGTCTCCCGTAATTTAAGACTGGACATGATTGGCTGATAATATGATGGAGGTACAAGCAGAAAAAGGTGATTCCTCAAATTATATTCTATAAAGCTTTCACATGTTCCTTTAATAAAGCTATCCCTATCGTAAATCAGGTTACTGGCTTAGTATATACTACTAAGCTCCATTTCATTTTTACATCAACAGTTTGTGCACCATGGTTAAGCAAACTTCAGAATAAAGGTTAGAATAGTTCTTCAAAAATGTCATATTCTCCGTTAAAAAGAAAAATATAGAAATCAAGACCCTGTTCACTGTAGCTTTCTGTGACAAAAACTCATAAAAGACTCCCTTGCCCACCCACAGGTCCCATTAATTCATAGTGTATAGTTGTGGCGGGGACTTGGCTATTAATACTTTCCCCCCCTGCCATCTTAACATTGTAAAAAAAGCCAACCATCTTGACCCAGTTTCTCAAATGCATTTAGAATCTTAAGATGGCTTTGTAGTTAAGATATGGACAACATGCTTTAAAATGGCATTTTAATCTAAAAATTTAAATGCTTAATTACAAGTTAACAAGTGCTTTGCTGATCAAACATTTCACGTTTTATATAAAAGGATATTCATGAAAAACTTTATGAAATAGTTGCTTCTGCAACTTAGCAAGCTACATATTGCTGTTTTTCTTTAATATATAGCACTTCAAAGAACAAAGTTGCTTTTACTATGCTCTAGTCAGCCAGTGGATTTCTTCTTGCTGTGTTGAACAGAATCAAGATCATTACCAACAATACGTATTTTGCTCCTTATTGCACTTCTAAGTACTATTTCAAAAATATGCCTGTGGAACAGAGATTAACAGCAGGAAACACAGTATACTTTATTTTTCCCACTTACGTCTCTACATAATAAACTTTGTTAATCTTAGAAAAGAATTAGCCAGAAAACCATGGAACACAGTTTGGTACCTGGCTGTAAAATCTTTCTTACCCTAGTCTTATACCAGGAGAGAGAAATACAGAGGTGAATTATATAGGTTGGTTTTTCTGAACTATTCTGGCTGAAAATAATGGCTGGAAGACCTTCCTCCTGTATATCCAGTCCCATTCCATCTCTAATCTCTCAATTAAGAGGATAGTGTTAGATTTACTTACAGTTTATATAATATACTGTACATACTACCGTTTCTTGATAAAATTAGCTGCCACTTAAGGCTTTATATTAGATTGTGCTTTAAGATACTAGTATATTATTTCTACAGAAAATCCAGCTGAAGTAAATGCGCTTGAAGACAAACTGGGACATACAAAGAAGGCACTGTAGTTTTCCGGAAAAAAGTGCAGCAACAATCTAAAGGCCAGCATGGATCTTACTGATAATACTCTCCTTTACATGTTACCACTTCCAGTTTAATCACATACATTGTCCTTGATCAAGACAAGGAAAGTAGTCTTCAGTCTTGAAGAGATCAAGTGGCTCATACAGGGCTTGATTTTGCCTCGATGATGATGATTTCTGTAATGAAATTCTACATATCAAAATACTTTTACACCTGACTTTTTTAGAACCTACAATTTAATAGTTTTGAACAAAATGCCCCTCTTAAGTTTGTGTGCCTTCCATGAAATATACCAAGCAGACTTTGAAAAGATTAGAACTACATATACATTTCAATGTGCATACGGGATTTCTGGAACAAATTATCAGAAATGTATCCACTATTTTTCATGGAAAGTCTGTTGGGATTGTGGAGTTTTCCAATATGCAAATGAAAAACCTCTGAATCATGAAATGTGCTATGCCGTATGCTAACTTGCTTCACTTGAAAAAGTGAATCGGCATTTCATTCAGATTATCTTACTCCCCCATCCCAAACACAGAGCCAGGAGATGCATGACAATGGGGACAAAAGGTGCAGAAGCGAAGTCTGGCTTCTCAGGTCCATGTTGGCTGTTGCCTTCGTAGTAAATGATAGCAGTAACTGCTATGAAACAGTAGCGGAATATGACATTCCCCCGCCCCTCCATTATTGGTTATAACTCTCATTATTCCTGATTTAATTGAACTATCCTTATCTTTTGGTAAATAATCAGGTCAGTCTGCCATGCAAACATGCTCAATGTGCACAGATGATTTCAATGTTGCAGTTGTCCAATAAAAATATTTTAAGTGCAAAGGTAAACATACTGAACAAACAAGCCTAGGTAAACCACTAGCTATAAGAGGTTCTAATACATCAAGAAGGGGAACCTTTCTATCTTTATTCCTTTTATTTGGTTAACTCCCAAATCAGTGAATGGGTTTTTGTCCTTCAAAGTATTTATTTCAAGGAAATATCTTTACACAGCTTTTATAAACACATGTAAACCACAGAAAGGAAATGGAGAGTAGTTGAGCAAGATAGCTCATCTCACTGCATCCTCTTTCACATGGTGAAAGAGGATTACTGACCAAGCCAAAGATTTCTCTTTATAGAGGACCTGAGATGTATAATTTTTAATGTTAGAGGTCTAACTTGTAGCAAGTTAGAAAGACCATGTAGACAAAAGCAGCCTATCAAGAACTATCTGTTATAATTGTGGCCGCTCCCAAATGACACTTTCAGGGCAGTACCACACAGCTTTAGATAACTGTAGGAAGGCCATGTGGTAGACTGGCCACTTCTCCCTCACAAAGGTGATCATCGGAAAAAGTAAGTGAAAAGATGTGTGACAAGGGAAGGAGGCGCAAGGATGTGGGACCCATGGGGAAGGAAACAGGCCCAAGCCCTGTGGGAACTCGGCCAAGAAGAAGATAGGTCCAAGGGACTCAGGTGAAATGGAAAGAAAGAAAACCAGGTGGGGGCTGCAGAATCCCTACAATCAATTGTAAGGGTAGGCAACTTGCCAAGTGCCCAACTTGCTCATCTGACCACAGGGGCACTGAAGCCTCTGTAACTTTGGGTAAACATTGTTAGTTCCTTTGTTCCATGTGCCATGGTAATTTAGAACAGTCACTGAAGGAACATTCTAAGTTGAGGACTACCTGAATCAGTCTTATATACAGAATAAGAAGCATGGTGGATGAAATGAGCATGCTTATCCAAGCCCCTCCTCTGGAGGACAACAGGAGCAGATAATTTGTTGTCCTCCAAATTCCTTTGTATTTATTTAAAGGAACACCCTGAAAAAATAATGATTAAAATAATCATTTGTTCCCCATTTTTACATTCTTTGAAAATCTAAAATAACTATCTCACTGAATGTTAATTTGGAAATTATTTGGGGTAAATGTATCATAAATTTATGAATTCCTAATAATCGATCATCCACCTTGAGCTTATGGAAGTTATGCATCTAGATTTGGATCAGATTTGTCCCTGCTATAGAGATTAAAGAAGTCTAAGGTTTCTATAATCTACTCCATAAACTAATTTCAATTTGTATCTTGCATCTTTTCAGCCTTAATAAAGAAAACTTACATTTAAAAAAGATGGCACGTTGATTGTGTACAATAATTTCTTTAACGTATTTGGAAAATTTCCAAGGTCTGATTCTGCCTTTATGATCTGTTCCTCCATTCCAGTCACATTATTACCAATCATTTTTACAAAGGCCTGGTTTAAAAGAAAAAGAGAAAAAATAGCAATAACGTTAACAAAGATGGTTTAATTTCCTAGTTTTGAATTAGAATACTGGACTAAACCTGAAAAGAATTAAACTTCTTTAACCGTATTAGGTTAACTGCAGTGATTTCCTTAACAACCGTGGCAAGAAAGGTGGTAAAATGGGACAAAATTCACTTTAAAATGTCTCACTAAGCAACATAAATTTTGGGATCAATTGAGGTTGTAAGTTGAGGACTACATGTAGAGATTCATTAGATTTGAATACCAAAATGTATTTTCTATGATAGGAACTTACATATTACTGGGCAATACTAATATTAGACTTATATGTTACCTGAGTTTCAATGATTAAGTGAAATGTCATCTTTAAAATAAATTTACATTTATCTTTAATATTTATCAAAGATACATGTGTTCATTAAAACATTGGGAAAGCAGTGTGAATAGAAACATACAGTAGTTGTCCTTCAATTTCTTGCTGGAAATATTTTTTTTATCTAGATTATGATTAAGGATCTGCAAAGAATCAAAGAATACACTTAATTATCTCTTGCTATGCTGACATTATAAGGCTTAACCTCCAAAAGAAAAATAAAATTGAAAATAATTTCTATTAGCCTTGTAAAGAGAACCTAAATATTGACATTTGAAACACAATACCTCTAGTTTGTCAATCTTTCTATAGAGCTTCTTCATTTCCATTGCCTTTGCATGAATATGTGGCACACTTTCATTAATTACTTGAGAAGAATCATTTCTAATCTAAGAGAAAAAAAATACATACTTTACTGTTAACAAGTTAGGGAGAATAAGCTTTGACAAAATCTAACCAATGCATTTAAAATGGTACACAAACCTAGTTATCTTCCAAAAGAATGTATGCAACCCATACAAATTGATTTAACAGTTATTGGTCCTCCATCACTGAAGGTTTTTAAGAAGAGATTAGACAGCCATTTGTCCAAAATGCTACAGGGTCTCCTGCTTGAGGAGGCGGTTGAGCTAGAGGATGACCTCCAAGTTTCTTTTCCAATTCTGTTATTGTTATTAACCTAAGGCTTCCTTCTGATCTGTTAATGCTTCTAGATTTGCTAAATGTAGATTTCAACAGTTTACTATACACTGCAGATATAGAAAACAGGTTACAAGACCGCATAGAAATCAGAATTGAACACCACTATCTTTTATTGTTATGACAAATGTTTAGTGGTGGCGCAGTGGTTAGAAGGCAGTACTGCAGGGCTAAGTGACTACTCGCTGCCAGGAGTTTGATTCTCACATTCTCGCCAGCTCAAGGTTGATTCAAGCTTCCTTCCCAGGTCGATAAAATGAGGACCCAGATTGTTGTGGGGCAATATGCTGATTCTGTAAACCATCTACAGAGGGCTGTAGCACTATGAAGCAGTATATAAGTCTATTGTTATTATCTTTTTAGTGTCAATCAGTATGCCTAAAAGCATTTCTGCAGTCCTTTCATTTCAACTAGAATGCGGCCGCGCGAGCGATTGTGGGTGCACCTCGCTTCACCCACATAACACCTATCCTCTGTGAGCTGCACTGGCTACCTGTCGATCTCCGGGTACGCTTCAAGGTGCTACTTGTCACCCATAAAGCCCTTCATGGTAGTGGATCTGGATACTTGAGAGACCGCCTACTGCCAATTACCTCCACGCGACCTATTAGATCTCATCGATTAGGCCGCCTCCGAGTTCCATCTGCCGGTCAATGTCGACTGGCAACCACGCGGAGGAGAGCCTTCTCGGTGGCAGCTCCGACCCTGTGGAACGATCTCCCCGTGGAGATTCGTACCCTCACCATCCTCCAGACCTTCCGCACAGCCCTCAGAATCTGGCTATCCCGTCAGGCCTGGGGTTAAGACTGTAACCCGCCCGAATGGTATGAATGTTGTGTTTTAATTATGTATTGTCTTATATGTTAAAAGTTTGTCTTCCTCCCCCCCCCTTTTAAGTTGTGAGCCGCCCTGAGTCCCCCCAGGGAAAAGGGCGGCATATAAATAAACTTTAACCTAACCTAACCTAACCACAGGTTGCTTTCAAACACCGACAGCATAGGACAGTCTACCACAGGGGTCTCCAACCTTGTCAAATTTAAGCCTGGTGGACTTCAACTCCCAGAATTTGCTGGCTGGGGAATTCTGGGAGTTGAAGTCCGCCAGGCTTACACCGACTTACGCATTTTTAGGTATCATACCTACCATGTCCAGCATTCCCACAAACTCATCTACCCTGATCAATAAATCTTCAAGGCTCTTGTCCAAAGTCCCGATCTGCAAAAAAGACAAAACAAAAAGACCAAATAAAGCATTCGCAGTCCAAGCAAAACGGCAAGCGCAGGCGGGGGGGGGGGGGGAGCCCAGACCTCCGAATAAACTCAACCGGGGCAGCGGGTGGGAACAAGTAGCAACACCCCTCGAAGGCCACCGGTTACGTGAAGCCACTTCCCGACGGCCTTTTACTTTTGGCTCGCTTGGGATTTAAAGCGATTTGCCACGAAGTCGAACCGCTGCTGGGTGGAAACCGTTACGGCCCCCTAAAGACCGCGGCATCGGAATGCTTGCCAGAATGACCCCGGGGGGGAGAATCCCCTCACGGCCACCAACTGGAGGACGAGGCTGTGCGGGGGGAGAGAGGGACGAAGACGGCGCGGGACGACGCGCCAGGTTTAAAGCGGGCGAACCGGCCGGCGTTCAAAGCGGGCGCCTCCCGTCCATTCACTCGCCTGCCCGGCTGAGGCGGCGTTCTCGAGCGGCGAAGGGAGCAGGTAGGCGGCGTAGTCGGCAGCCGCGGCGGCCAGTAGAAACTCCCCGCGCGATGGATCGCCCGTCGCCGCGTACTCGTCGCCGATTCCCGAGACGTTGCTGTGGCTCTTGGAGACGTGGCCGCTGTCAGCGCTCGAGGACGAGGAAGACGAGGAGGAGTGAGACAGCGACGGCGGCGGCGGCTCCTCAGGGACGATGACACAAGGAGCTCCGGCCGCCTGCGCCATCTCCCCTCCCGTCTTCCGGCTCTCGCCCAGCCGTCTTATCACCTGATTCGGGGCGGTTTAAATCGGAGGCCTTCGAAATGACAGCTTAATTGTCGCCCCCCCTCCCCTCCCCTACGGAAGCTCAGCGAGGACAGTTTGAGCGACTGGAGTTACTCGCTCGCCTTTTTCATTCACGTTCTGCTTTAGAGAGTGGAGCCAAAGCGAGTGTTTCGAGGTGAAGCGCCTGCTTAGGTCACGTAGGAGAGATCCCGCCTCAAGGGAGTCGTGGGAAGGGTTTGTTTTTTTTTTGCTTGCATATCCCGGCCTGCTTTACTCCCCCATTTGGTTTATACCAGTGGTCTTCAACCTTGGCAACCTTAAGACCTGTGGACTTCAATTCCCAGAGTTCCTCAGCCAGCTTTGCTGGCTGAGGAACTCTGGGAGTTGAAGTCCACAGGTCTTAAGGTTGCCAAGGTTGGAGACCACTGGTTTATATTACACAGGGCCATTTTTTTTTTTTTTACAATCTCAGCGATTCGAAGACGTGGTGGACTTCAACTCCCAGAATTCTCTGCTGGCTGCAACGGTAACGGTTGTCGTTTGAGCAAACACTGTTGGTGGAGGAAACTAAGGGAAGCTTTTCGTCTTCTTCCCTTCCTGTCTTGACTTCCTAGCAGTGTTGTACATGTACAAATCTGTTGAGAGATGACAAGTTACTTTAAATTAGGCTGGTGTTGAGACGGCTTGATCAGAATTTGGATTCCCAAACTCTAGGCCACGTGGGAAAGTTTTTAAAAGTCTCAGGAGAAGCCAGTACACTGCAAGTCACCAGTTTTTGAAATCTTTCATTTTTCACTAATTACTTGGGGAGATGGTAGAATGCTTAATAGGTACAAGACTAGGTGGGATAGCTAATACTTTCAGCAAAATTAAAACTAGCAGCAATGATCAGAAATGGCTTGACAGTGTAGGAAGTTAGCACTAGTAGTGGATTTCCATATATTTTTTTACAATGGTTTGCTCATGTGCGTTTGCGGGTGTGTGATGCTTCTGCGCATGCATGGATATTTCTTCCAACAATTGCACAATGCAATCAATCAAAACTTATGGAAAGCTGATGAATTTTAAAGCACTAAAATGAATTGTTCACATATAATACACTGAAATACTGTACCATAGAGATGCCAAATACTTTAGAAGATGACATCTTCTAAACCAAGACCTCTACTATTAAAATATGGCATTAGATCAATACTCTGGTCATTACCAAGTCAGAAGGCTAAAGAAATGAGGGAAGACCCACTGAAATAGGGCAAAACAACAATAAGAATTAGTAACAATTCTAAGTAAGATATGCCAGCAAATTTGGAGAAACATAGTAGCCAACTGATTGGAAGAAGTCAATCTATGTTCTAATATCAAAAAGCCAACTGATTGGAAGAAGTCAATCTATGTTCTAATATTTAAAAAAAGCCTTAACAGAGTGTGTAAACTATCATCCAATATCCTTAATTTCACATGCTAGCAAAAAAAAAAAAATGCTTAGGAACATCCAACACAGATTAGAGCCCTATATGGAAAAAAACTTGCCAATTTTCAAGCTTTAGAAAAGGCTGAGGAACATGAAACATTAATGTTGATTTGTGTTGGATAATTGAGGAAGCTAAAGAATACCAAAAATAAGTTAGTATGTGTTCCGTTAATTATAGAAAGGCCTTCATTTGTGTTGATCATGTCAGTTGTAAAATGTAAAAAAAAATTCCAGAAAGATACTGATTTCATGAGAAACACAAGGTGCTGTGTCTTTGTGAAAACAAACAAACAAAGGCTCTAATACTGGGAAGGAGAGAAGGAAGAGAAAACAATGATCAAAAGAAGAGATGGATTCAGGTACAGTGACAATGAATCTACCAATGGAAGATCTGAAAGGCCATTGTCATGAAGAAAATCTATATGGTTACTAAGAGTTGACACCAATTTGATGGCACATAAATAAGTAGAATAAATAAATTATCTGTTATAAAACTGTTGAAAGTTTCATGTTAACTCGTTGACTTTTGAAATGTAATTTAAACTTAATTTTCTAGTGAAATTATTGCTTTGAATTCTACGGACTATATTTTGAAGACATGTGACTGTTGCTTTCAAAGTAATGTTTGTGCATGTATAAATGGCTCATAGGACTGAAAATCCTTTGAAAGTGGTGTTTTGACATGCACAAGAAAGCTGTGAAGCATCTGACTTCAATCATTTAAGGAGCTGCTTTTCCCAGGCATGCATGACTGCTTTACTTTTGCTAGTAAAATGGCTGTGTATGCACTGATGGATATGAAAACAATTGGCAGCAAATTCCAAAACAACCATGTGAGCTTGGAAGAAGTGCAGCTTCTTTAATCCCTCTGGGTGAAAATGTAATAAAGTGTATACCTGTGGTTTTTGTAGCTCATTGCTAAACTAGCTGTGAAAATATTCTTGGTCCTCTGTTAACAGTTCATGGTGTTTACAATTTAATTAGAATTTAAAAAATGTAGATAGAGACTTTGCAAAACTTTCATTTGTGTTCAGAAATACCCGACTTTTTGAATGGGCAGGAAGCATATAAATTTTGGATCTGAGGTCGAATGGCTGCTTATGCATCATACAAAAATAAGATTAAAATAAAAGGGAAAATGAAATATAAAATATCTATGGACACAGGTGGTTAGATCCCCTTTTACTACTTTTTACAGAGAAATACAAAAGAAATAGGAACTAAATTCTACAATATTGCAGAAGACAAGAGTCATGTTAACATGATTGACAGAAATATTTGGAAAATGGTGAAAGACATAAGAGTTTGGTTAATCTTTTAAAGCAAAAGATAGGGCAATGATTCCAATTATTAGAGATAAAAGATTAAATATGTAAAACTTCAAAATACATTGTCAATTTTTAACGTTCTATTCAGGGTGTACAGTATAGCAACCCAGATAATATATTGGTTGAGGATATAGAGGCTTTTCTAATACAAATCTACCACACTTAGGTGATACACAAAAACAAATTTGCCCCACTATCTGAGATTAAACAAAGAATTTAAAAAATGGCAGATTGTAAAACACCAGTAGTTGGGCTATCTATAGCGTGGTATAAAACATGTAGTGTCCGGTTTCCAAAAGATGCCCTAATGAATTCATGAGCCTCAAGCCAAGTTTCAAAAGAAAACCAGTCATGAGTTAACATATCTTTTGGTATCAAAACTTTTGTCAATTGTATGATGAGATAGCTGATAAGGGAACATATCAGTGGCATTTAATTAGATTTGTATTGCAATTACACCAAAATCAGTAAAGCTCATACTCAATATGCTAATCATTCTTATTAATGTTGATACAAAGATCTTAACAGCAGTGTTAGCAAATAGATCATAGCAATTGATACCATTCATTATTGAGAATGATCAAGTAGGGTTTATAAAAACCATGCAAGCAGAAATATTAGGCTAGCTGTAGATTTAATAGACTTAAATAAAAATTAAGACAATAGCAATAGCAATAGCAGTTAGACTTATATACCGCCTCATAGGGCTTTCAGCCCTCTCTAAGCGGCTTACAGAGTCAGCATATTGCCCCCAACAACAATCCGGGTTCTCATTTTACCCACCTCAGAAGGTTGGAAGGCTGAGTCAACCCTGAGCCGGTGAGATTTGAACAGCCGAACTGCAGAACTGCAGTCAGCTGAAGTAGCCTGCAGTGCTGCATTTAACCACTGCACCACCTCAATTTGCAATCTCATCATTCTGCAATCTCATCATTTCAGTATCTGAAAAAGCTTTTGCTGTATTAAAAAGCATTGGATTTTGAAATTCATAAAATGAATCAAGATATTATATGTGGTGCCCACATCTGAAGTAAAGACTAATGTACGTTTTCTGTTTCTTATTGTTTAGAGTAGGGGTGTCCAAACGTTTTGCAAGGAGGGCCAGATTTGGTGAGGTGAAAATGTGTAGGGGCCGATCATTCAGCCTGACATTCTTTGAACCATGAACATTAAATGCAAATGAACTATTTTATGAAAGACTAAACAAATAACTCAGGCGGGGAGAAGAGTCTGCGGGCCGCTCAAAATTTGAAAATGGACCACAATTGGCCCCCGGGCCGGACTTTGGACATGCCTGGTTTAGAGGAACTATACTAGGATGTCCATTTTCATCCTTTTCGGTATTTATATGGAGCACTTGATTTGGCTTGTTGTATTAGACAAAATAGGCAGATTTATGCAGTAGTGCATAATTCACTTGAATATAAATTGGTTTCACTTCCAGATGACATTTTTATTCTGAAATGTCACACGACTTTATTCCAGAGCTGATGCAAATGAAAGTTACCTTTAGTAAAACAGCTGGAAATTCCAACTGATCCAAATCGGATTTGATGCTACCAGGCAAAACTTTGGTTATCTAGTCATTTAAAGAATCTCAAGTCTGTATTTGCATGAAACCCTTCAAATATTTAGGCATATGTGTACACAAAATTATAACTCAGTAATGTGTAATATAAATAAAATTTATAAAGAGGCTTCTTCATATAAATGAAGTCATTAGGTGGAAGTCATTAAACCTTGCCCTCTGGGGAAAACATTATTCCCAAATTAATTTATATTGTGTGGAGAATTCCTCCTTAAATGCATGGAAAATATATTCATAAAATAAACTTTTTCCTTAGAAAGTTTTAGAAGGTTCTTCGATTCAAAGTACATCAGAGATGAATTTCCAATTAAGGTAGGAGGATTTGGTTATCTAGATCTGTAGCTATATCATCAAGCTTACTGTCAAATATTAGATACTGGAAGCCAATAATTGGTATTAATTTTCCAATCTGGACAATTTTGGAATATGTACAGTATAGTATTCAATTCAATTCAATTTATTGAGTTTGTATGCCGCCCTATTCCAGAGAGACTCAGGGCGGCTAACAATAAAAAGGGAGGGGATACAAAAAAATAAAATAAAAAACAACAACATACAAACAATGTATGTTTGTTTATTGCACATAACTGCAATATTTTCAGCCACAGCCTCTGTTAACAACATTGTTAATAATGTATGAATGTTTGCATTTTGTTCCTTTTTGTTATTATTTTTAAAGCAAAAAATAATAATTAGAATAAAAACAAGGTAAGAGCTGGCCCCATAGTATTGCTGAAAATTGGACACAATTGGAGAGCATCATCAGGCTTAAACAATCGCACTGATTGGATTTGCAAAATCTGACAATTCTACTCCTCTCTTACAGACCAGCCCATCTGGTTTGAATTAACAGGGTATGTGAAACAGGAGATGGAATTCCCTGTTCATTCTCCTGTTCCTCTGTGAATGCCTTGATTTTCTCAGGTTGCCAACTTTTGAACAGATTTACAGTGTGTGTGAGGATCCAGGAAAAAGAGAGGAGAAAGGATACATGCTGGCCAATTGGATACAAACGTTTTTATTTTATTTT
Source organism: Thamnophis sirtalis (assembly GCF_051295495.1). Lineage (NCBI taxonomy): Eukaryota > Metazoa > Chordata > Lepidosauria > Squamata > Natricidae > Thamnophis > Thamnophis sirtalis. The sequence goes on from NW_028261382.1 coordinate 164,766,300, forward strand.
TTGTTTAATACATATTGACATCTTTTTTGTGGGGAAAAAATCACCTATATTGTAACAGTTTTAAAAAGCAAAGATCCCAAGAAAAAAAATAAATACTCAATTTATACTTACCGGTAATTTCTGACAATTATTTATCAAAACAATGTAGCCTTCATGGCTATCTACAATGCCTTGTATGATCTGCTGTTACCAGGGTGGGAGGATGATTTTATTACATTAATTTATTTGATTCTTTATTATTTATTTTTTAAATGAGGTTTTATATTCTGTAAGCCACTTTGAGTCACCATGTGTGAATAGGTGGCAATATAAATTCATTCATTCATTCATTCAATCAATCAATCAATCTGAAATGATCATGAATGTTCCACGGACATCAACACAGTAATTTATAGTAAGTAATCTTAGTTGCACAACTAGTCAGGTATTGCTGCTAGAACTAATATCACTGAAGCCCCCATTCTAGTTCAGGTGAGTCATAAGAATTTCAAAATTCACCTCACCATTTCTGGAATTTCTTAACTGCAGCTATGAAACTGGAATTCTGAAATGCAACAGATGGTCATTGTATTCAGTTCAGCAATGAGAACTAGTGAATTTTATTCAAAATATGATAATAAATTACTTTCTATTAAAACTTCAGGTCAGAAGGTTACCTGTAAGATAAACAAAAGCTAGACTCTAAATTAAATCAACCAAGCTCATTCCTTTGGAAACACTTTAATACACAATCATATACAGTAAATAACAAAAACAGTTAAAAGTAGAAAAATACACCGTAAAACAATTATATTTTGTTTCTAGGCATCTCAGGAATATTTTCATATTTTCTCTATAAACCATTTTAACAATTTGCGGCATTTCAGAATAGAAAAGCAGAGCTGAGAGCAAGTCTCTTTTAGGCTTGTCTGTTATTGTCTTACAATGCTGCTGGTATTTTAGACTTCCGAGGATAGGTAACTCAACAAGGTTTAGAAAATATAATATAGGTCCCCCCAAATTAATATTTTAATTATTAAAGACTCAGTGAATTCATTTTAATTCTAAATATTAGAGAAATTTAGTGGAATTGTTTCTGTTACCTTAGAACATAGATGTAATAGGATTCTAAGTTCTAGTTATTCAATACTGTCAGCAAATCAGAAGGCGAAATCAAGGGTCACAAAACCGGGAGCATTGGTCTAATAAATATTTTAATAATAAAAAATATAATGCACATCCCATGTTATTGTGGTGCATTAATAAACTAGCATTCATGCTGCAACTTTTTTAAATAAACAGGAAACTCAAGTTTATGCAGACAGACCTATCAATGACCAGCAGGGGGTGCTGATTTAAAAGGAAATTATTCCAGCAACAGAAATTTCTCACCCATGTAAGATTTTATACATACAGTACAGACATATACAAACATAAAGTCATTTGGTCAACGTTTCATTCCCAAAGGAGGGAAGGGGAAGGAGTAAATACAGCATGCCTTCAACTATAGTCAAGATAGAAAGCCATTCTTTAAAGGCAGCATTTCCAAATGTAGGTGCAATCGTCAATTTTCTGTATAAAAAAAGCTAGGAAACAATTACCTAGTGGCAGAAAGTATGTTTTTGGAAGATAACGTAATTGTTATCCTCTGAGATTAATTGATGAAGCAGAAATCATATTTACAATTTCCATGGGTTACACCAGACAATACTTTTATGTCTAATCAGAAAAATTGTCCTTCCAGGAAAGTAACATCTCTCGCACATCAGAACATTTATGACAAGTGACAATTCTCACTCTTCTGCATGTAGATTGATTGAATTGTTCCAGGAGGCACTTCCAGAAAGAAATAAAACTCAAAAGCATCCATTAAAGTGTTATCACAGTTCCATCTTCTTCAATGCCTCCTTTGGGAATAACTAAACTATGGCGAGGATCAGTTTTTAAGGAACTAAGGATTTTGTGAATATTGCCATTGCTTTCTCGTCCAAAGCTGTTGTTGAATACTAGGTCTCTCTGTAGTCTGTGGCTAAGACTGTTGCCATTGATTCGGGAAAGGCTACCGGCAGGAAGACTGTGAGATTTTGGAATGGGCTGTGGCTCCAGGCAGCCTTCAATTACGATGTCAGCATCCTCATCGCTCTCCATTTCGTCCGGGTGGAAGTTCTGTAGAACATGAGAAGAAGGCAAACTGTGATGGCTGGCAGTGCTGTCTGTAGACTGACCAGAGCTCCCAGACATCCGACTGCTTCTGATAATATTGTTCCTTTGGTTTGCTGGCTTGACTGTGATGATAAGATTATGGCTATTGGCAATCATCATATCCGTCACCTGATCCAGGGTTTTTCCTGCCACTTCTATCCCGTTCACTTCCAAGACTTCATCGTTGACGGCAAGCAAGCCTGTGCTCTCGGCTAACCCCCCAGGAACCATCCGTGAGATGAAAATGCCAGGAACTTTTTCCAACCCATGGGGAGTCACTCTTACGCTGGTGCCGTCACGAATATAAAATCCAAGTGGTTTCTCACACCCGTGGCGATACAGTCGTACCCTTCTATGAGTTTCAGGCAGAATATCCACATCAATGATAGAAGACACTGGTCTGAAGTCTTGAGGCATGCTGATATTAACATGAGGACGCCGGCGAAGGTTGTCATTACGGAGAGTCACCAGAGCCTTCTTTTTCCTTGTTAAGGTGTTTGAACCAAAATTTCCATAATCCGCTTCGTCTGCAGAGAGAGAGAGAAAAATTAATACCTCAGACTAAATCCTATGTAGGCCATCTTCTGCAAGAAGATGCAGAAGGAGCTTTATCTCCAGCTTTCATAATGCGCCAACATTTAAATATGGTTGAAACACTGCTGTGAGAGAAACTGTCAATTAAAGACTGTGCTACTAATAAACATGTATTTTGAAATATTGGAAGAAAATGTCTAGACTCTAGATTGAACAACAAAAAAAAAAGAAGCAGGCTGTTGTTAGGATGAACATGAAGCAAGAGACCAAAACTATTTGTTTGATGACAAACATAATGTTCTCCTGCTAGAAGAAAACCCCCAAAATGAAATGTAATTTGTGGCCACTATGAAGAGAAAGCTAGAAATAACAGCAACACGTGTATGTCTGGCAGTTTACCACTCCTTCAAAGTCATAAATGAAGCAACTAGCTAAGACAACAAGATTAGCTTTTAAAAGACTGTAGGCAAGTAAACGATTAGCAGGACCAGACTGATTGGCTGCCAGTTATCATTGATTAATCAATAATATATGAATTTGCAAATTGCACCAGAGCACTGTTGCTTTTAAGGGACTACTATTTCATCTCTAAGAGCACAAAGCCGTATTTCAAACCCACATGAAGTCTGTAATAGCTTTGTTAGTTGTAGATTCTTCTAATAAACACTGTGTAACTTAAAATATATAAGCATTTTTGTAAAGGCCTGTGTTAAAAACTCTTGTAGTCTAAGATATAAAATATGCATGTGTAGGCAGGCAAAAATATATTTTAAAGGGGTCTCAGCAACCTGATGCTTGTAAATATGGGAAAGATGTGTAATTGCATCTGTCGAATGTAGGAAGCATCCCTTATTCTATTGTCTTTAAGAAAACTTTCATTCAAGACAAAAATAATCCACTTGTATATCTACTCTATCTTTCTATCTATCTTTCTATCTATCTTTCTATCTTTCTATCTATCTTTCTATCTATCTTTCTATCTTTCTATCTATCTTTCTATCTGTCTATCTTTCTGTCTATCTTTCTGTCTATCTTTCTATCTCTATCTATCATCCATCTATCTATCTATCTATCTATCTATCTATCTATCTATCTATCTATCTATCTATCCATCCATCCATCCATCCATCCATCCATCCATCCATCCATCCATCCATCCATCTCTCCCTCTCTCCTGATCATCCTGCAGTTGCAGATGAGTAAGTCACTAAGAACTTTCCAAAAAGGCCTCAAACCGATCAACACTTCAAACTGAAGATGGACAAAGCAATGCTCGGGCCTGTGACATTTCAACTTAATACCACAATCTCAACAAAACAATGTTAATTCCATCCCCCACAAACTCCATGATGCAAAACTGAACCTCAAATGGAACGGAGGGGGGAAGGCTTCCTTTTGCAAACATTTTCTCCGAAGATAACCAAAGACAATTTAGGCCTCCTGGAAGAAAATATTTCAATTTCCTCATGTTTAGAAGCAAGACTATTGGAGACTTGCATAGAACAAAGAACCAGTGTCAGGAGACGCAGGTGGGTTATTTTTGTAGGCACTTTATTAACGTCAGGCAGAAAATCAATATGCACGATTAGTTGAGAGACCCAAACATATAACTCATGATCTAGCCTGCCACAAGCAAGCTGTCAGGGCAGAAACACTAATTACAGTTAATGCGGCTTTACATAAATTGTTTAAAAAGACCAACAAGAGCCAGAAAGGATTTGTGCAAATGTCAGGGAAGCCATCTTTAACCAAACTAAAGGTGCAAAACTTATAGGCACCCCTAGAAGGATGTTCATATAGGCAAATGTCCTATTACTGAGGATGTTTTCCTAAGCATGTCCAAAAGGTCCCATAGAGTTGTAATTCTTTAGCATGACAGGCTGGGAAAATGTATTAAATGCATGATGTATAATCATATTAACTGTACAGTATTTAATATTAATGTTTTAATTAAAATATGGGTGCTGGCCATTTTTTTTTAATGAAGCTGTAAATATTTCACTCGAAGGTTAAATTTGGCTGTCAAGTTCAAGTTTTGCACATTAAATAAGAAAAGAGGGGCTCATCATCAGTTACAAACTGTCTCTTAAACACACACACACACACACACAATAACTGGTCTAGGCCAAGGCTCTCCAAATTTGGCAATTTTAAAACTTCTGGACTTCAACTTCAACTTTATAGGTCACTACCTATAAAGCCCTACATGGCATCGGACCTGGGTACCTGAGAGACCGCCTCCTGCTGATTACCTCTCTCAGACCAATTAGATCGCACAGTTTGGGTCTCCTCCGGATTCCATCTGCCAGCCAATGTTGGCTGGCGACTCCCCGGGGGAGGGCCTTCTCTGTTGCAGCTCCAGCCCTCTGGAACGAGCTCCCTGTTGAGATCCGGACCCTTACTACCCTCCCGGCCTTCCGCAAAGCCACCAAGTCCTGGCTGTTCCAGCAGGCTGGGGGGAGCTGAGAAGCATCTACCTCCACGGAAATTGTGAATGTTGGTTTTGTTTTTAATATGTTGTCTTTGTCTCATTCCCCTCTTTCCCTTGTCTTTTGTGAGCCGCCCGGAGTCCTCCGGGAGTGGGCGGCATACAAGACAAATAAATAAATAAATAAATAAATAAATAAATAAATAAATAAATAAATAAATAACTCCTAGAATTCCTCAGCCAGCCATTCTGGTTTCCTGGCCTAGGCTATAAGGCAGCAACCTGCATATTCAATTGTAAGGTGCAAGAGGCTGAACATACATAAGCAGAAAATAGTCCAACACAACCTTCTCTCCTGACAAGAACAAAGCTGAGAAAGATGGTCCCCTCCCAGCCTCCCAGGAATCTGACATCAGAATGTATGCAGATCCCTGGCAAGTATGGCAGAGGTTTCCTGTTGCTGCGCCTTTGCTTCCTTGAGGCCAAAGCCAAGATGAATACCAGGACAAGTTAAAGCAACTTGTTCTGAAGGTGGGGCTGATGAATTGCTACTTGCTAAACTGCTGAGAGTTTGAGATCCAGTTAAGCAACTGTGAGGTTAGGACGCATCCATTTGGCTCCTGCATTGCTGATAATGTCCAGTGAAGGATGCTTCTTCTTTTTTTGGAACAGAAACAATTACTTATTTTATCATCTGAGCCTCCTGAATTAGATTTTGCTGATATCTGAGATATTTTTTTAAATAGGAATAGAACAAAACACTTTCAAATTGAAACAAATTTAAAGTATTTGTATTATTAAAGATACAGACTAGATCAGTGGTCACCAACTAGTGGTTTGTGGACCATTGGTAGCAGAAAAATTATTTGCATTTTTTATATTGCACTAAATACTATTTATCTTTTTTAAAAAACCGTATTAATGGTCTGCAGGATTTAAAATTGAGAACCGAAAGGTTAGTGACTCCTGGACTAGATGAACTGTTTACATCCCAAGATTTGTCAAAGATGGAGGGATAGGTGTAACATAAATCCCACCTTTACCTGGAACTCTGCATTGAACAGGGTTTCTAAACTCATTCAGGGGACCAGAGGGGTTTGCTGATCTGAGACATTATGAGCTGGGGATTTACTGTATGTTTCTGAATTGATGCCCCCAGAAATTGTGTGTAATGAGTAACAGTAACATAAAACCTTTTCACCACTAGGATTTATTTTGATTCCCATTTTGTATCATATATTCTGATTATCCCACCAATTTTTTCTTCTTCTTTACTCCAATAAGGTCTGGAAAATAGTTGTACAACCATATATCTTTAAAAACTTAAAAAGTTTGTTTTAGTTCCTGAATGTTCCATATCTGTTTCACTTTTCCTAGCCTGATGCTGTTGAGAGCTATCGATCTACCATGTCATTTACCTCCACGGAAATTGTGAATGTTGGTTTTGTTTTTAATATGTTGTTTTTGTCTCATTTTCCCCCTTTCCCTTGTCTTTTGTGAGCCACCCGGAGTCCTCCGGGAGTGGGTGGCATACAAGACAAATAAATAAATAAATAAATAAATGTCTCCCAACCCAATGCGCAGAAAGTGGCTTTAAGCACCATTTTCATTTTATGTATGGCTTACATGTAAATACTGAAACCTGTGAGATGAATGTAAACTTTGACAGTCTGATCCTAAAAGAGATGGGGAGGAGAAAAATGAAAAAAAGAAAAAAGAGAGAGAAAATATTTCCAGAGGAGCTGACTTTTTAAAAACATGACATACACGCACACCCACACAGAGACAGGCAGATCTTTAATACCAGAAACGCTGCTCTTCTTGCTTGGACAGCTGCTTTTCACAGGAATTGCCTGCCAGACAAAATACCAAAGCTTGGCCAGATAAGAATAGGTAAACAAGCGAGATTCCACAGAAAAAATCAGACTGCTAGCCTCATATAGGAAGAATTTGTTTTGGACCTGGTGTTTTCAATCCACGCACACGCCTGGTAGATTTCGTCTGATAATGCTGCAGTGTTCAATTGATCTATTGGAAACTATATCAGGAACAGAAGTACTTCCACAAGGGGACTAACTTTTATTTCATAGTTTTAAAAATGAAACAAGTCTTTAAGGACTATGGTGATGCCCTCCACACCATATGGTCATTTCCTGAATGCAAAGATTAAAATAAATAACAATTTACCTCTTATTTTGATCATGGTTCCATAGAGATCAACATAATGTGTTGATAACATTTGGCTGGGGAGCTGTTCCATCTTTGTCATAAAATGATGGGAAAGTCAGAGATACAGAAACGTTTAAAGGAAACAGATATATAGCGAACTTTGACTTAGGCAACTTCCTTTGGCCAGTAGAGATGTAAGCAAGAAAGGAACACAAAGTATCATCCATCCAAGCCTATTTATGCTGACCAAGTTTACCAAGAAGCTCTAAAAGAAAGAGTTTTACCAAAAGCAAAAAGAGAACCATCTTGGCCCCGTCTGGAACAAAAATAATAATGTAGAAGCCTTTTAATTCTTCAGAAACCCTAACCTACAAAAGGAAAGATGACCAAAAAGTTTGGGGTGTGGGAGGGGGGGAAGAGGGAGAAAACACAAGGCCAAATCTCTCACAGATCAATCTTTTAGTTGGGTTCCACTGAAATTATCAACAAAATCCTAAACAAATGAATAAACTGACGGCAATCAGCAGCAGCAAACTTGCAATTTTGCAATTTGCAATAGCTGGTTCATTCACTATTGATCATTTTTTCTGTGGGCACGTCTTCATTTTTTTATGGTTTCCCATTTATCTTCACTCCCACCCCACGCCAAGCTCCCCGAGTTGCTTCCTCCCTTTTTGTAGATTTTGAGATTTTTTTCTCCCATCAGATTTTGAGATTTTTTCTTCTCCTTAGTGCAGTGTTTCTCAACCTTGGCAACTTGAAGATGTCCAGACTTCAACTCCCAGAATTCCCCAGCCAGCATTCGCGAATGCTGGGAGTTGAAGTCCGGACATCTTCAAGTTGCCAAGATTGAGAAACACTGCCTTAGTGTCTCACTGAAATCACCTTCACTTAGATCTCATCGGAAATCTTTCTCTGCTAAAATCCAAAGGCTTCAGCTGTGACTTCAATTTCCTTGACTGTCTGCTGCCTTTGATCTCTGTCCAGACTGACCATCTAAATTTCTGTGATAAATTCTGATACTTTCCACAGGAGGAAGCTTTCTCCACTCCTCACCACTTGTCCTTGGAGTTTCCATTGGATCTGTTTGTGGGACCTTCCTTCCTTCCCACATATTAAATGTTGAGTGATGTATACAGGTAACATCCAACTTCTCTTCCTAGATCTCCCATGCTCATATAACTCCAGATTTTCAATATCCAACCTGCTCTCAAGTTCTATTAACTACTCTATAACAATATTATAAATGTAAAATTCTTCTGGTCCAGTCTGTTGGCCAACCACATATCCCTACTGATCCAAATTGCCTGGCCATCTCCTTTCTAGACTCTTCTTTGTTCTCTTATGATTTCTCCGCCCTCTTGCTATTTCCTAGCATGTCACTCTCAAATCATTGTCCATGATGGCTATGGGATTCTGGCAATTATCATTCCACAATTGGCTATTACAAGACTGATGACAATCAATAACTTCTCATTATTTGGGGCTAAAAGCCCTAAGATTAGTCCTTTGAATGCAATGCCATGGATTGTTTTCCCCGCAAAGACAGGGCAAAACCTGTATTTTAGTTTTTTTTTTAAAATTAAAACTAAAATTAAAAATGTTAAGATTATTATTCTCCATGTCTTTAATTTTCTCCATCTCTCGCATTAAGCATTTTACTATATTATCAACTAATTATCAAGGTTGCTTTGTGGGTGGCAATTAAGATTTTTGGAGCAAACATGACTGGATAAGCTCAGGTCGTTCGCCTTGGACTAATTATTAAGACGTTATATTGACTTTGGGATTACTCCTTGCACTAACTCAAATTTGCCCTTCCTTAGCCTTCTCTATATTTTATTCTATCCCTACCCTTGAAACTATCCGTAGAGGCTCCAAGGCTTCCTGTACTTTAACCGTTGCTCATCACTTGCTGCCTCTTAAAATGCTACAAAGATAATATTCAAAGTAGGTAGTATTTCCTTTTTCAAGGGAAGGTGTTCAACATCATTTTTTTCTCTTCGTTATCTTGACCACTACAAAACAGCCAGTCATTTTTAATCAGGTCAACAAATGGCAAAGCCAGTGAGTCTCCCAGGGAAAAATTGCATCCATGACTATTTCCTTTTTCTATCAGCTGAACAAAAAGTTTGGAGAGTAACCAACCTATTTCCTTTTCTGACAGAGTTCTCGTTATCTTTATAGTGGAAGTACAGCCAAAATAAGCATGATACAGCAAGGGAAATCCACAACTCTGTTCAACGGGCGAGGAAAGCAAGATTAAAGTTTATGGAACTGAACTGACATCGGAAGACTTCCAAATATCCACTTCATCTTGTTATCTAAAGATGTTTGAAATCTTTCTCAATGCATCTTTGTACTCCTCTGTTAACCTCTGTTAAGGGGACGATAGCAAATGTTTCCAAAAACAAACTGAATTAACTAAGGAACAAAACAATCATACTCATTGCTTCTTGAATGAAACTGCAAATTCATATATTATTACTACTGCAATGTGCTCTACATGGGGCAGCCCTTGAAGAGCATTCGGAGACTTCAGCTTGTCCAGAATGCAGCCGCGCGAGCGATCGTGGGTGCACCTCGGTTCACCCACGTAACACCTATCCTCCGCGAGCTGTACTGGCTGCCTATCGGTCTTCAGATACGCTTCAAGCCGCTAGTCGTCACTTATAAAGCCCTTCATGGTATTGGACCTGGGTACTTGAGAGACCGCCTGCTGCCAGTTACCTCCAATAGACCCGATCAGATCCCACAGATTAGGCCTCCTCCGAATTCCATCCGCCGGCCAATGCCGACTGGCGACTACCCGGAGGAGAGCCTTCTCTGTGGCTGCTCCGACCCTCTGGAACGAGCTCCCCGTGGGGATTCGAACCCTCACTACCCTCCAGCCCTTCCGCAAAGCCCTTAAAACCTGGCTGTTCCGACAGGCCTGGGGCTAAAGAGTTTTTGCCCCCCTTCTCGAATGGTATGGTTGTTGTGTGTTTTTAAATTTTGTATTGTTATGTCTCGTCTTTTTATTCCCCTGTCTGTACCCCCTTCCCTGATTGAATTGTGAGCCGCCCTGAGTCCCCTTCGGGGAAAAGGGCGCCATATAAATGTAATAAATCCAATCCAATCCAATATTGGGGGCTTTCTGAATGTATGTTTGCAAAACTGTGGCAAAACGGGGCAATTAATTGGAATATGAATACTATCATCTCCTAATACATAGAGCACATCCCGTGGATATAGCAGGTAAGAAGTTTGATCAGGAGACTGTGAGTTCTAATCCTGCACTAGACATGAACACCAACTGGATGATCTTAGGCCAGTCACTCTCTCTGAGCCCAACCCACCTCACAGGGCTGTTGTTGTGAGACAAACACGAGGTGGAAGGAGTATTATGTATGTTGGCCACATTGAGTTATTTATAAAAATAATAAAGATTGAATAAAAATCAAATAAATATGGTACATACCCTGGGTTCAGATTCACTATTGAAACTCACTGGGTACTCTGAACCAACCACTCTCAATCCAATCTATCTCACAGGATAGTTGCATCCTGCAAACAGATTTTAGTTTCTGGAGAAAAGTAGGATAACTTTACCACAACTTTATCCTTGAAGTATTTTTATTTTAAGTTACATTTTACCTAGCCTATGGGTTGGACATGACTTTGTAACTAACAACAACAAGTAAATAATAATCAAATCTCTGTTGCCTTGATACAAGCAGTTACCAACAACTGGTTGTGTGTAACCAGTCATTTACACAAGTAACATGTGGCTTGTCAAACATCTCGGTTTAACCTTGGATGCAAATGGGGGGGGGGGGAAGTGATCTAGTGTTATCCTTTAGAAAGTATGCTGTTATGTCTAGTTAGTCCCCTTCCCGCCAGGGGTGGGTTTCAACCGGTTCGGTTGGAACGGGGCCGGCGGCGTCCTCGTGCACGCGCGCAGTGCACGCATGCGTACTAGCGTCTGTGCGATGCTCTAGCTGCTCCTGAAGGATCGCGCAGACGCTGTATGCATCCTGCGCATGCATGGAAGCGCAGAACTCATCAAAACCGGGTAAGAAACGCGGGCGGGCGGGTGGACCCTTCAGCGTTCCCGGAAGTTATTTACTTCCGGGTTTGCCGACCAACCAGTTCGTGGGGACCGCCGCGAACTGCCTGAAACCCACCCCTGCTTCCAGCTAATACCTTTCAAGTGTCTGGAACCATTTCCGTATCCAGGAAGCCACTGTGCATGCTGGCTGGGGAAGATGGTTATTGTAGTAACACGTGGAGACGATGTCACGATGTAGCAATGTCATGGAGTTCGGCTGTTATGGAATTATGGGCTTACTTTTGAGAGCTGCACAGGAACCATTCCTGCCTCTTGGTAACGTAGCCAGCAGAATTGTGGCTTGCTGGAAAAAACGATCACTTTATCCAATGAAAGAATACAGCACTTAAAAAAAAAAACCAGCCTAAAAAGTCTAGCATTTTTATGAGTTTAGGGAGGTGCCTGAGCAATGCTCTGTATCAAACTTAGCAAGTCAGGAGATCAAATGTATCAGGACGCAGCTGCGCCTTCGTTTTAATCAGTTTTACACAGTTGCTCTCCAGGATGCCAAGCTTTTTTTCCGGACTGGCAAGCCAACGCATCCACCTGTATGTTGGGAGGAAAAACAGCCCATTTCACTCCCAAGTGGGCTGGGTCCCTTGTTTATCAGCTACGTCCTGATGGAATCAGGCATTCAGTCCACCAGCATCGCTTCGGCATCCGACTCAGTTCCCAGGGGTTCCACCCTCAAAGAAGAGCTGCTTCGGAGAAAGCATACAGCAGGGCATGACTCCAGGGCAGTCCTGAAGCCAGACTCCAAAGATGGCAACCAGGAGCTCCACTTGGAGGCAGGCAGTTCATCATCCCATGTGAAGACAAAAACTGATAGCCTTGAGCACTTTTCAGACAGGCCAAGTTGAGTTCCGAGAATTGCAAGAAACCAAGAACAAGGAAAAGGTGTTGAGTGGGAATAAAGGGTGGTGGGTGCCCTAGGTCAACCTCTGGAGAATCTAAAGAGGAGGAGGGATGTCAATGTTGGCAGTGGAATGAAAGAAAGAGAAAGTTATGAAGTGTCATACCTGCCAAATAATGTATTCTAGATCTTATGGGGCACCCGTTGCTTCCCATGGTACCTTCTGAGAAAAAGGTCTCCTTCTGTAGCTTAACTGCTTAGGTTTATAGCAAAATCCTTTTCAGGATTCTTTTAAATACATAAAATACATGTTTTTATTCATATCTAACGGAAATACCATTATGGTCTTAGTAAGCTAAGCATCAGCTTATCACTGGCCTGATGTCTACATAAAGCTAAGCATAATAGCTGAGTTGAAGGATGTTTCTGGAGCAGAGGTGGAATTCAGCCGGTTCGGACAGGTTCAGGCGAACCGGTAATGGGAATTTTGATTAGCTTGGAGAACCGGAAAATACCTCCACCCCACCCCCATCATTCCCTGTCCTATATTCCCTTCTTTTTTAGCTCAGCTGATTTGCATGGAAGAGCAGATTGCCGTGCTTCAGTTGAGCTAAAAAACCAGCACAGCTCAACAGCACTGACTTCAAGGATGGTCTTTGAGTACTGCATCTGTGTGTGAAACGCTCTCTCATAGAACTGGTAGAAAAGATTTGGAATCCAACCACTGTTCTGGAGGTACACTAAGAATTTTGAGAATGTGTTGGCTGTTGTTTAGACTTCTTCATTCATAAATGATTGTCATGGAGAGCATCACAATCTATACAGAAACTTTCTGGTTAAAATACTACTGGTTAGTCTTTTACTTAAAATACTACTGGTTAGTCTTTTAAGTCATCCTCTTGCAATGGATGTTTATCTTTGGTCTTTTTGGAAAAGCAAAAAGTACACTTCTAAGCAAAGCATTGGCTTCAGGACCTCCTTCTCATTTTTTAAGAAATCCCATACTGTAAATATAATCTTCCCAATTTGAAATAAGTATTTTGTATTTGTCTCAAAATTTTCGTTCCATCTTCAGGTATAAAACATACAATGTTACCTCGGTACTCATTAATTGGTTCCGGGAGGCATGATGAGTACCAAAAACAAGGAATACTAAATAATTTTTTTCCCCATAGGACATAATGTATAGCCGACATCAACAGGTTCTATATTTGTGCATCAAATATCAAACAAATAATGAGTACCAGGACAAAACTGTCATGTCAATGGTTGAGTACCAAACTTGATGAGTTTCAAAGCAGTTGAGTACCAAGGTGACACTGTATTTTAAAATCTAAATGGAATAGTAAGCCTCGTGGCTCTCAAGGGAGATAATTACAGGTTCTGCTGGTTCTCCATAATATTAACACAAATATTACCCCAGAAAATCCACAATAACATTGTAGCTTATCATTTTAGATGAACTGAACATTCAACATTCATTCTTCAACATTCCTCAGTCTTGGACCAAGTTATTGTTAATACTGATACTCAGCTTGCTCCTAAATAAAAATTTGGGTAGCAGAAAAACAGATCGATCTGAACACTATGAGAAAGATCTTTCTTTGGGAAATATTACAAGAAAGGGAAATAAGCATATTTTCATGAAGACTATTTAGAAAGAAAGAGAAGATGTTTCATCTTTCCCCGTAAAGCAAGAGCTTTCTAAATGTTGATAAAAGTGTTCAAAGAAACTAGCATTCATGTTATTTGCTTCTGTTCCTCAATTAAGCATTTACCATGGGGTCAGTTAGTTGCTATAACTATTGATTAAAAGCTTAAAATAAGTGAAATAAAGACTGAAGCTCTGTTGCAGGAGGATATGTATAAAGTATCAACATGTATAGCTTTTCCAAAATGTCTTTTTGGACTCTCAAAAGAGTGAATTAAAAACAATAACAACTATGCATAATTTGTTCCTTGCACGTCTCTCATCCTGAAGTTTAATAGGGAAAATAATTAAAACTGTCATTACATTATATGACTATTCCTAAGTGGAATATAACTGTAGGAAAATGTTTATTTTTCAAAGCTTATAACTATTTTTTCACAACATAAACTTGATCTAGGTGACATAACATCTGAATGAATGCAGGGGAAATAACATTTAGAACTCTTTACTTAAATTCTCCCTGTTCTCTACCATATAAGAGTTACAATAAACAATAATGGGATTGCTTGGGTATAATGCAAAACAATAACTTGAAAAAAAATGACACATATTTTGTTGTTGTTACATGGATCCAGAAATATATTTCTCCAAAGGAATATTGGAGCATAGGAAAGCAGTTTTAAATCGTTTACTTTTATGCTAGTGTTAGGTAAGCTCCCCGTTGGGAGAGCGAGTATGTTCAGCAAAGCGTTGTGAGAGTTGTGTTGGAGAACACACAAACCAACATACAGAGACACTGCAGTTTAAATAGGCTTTTACTTTCGTGGAAATAGAGGTATCAGAGTCCATCAAACAGTCCAAGTCATATATGGATAAGACAGTCAGTCATCAATGTCTTTCAGTTAAGGGATAATCCAAATAACATAGTCCAGTATCATATAATCAGTTCAGAACTCAAACTTTGCTAGCAGTTGCAAAACTTACAATAGCTTACGGCACTCAGATCAGATCAGCCCAGCATCTAACGAACAGAGAGAGCTAACGGTTATTCTGGCTCCCTCTTATGGCTGATTGAGGAGAACAGCGGTTCCACCACAAAAGCGCGTAGGACAAAATCGCGCTCGACAAAAGCGCGCTGTGACGTCATCACAGCGCGACGAAAAAGTTCGAAAAAATGTAAAAATAAAGCTAAAACCTTCCCCTAACCCCCCCAAACCTAACCCTAAACCTAACCCTAAACCTAACTCTTAACCTAACCCTAAACCTAACCCTAAACCTAACCGTTAAAGTAACGAAAAACCTAACGCTAACCCTTAACCTAACCCTAACGCTAACGCTAACGCTCTAAAGCTAACCCTAACCCTTAACCTAACCCTAACCCTAACCCTAAACCTAACCCTTACCTTTATGTGAATCGGCTTGTTTTAATTTAATTTTTATTAATTTTTATTTGAATTTTTCGATCTTTTTCGTCGCGCTGTGATGACGTCAAAGGCGCGATTTTGTCGATCGCGCTTTTGTCGTCCGCGCTTTTGACGGGTCACGGAGAACAGCAACCAATCACATTTTACAGTATGATTTAAAGAAACAGGTATAACATTGCTATATGATTTATATATTGCCAGCCCAACCGTTAGAATTATATACCTAACAGTTTCTACAGTCAACTGGCCAATGTAATACAAATGTGCCAGATTTCCTATCTGCTTTCTTTCCCAAATGATGGCATAGAACTATTTCTACTAAGCATTGTTCCTCTGATTATGCTATTACTATAAAAACATGCTAAGAAAAGGCAGGGAGACACTTTGACAACTCTTTTAATCAGTAGGTTCTAATGTTTTTAATTCAGTGCTGTCCAAGTAGCAAAATAAATAAACCATATTTTCAAACTGAGAAAGCGGGAAAGATTGCAGATTCATTGCATTTGTGTAGAGGCAGCCATTACTTCTCCCGAAGCGATAGTCCTTAAGCACAGCAGATTCTGCAGTCTATTCTGCAACTGTGGGTCAAGTTAAGCTCTTACTTTCAATGACAAAAGTGTGGGCAACTATTTTGGGTAAAGGTAAAGGTCATATCAGACCTAAGTTTAGATGGGGAGACTGCACTCCCCAAATTGTGTGGTGGGGCCTTCATAGCAATTAAATCACAATTAGTTTTTCGATAATCAAATGTAAATTGTAATGAATATTGATTGCCCCTTCGGATACATATAAAATGATGTGGAAGTGACAACTTTGGTTGAATTTCATGACATCACTCAACATTAACAAGTTCCAGTGTGGTCCTGGGGCAGTGGTGGGTTTCAAAAACTTTTCGAACCTACTCTGTGGGTGTGGCCTCCTTTGTGGGAGTGGCTTGCTGGCCATGTGACCTGGTGGGAGTGGCTTGCCGGCCATGTGTTCTCTCTCTCTCTCTCTCTTTCCTTCCTTTTGTTTCTCTGTCCTTTTTTCCTTTTATTCTTTCATCTCTCTCACTTTTTCTTTCCTTCCTTTTTTCTTTCTTTCTTTCTTCCTTTCTTTCTCTTTCTCTCTCTCTGTGTGTGTGTGTGTGTGTCAGTGGTGGGTTTCAAAAAATTTTGGAACCTCTTCTGTAGGTGTGGCCGGCTTTCCGGGTCCACTGGTGGAACCTCTTCTAACCGGTTCGGTAGATTTGACAAACCGGTTCTACCGAACTGGTAGGAACCCACCTCTGTCTTGGGGCATAGGATACAGGATTTCAGTCTCTGAAAAGTCCGATTCCTTTTCAACATATGGAGGAGAGGCCTATTCTATTTCTAAACAGGAAGCCGCACTGACACACTGCTAGTAATAACATCGGACAATTATGAGACAAGATAAATGTAGCCATCTGATTATAGGATTTGGTTGTGTGACTTTTATTAAATGAGTAGAAAGGGGGTTCTGCAAGATATTTATCTCTTTTTCACACATCCTCTATACCAGGTGTCCTACTGATTTTCATTACTGCCAACACCTATCCTACCGCCTTCTTAGACAAAGAAATTAAAGTCTTGAATAATAATGTTGCTAGAAATGATAAAATCAATATAGCACGGCTGAGCAAAGTTTCAGATTGAATCTCCCAGAGGTTCTCTGGAGCAGGGAGCTGGCATCTGTTTGCAACATCTGAAAGCAGCTGGTTTTTTTTCTCTCAGATCCCCAAGAAGGTGTCAACATTTGACAGTATTGCCAAGAGATTATCCTCACAACTCTGGGTGCTCTGAAGCACCTTTCAGAGATCAAATCTGAAATGCCGCAGTTCTATGACATAGTCACATCTTGTCTAAGTCATAGCTGGAGAAACTCCCCGATTAAATTGCTATGCTGATAATGGAGAGAAAGAAAACATTTATGTTTGTTATTACTGTTGAAAATGCACCTGGTTACAGATTTCCTAATAGAGCTAGCAGGTCATCAGAGAACTGAACAAGTGAAATAACTGGATAAACAACACTAAAGATATCTGTCTCATAACTTTAAACGTAATTATGGAATGCTGCTAACAGCTAATGAAAATGCTATGGCCAACGATTAGAGATTATTTACCCAAGGTAGACAGACATTTAGCACAGGAGGAAATGTGAGTCAGCTGGAACTGGTTTTAGAAAAGGAATGTGATTTTGTCGGTAGGAATTTTTACAGTGGAAACTGACTTTCTGGTCTCGCAAATGATGGCATTCCAATCGCTACCAATACCTGGAAAATCGTAAGTTTTAAATGCTTTTCAAAACTGAGTGTCTTTCCATGCAGGAATTCTCAACCAGGTTAAATGAGGGCAACGTGTACCGCAGAGGGGACTCAACTTAGTTTAAATCAGATACTTGGGCAATCCAATACTTGTTTATCCAAGTCATTTCAGTGAAAAGAAATGGAGAAGAGAATATCCATGGAAACAATTCAAGACTCCCAGAGATTCAAAAATCCAGAGAGGAACAGCATAGCTCAAGTTTCATCCTGGATAACTTGTCGGGATGCATACCGCTTGTTAGTTTATCATTAATGCGTTTCTGAGATCACCTGCCAACTTTCTGCAAATTTACAGCACCGCCTATAATCATGTTCCAGGTGTAGAACTGTTGTTGAGGCTCCTATAGTACAGCCTTAACTGCAGTGCCTGTTCTGATCTAGGGTTCCCCAAAAAGCCCGAAACAGATTCCTGGTCCTGACACAAAACCCTTTTTATTAAACGAATGTGAATTCCTCTCATTCACATTCAGCAAAAGCTTGGTAAGCAGTCTTTCAAAAGTGAATTTATCATCACCGACCTTATCTAGCTTGGAAAGTTGCCATGTAAATATTTTCCGAATGCAGTGCTGTGCAAGGAAAGACTTGGCACAGAGTCTCTGAGGATCATGGACCGATCTTCACATTCACATTGGACTTACCATCCATAAAGCCCTCCATGGTAGTGGATCTGAGTACTTGAGAGACCGCCTTCTGCCGATTACCTCCCTTCGACCCATCAGATCGCACAGATTAGGCCTCCTCCGAATTCCATCCGCCAGTCAGTGCCGACTGGCGACTATGCGGAGGAGAGCCTTCTCAGTAGCAGCTCCGACCCTTTAGAACGATCTCCCCATGGAGATTCGTACCCTCACCACCGTCCAGACCTTCCGCATAGCCCTTAAGATCTGGCTATCCCGTCAGGCCTGGGGATAAGATCCTAATCCGCCCCACCCGAATGTTGAATGAATGTTGTGTTTTACTGTTTTATTTTATTTTATTCACATATTTTATGTTTTGTCTTGCACTCCTTCCCACGAATTGTAAGCCGCCCTGAGTCCCCTCAGGGAAAAGGGCGGCCTATAAATGACAAATAAAACTAAAAAAAAAAAACTAAACTAAAACATTCCTGAAACGAACGGACGAATTGTTTCCTGCAAAAGCCCATTCCCCTTTTGCTCCTTTTTTATTTCCTATGGGAGGGGCCATTCACTGTCCACCTGTGGCTTTACTCCCAAGTCGACCCTGATTTCTTAGCTGTTCTTTTTTTCTGGCAGCTCTGCACATGCGCACACTGGGAACAGGCTCCAGCTGTTCCTCTGCTTCACTGCTGTCTTGCTCCCAAGGCAGCTGAGAACTGCCAGATGGCCTTGGCCCCATCTCTGCCTCTGACGCAGAGCCCTCGTCCGAGCCTTCCCCAGCCTCCAGGACTGGCCCATGTTCCTCCCCAACCCCCTCACTGTCCGATTCTGCTGCCACTCCGCTGGCTGCTGGTGGGCCATAACAATGCCTGCCAACTGCCCTGTTTTCAATCCCATTTCATTTTGGTAAGCCTAAATGATTCTGCTGCTGCTTATATAATATTTGTGATCATTTGAGTGAACAGACTTCAGATAGTCCTCGACGTATGACCACAATTGAGCCCCAAATTTCTGTGGCTAAGTGGGACCATTGTTAAATGAGTTCTGCCCCATTTGATGCTCATCCTAGTTAAATGAATCACCACTGTTGTTAAGTTAATAGCGTGCTTGTTAAGTGATTCTGGCTTGCCCATTGCCTTTGTCTGTCAGGAGGTCGCAAAATGTGATCACATGACCCTGGGACACTGCAACCGTCATAAATATGAACCAATCGTCAAGAGCCTGAATTTTGATCATGTGACCGTGGGGGTGCTACAATTGTCCTGTGAAAAAGAGCCGAGGTGGCGCAGTGGTTAAGAGTGCAGTACTGCAGGCCACTTCAGCTGACTGCTATCTGCAGTTCGGCGGTTCAAATCTCACCGGCTCAAGGTTGACTCAGCCTTCCATCCTTCCGAGGTGGGGACCCAGACTGTGGGGGCGATATGCTGATTCTGTAAACCGCTTAGAGAGGGCTGAAAGCCCTATGAAGCGGTATATAAATCTAACTGCTATTGCTATAACTGCTAAAAACAGTTATAACCCATTTTTACAGAGCCTTTTGAATGTTCACTAAACAAACGGTTATAAGTCAAAGACTACCTGCAGGGGTGGGCTGCTAAGGGTTCACCGGGGTTCAGGAGAACCCACCGCTAATGTTATGGCCGGTTTGGAGAACCTCCAAATCCCACCCCTGGCTGACCCCGCCCACCCCTCCCCGGAGTCTCCACGCGGCCCAATTTGGTGCAAGGTTAAGTGCAGGACCTGCACGGAGGCTCGGGGAGGGGGAAGAAAGGGCCTCCCAGAAGGCCTCTGGAGCCCAGGGAAGGCAGTTTTTGCCGTCCCAGAGGCTCCAGGAAAGCCTCTGGAACCCAGGAAAGGGACCCTCCCCCACTGTGATGCAGGAGGCCAACTAGGCCACGCCTACTATGACCATGGCCACCCAGCAACCAGTCAGAGAACTTGTTACTGAAATTTCTGAAGCCCACCCCTGACTACCTGTATATTTCTTCATATTCTTATACTCATATAAATAGGGTTGGACCTTGAAAGAATGTAACTTTTAAAGACGAGGCTCTGAGGTAAAATAAGTCAAACTTTATTGCAGAACGAACAGTCAACAGTACAGAACACGAACGAAGAACGGAGCCCGCCTGACAGCTATTTATACTTGACAGCTGTCAGGCGGGTAGCCAATCGGCAGCAGGTATGTCTCCCGCCGCCTGCTGGCGCGCCAGAGCCAATCAGAAGCCTTTGCTCTGGCCGTGGCTGCCGGCTGCGTCGGGAGGACGCAACAGTAACGACAAGCAATTTCCTTCTTATTGCCAACAAAACCATATGGATTTGTCTATGAAGACACCAGCACTCAAGCTTATCATAAAGGAGAATTTACCTTCTACAGTGCTCACTGAAGGTTATTTTTAAATTTTCCCAATCATGAAAAGTCTGAGGAAGGAAGGAATAGTCTTCAAATTTGCCTTCCTTTTGAAAACCTCTATGTCTTAAAAAAAAAATAGCCTCCAAAGCAGGTGGTAGAACGGTTGATTGCTTAAGCCAGTGGTTCCCAAACTTGGCAACTTTAAGACTTGTGGACTTCAACTCCCAGAATTCTCCAGCCAGCAGAGGTCTGCTGGCTGGAGAATTCTGGGAGTTGAAGTCCACAAGTCTTAAAGTTGCCAAGTTTGGGAACCACTGGCTTAAGAGAAAGTCTACTTGCTGGAAGGCCCCCATCCATCCATAAAAAAACTGCTAGATATTATAGTGCTTTCTATGAACGGAAAGACAGTATCAGATTCCATCCGAGCAAAAGTCTTAAAAGGAACATCTGTAAGTGGTTTTCAAAACTTCTAAACAAATGATATATGCTGTGCTGACTTTGTACATGTCTCCTTGAACCTGTATTTCACAAGGCTGTTGATGTTTTGCTTAAATCCTGTTTGGTAACCATTTAGCATAACAAGATATTAGCCTGAAAAATGATTTCTCGAGCTGAATGCCTTATCCTTCTTTGAAATAATTCACAGAAGCATATATATTTCTGACATGACTATCTCCCAACAGTCCTGTGAGGTTGATTACATTGGAAAAATTATGACCATGCTCAGGGCATTCAAGTGAATTTCATAGCCAAATAGAAATTTGAACCGCTATCTTCTCTCTTGAGTGTTTGGCTGATTCTCTAGATGAATAGATGGGAGAAAAATATGAAATTAATAGCTGTCCTGGACTGGTCAAGTAATGGAGAAAGGATACCAGTTGCAGTAGGAAACACAGGAAACTGGTTCACTGACAAATGCGTGCCGACAAAACCGCCGCGACAAAACGGCGACCTCAAAAGCGCGCCCACTAAAGCGCGTCGACAAATGCGCACCGACAAAAGCGTGCCATCAAAAACAATGCAAAAACAACGGTAACAACGTTAACAACCCTAACCCTTACCCTAACCTTAATTCTAACCTAAAAACCCTAATCACGCTTTTGTGGGCGCGGTTTTTTCGGCACGGTTTAGTGGGCACGCTTTCAACGTCGCCGTTTTGTCGCGGCGGTTTCGTCGGTACGCATTTGTCGGGCGCGCATTTGTCGGGTCATGCAGGAAAGTAACACAAACCGTCAAAGAACAACAAAAGAAGAATCAAGCTATTTCTTCTTCAAAAGTGAAGAAGAAATTGGAATGAACTTCACATCTCTTTGATTGCTGCAATGAGGCTTGGGCTACCTTCTCTCACTCACTCAAAGAGGGTCTACAAATGAAAGAAAATGCCCACGAAACATCTTAGCTACATACTTCGGGAGGCACTATTGCTCCATGGCAAGAACGGAGGATGCAAGCAAATCTATAGCTCATTTTGCTAATGTTGAATTTTTCATTTAGCTCTTTATGTGAGCAACAGCCACTCAAAGCTGAGACATTGTTGTCAGCCATGCCCTGGCATGCCTTGCCACCCTTGTTTTAGACTAGCCTGGTAGGCTAAGAAAGGCAGTATATAAAAATTATTCCGGCTTTTAGTTTTCAAGATGATAGTATTTTTATAACCATTTATCTAATCAACTACTACATTTCCTTGGCTATTCAAGGAATGGAGAAAAATCAAATATAGACACAGATAGATATAGAGATAGAGAGAGGGAGGGAGGGAGGGAGCGAAAAGCTCTATTTTCCCCTCTTTATCAAGCAAGTAGAAGATTTTTTTCCCTGGAGAGAAAAAAATGTATGCCGTGTTCAATTGCCACTGGCAATTGAAATACTGAGCACTGAGCATGCCCGTACATTTGCCCCTCCAGGTGAGCACAAGAACAGGACTCTTCTGCCAAAGATGCCATCTGAGTGCCTGGGCAGGCTTCAGGACCCAGAATACCTAAAAGATTTGTCTGAACAAAGTTGTTGTAGAAGCTAAATGCAAACTGAAAAATCAATACAAAAAGAGGCTCTGAGTGAAAACTGAGAATGTTAAGCATGCTGAATTGATAAAAAAAAAATAGCAAGGTCTATTGAGAAGAGTGAGGTCAATACTACCTGTGTAACCTTACTTTAAATCACAATTTTTCAAACTTGGCAACTTTAAAATGTAGGAGCGGCTGACTGGGGAATTCTGGGAGTGCACATAGCTTAAAGTTGCCATGTTTGAAGAACCGGTGTTTTAAATAATAATAACAGAGATAATTTTTTGGCTTTATATTTAAAAAGACATTTAAAAAACTTTGCAGCAAACAGAAATATGGCTCAATACAAATAATGTATGTGATGATTGAGAGCTGCATAGATCTTTAATATTGTAAAAGTTCTCCAATCTACGCCCCATATTCTTTTTCAAACTAAAATAAAACTTTCAAAGTTGCCCAGACCATTACAATCTTCAACCCAAAACGAGTAAGAGTATCTGCACGTACACAAATTTCAAACAGCTTAAGAATAAGCTGTTTTACAACTGTAACATCTACCAAGTTTTGTTCTGAAAAGGTAGAAGGAAGATTGGCTCATGTATAAACAGAACTATTCAATAAAACTATTTGCCTAAAAACAGCTTTTAAATAATGTATGTCTTTTTGACACACAACATTTTTAAAATGCTTTTCTAGTTTCCAGAAAAGCTTTGGAAACAATGATCCTGCTTGAGTGTGATTTGTTTTTATTTGCCTAATGCAGGGATTTTTTGCTTCCTTCTCGGAGGAAAAACTCCAAATTCACAAACGGGTCTTTTGTTTTTTTGCCATCCTCACATTGTGCCAAAAACATTTTTTTAAATGTTTCCCACTAACAATCCTGTCCTATGGCAGTGGATCTCAGAGAAAATATGGCGTATGAAAAGAAGAAAAGGTCATTGTTGCCACAAATGGGGGCAAAAAACTCCAATGGAGCACAAAAAACCTTGGTAATTTATTTAACAGATGTACAGACACCATAATAGTTGTCGTTTTTACAAGTAAGCAACCTTGTAAGTAACGAAAGAAGGTATGAACCCGAGCATAATGATTTTTTCCAGTGGGATAATCTGAACAAATAAAACTAGGGCTTAAACAGGATATCTACTGCAACATGTTCTACATGGGGCAGCCCTTGAAGAGCATTCGGAGACTTCAGCTTGTCCAGAATGCAGCCGCACGAGCGATTGTGGGTGCACCTCGGTTCACCCACGTTACACCTATCCTCCGCGAGCTGCACTGGCTGCCTATTGGTCTTCGGATACGCTTCAAGGCGCTAGTCGTCACTTATAAAGCTCTTCATGGTATTGGACCTGGGTACTTGAGAGACTGCCTGCTGCCAATTACCTCCAATAGACCGATTAGATCCCACAGATTAGGCCTCCTCCGAATTCCATCCGCTGGCCAATGCCGACTGGCGACCACCCGGAGGAGGGCCTTCTCTGTGGCTGCTCCGGCCCTCTGGAACGAGCTCCCCGTGGAGATTCGAACCCTCACCACCCTCCAGGCCTTCCGCAAAGCCCTTAAAACCTGGCTGTTCCGACAGGCCTGAGGCTAATGAGCTTTTGTCCCCCCTCAAATGGTATGGTTGTTGTGTGCTTTTAAATTGTGTATTGTTCTGTTCATCTTTTTTATTCCTTATTTGTACCCCACTCCCCTTGGCTTGGGTTGTGAGCCGCCCTGAGTCCCCTTCGGGGAAAAGGGCGGCATAGAAATATAATAAATTCAATTCAACTCAATATCACTAATTCGTGTAGCACCCAAGATACTAAAGACAAGTACATAATTAAACTGTGAGGTGCCCTGGGCCAATTTTGTCCCATGTGGGAATGTGCTGCATTTGACTTCATGGTCAACCCATGTGGATCTTCGGGAGAAACAAACCCCACACACGTAGAAGACTCAACAACTAGCCGCTATGAGAGGCAAATGCTTCCCTTGGGGGCCATTTCATAGTCTTGGGAGGCTAGGTAGGAAGTTTCATAACCTCAGGTGCATTGTTGAGGCTCAAAAGGTGAACTTTTCATAAAATAGTTTTACCAAGACCTATTTTATTAGAGAGAAAGAACCAAATTAGTAGTTGTCTCGGGCAGGGATGGTTAACCTTTGTGGTGCCGAGTGCCCAAAGCACGTCCACGAATGCAGGCACGGGGGGGGGGGGGGAAGGGGGCTTCACCTGGCACTCCCACACCCTGTTTTGGCTTCCAGGTTGGATGGAGTAGAAAGGAACGGCCCGCTGAAGTGTGTGTGTGAATCTGAGACTGAGGAAGGCACGAGCGGCAGAAATGGAGTAGAAAGGTAGGGCACGCTAGGTGGGTGGGTGGAGAGAACCTGCAGAGATTGGGAAAGACCCTTGCCCCCCCCATGCATGGCAGAGCCCCGAAGACCAGCTGCTCAGTGGGAGGCACATGAACATGCATGGTAGAGCTGGGCTGGGGAGATTGCTGGCGTGCCGCAGAGAGGGCTATGTGTACCACCTGTGGCATGCGTGCCACATGTTCGCCATCATGGGTCTAAGAGAACATGCAGCAAAATTGGGGTTTCAATTGGGGTATCAAAAAATGGGATATCAAATTAGCTCTCCCTACCGAGTGTCTTCCAGAGAGATTGGGACCATAACAACCAATTATTCCTGGTCCTCCCAAAAGAAGCAAACTTTGGCTCTGGTGTGAATGATGGTTCTAGCACCAGGATTTTGATTACAGGTAGTCCTCAACTTACAACTGTTTGTTTAGTGACCATTCAAATTCACAATGACACTATAAAAAGTAACTTATGACTGTTTTTCACACTTATGACCACTGCAGCATCGCCATGGTTACAGTTATGGGGCCACTGCTATACCCACATAGAGGTTTTTTATATAATTACATGGATTGTGTGTATATGTTTACTTCTATCATGTTCTCATCATGCCAGGGGTGGGTTCCTGCCAGTTCTAACCTCTTCTATAGAAGAGGTTCCACAAATCTACAGTGCTGTTTAGAACCGGTTCCAACTCCCTCCCCCTGCCTGTCCACACATCATCAAGATGAAGAGTGAGAGGAGGAATTCTGGGAGTTGAAATCCAGAAGTCTTAAAGCTGTCAAGTTTGAATACCCCTGGGGTATTTTTCTAAAGGATTAGGGGTGCAAGGGTCTTGTAACTTGACAGCTTTAAGACTTGCGTGCTTCAAATGCCAGAGTTTCTGAGCCAACATTTTGGTTGCTAAGCAAGAACATTGTTAAGTGAGTTTCACCACGTTTTACAAGTTGGCCACCCCCACCCAATCACACGGCTGGCAAGCCACTCCCACCCAGTCACATGGCCGGCAAGCCACTCCCACAAAGCAGGCCACACCTACAGAAGAGGTTCTAAAACAATTTGAAACCCACCACTGCATCATGAGCTAAATAATAATGGTCACATGATGAAAATTCAGGCAAGTGGCATATATTTATGATAGTTGCATTGTCCCTGGGGTAATGTGATCACCATTTGCAACCTTTCCAACACGCTTCCAATAAGCAAAGTCAATCGGGGAAGCCAAGATTTGCTTAATGACTGCCTGCTTCATTTAACAGCAAAGCAATTCGCTTAACAACTGGGGAGGTCGCAAAATGGCTCAAAATTCACTTAATAACTGCTTTTCTTAGTAACAGAAATTTTGGGCTGAACTGCTAGTTTCCCCAAAGCAGACCCTGCTACTCTGGAAAAAGATCAATGCCCAGAATGCAACAACAACATGAAAGTGCCCCACAACACTAGAGGTAAAAAGAAGAAATTTGGAGTATCTCTTGCTGAGCTGAAATTCCCATGCAACCGTTTTTTTTCCCCTGGGAAAAAAGCGGAACAATAGAGGAAGTACAAAAGCTGCATTCTGCCCTGGATGGCTGTTCCCTCTCCAATCATTATTAATTAATTTCAAGAATTCAATGCCACCCTTCCAAACAAAAGCTTCTCCAAGGCAATGTATAGTTGCTATAATAACACAGTCGTCCTGCATCAGCATGGAGAATTATGACTGCCAAAAGAGCAGCATAGAAAATACTTCAAAATTGGTCAAGACTGCTGGGTTGAAAATCACTCAAATTTAAAATCCCACCTACCTTCCCCATTTAAATAGCTTGGTTTTTTTAAATAGAAAACCTAACAATTAACACACACACACCCCCCAAAAAAGGAAAAACACAAAACACACCGAAGGAGAAAGTTCCACAAATATGGAGCCATGAGTACCTTACTATAGTAGTCTTTGTCTTACAATCAGGGGAGGGTTGCAGGTGGTTTGCCCCGGTACGGGCATACTGGAACCTGCCCGGAGCACTGGATACTCTTCCGGTACGGTGCTCTGGAGGGCCCACCCCCCTGGTCAAGCTCTTTACCAATCTTTTAAATCCTCTGAGCTTCTGCACGGTGCCTACAGCGCCTGCTCGACGCTCCGCTGAACAGCTGGAGTATTGAGGAGCCTCATGGAGGTGGTAAGACGCATGCGTTTGTTGCATGTATGTGCGCGCGTCCATGAGGATGATGCCGAGCCCGTTACAACCGTACCATTGGAATGAGATCTGGATCCCACCACTGCTTACAACCAGTTGTAACTTCGAACAACAGTTTGAAGTTACAACAGCACTGCTGGGGTGGCCTGATGGCTGCCAGCCTTCTTGCAGAGCCTCTCTAAAGTCTTATGCCTTCTCCTCTCGTACTTAGAGGGCTTGGAAGGCTTGTGACCACCCCCACTTCTTCTGGATCTGCCCTGGGGGAGAGGTGTTTGCTCTTACACTTAGCCTTTCCATTCCTCCCCCTCACCTCGGGCAGCCTCTGGGGAAGCCACTGCTCTTCTGCCCCTCCGGTGGGGCTGCAGTCCATGTTTGCAGCTGCCTAGGTTTCTTCTTCCTGGTAGCTGCTAGGTGCCGCCATCTTGGACCACGTGGTTCCTCCCGGCTTCAAAATGGCGCTGCGTGGCTGGCAACGGAGGCGCAAAATTCAAAGGGTACGTGGAGAGTGGCTTGTGCTCCAAGGAGCTGCTGTGCGCCTTCCCGGCCAGCTTCCTCTTCCTGCTAGCTCTCCGATGCCGCTGTGGCCAGGAAAAGCCTCTTCAGATCCTTTCCTTTGTCCTCTGGCCACATGGAGGCAGTGCAGGCGCTTGGCAGCATTTGGGAAGCTGCGGTTCGTCGCTCAACCCTTGAGGGGAGTGACGGAGCGCTCCAGCAACTTACAATCCTCAGCGGCTGGGCTTGCCTTCAGGAGGCTTGTGCCCTCTCCTCCTGCTGCCCGGCCAAGGTCCTTACTGAGTGACTTCGGATTCACTCAGTGGCCAGGGCAGCGTGCCGCCCCAGGGGGGCTGGTGGCAGTCCCGTTCTTGTAGGAGGAGGCTGTGTGTGGTGCAGGGAGGCAAGATTCGACGGGTCCAAATGAATTCTCTTTAAATCCTAGTAAATTGCTGGAGATCCAGAATGTGCAACCTCTCACGATCGGATGAGTCAGTAAAATACCTGGTGCCAGGGGGCGTTGCCCAAAGAGCTTATCTGACTCAATCCAATCACGAGAGGACATGGTCAACCCATTCTGGATACTCCTCCCCCCTCACTATGGAGAAAAGAAACTTATGACAGTTTTTTACACTTATGTCCTCTGCAGTATCACCATGGTCATGAGATCAAAATTCAGCCACTTGGCAACTGCCTCATATTTATGACTGTTGCAGTGTCCCAGGGTCACACAATCCCCTTTTGTGATTTTCTGACACGCAAAGTCAATGGGAAACCCAGATTCACTTAACAACCGCATTACTAACAACTACAGTACAGGGATTCCCTTAATAACTGTCTCCAGAAAGGTCTTAAATTGGGGCAAAGCTAACTTAACACGTGTTCCTGCTTAGCAACAGATTTCTGGACACAAGTGTTGGTTGTAAATTGAGGACTGCCTACATCTAAATAAAATGAAAATGTTTGTAATTAATTTTAATGCCTCGTCAGGTTTTATGAGGATAGAGTTGCAGGTGTCTTGTTTTCATCTATTTTTCAGCTGAATTCAGCATAACATGAGTAGTGTAGCCACTGCATCTCAGTGGAGCAAACTCATTTTGCAGGTCCTCCCCCCCCAAACAGCTGCAGGCAAGGCCCAGATTCAATCACGGAACGAAGCTGCATCCTGCTAGGCCACATTAACCATAAGAGAAAAATAGCAACATATGTTAGTACAATTAAACTCCATTCGCCTCTCCGGTGGATCAGCTTTCAGCTCCTCAACCTTATGTAAAGTGAATACCAAAGCATGCAAGACTGTCATTGTGGTTTGCAAGCTAAAGTTACAGGCTTAGGAAAGATGAAAGGTTCAAGTTAAGGAAATTGAACTTTTCGGTGCCAAAAGCTGGGGTGGAAAAGCAGGCTTAGTATTTGGGTAAGAAATACAAGTTGCAAAGGTCCAGGGATTATCTAGTTCCAGCGAGTCCAGCTGAGGATCATCCTCGGTGCCACATCTTTACCAAACACACAGGAATTGCTGACGGACAACTTCAGCAATTTCATCTTTCACAGTCCAAAAATCTCCCTGAACTGCCATTCAGTTCCAGCTGTAATATAAATTTCAATTATAAAATTATGGCTTCCTCTCACTTTTAAAGCCATCGTAGATACGAGGAGGATGTCCCAACCGATCCTAAGTAGAAGTAAGAAAAAGTTTGTTGTTTTCCAACTTCCTATTAAAAGATAGGTCCAATTTTTAAAATTTAGCTTACAGAACTAAAACGTTCATGAAAATGATGAATAAAGGAACGAATTATAAGAACTTCCCTTGCATTAACAGTCCTTGAGTTCTCAGTGAAGACCCTGAAAGTAAATGCTAAGGAATTCAATTCCACATCTTGCTTTGGAAATCAAGCCTACAGTATTCAACTTTGAGAAGTTAAAATAAGACGTTAGAAAAAAGTTGGTATAGATGCTGTAATTTTGCCAAAATCCAATTTCTTCAGATATGCATACTTTGGGGTTTTATGCATGTGGGTTGTGTCCCTAAGATGTTAAGAAAATTTTCAAGACACATTTATACAAGTTAGTTTGAAAAAAATGTAAGCGTTTGTGTTCAGTGAAAGCATAGTAATGTTCAAAAAATTAAAATATGCCTCATTTTCTCTCCAAATTATCAAGGAGACTAGATTCCTATTCAGATGCAAATTAAAAGCTAGTGAAAACACTACAGTGGAGAGCAGTTCTATCTTCTTACATCTCATATCTCTGACATAGGTGAGGGCAGAGAAGAGGTTCACATATGGATCACATATGTCTGGACTATGGAAACCGTCAGTCATACTGTATTGCATTTAAATCGGTTTCAGGATGAGCACACTGATAACACAGGATATGGGGCTGCATGTGGAAACCGCCAAAGGGAAGACATCCATGCTGCAACCTGTTTTCCATTGACATCCAAGGTGGCAGATAGGCCGCTCACAATTGCCCACATGTTTGCTTCTTACTAATCTTCATAACACTTGAAGTAGGTTTAGATCTCTTCCGTAGATAGGAAAAATTAAAATGGAAGAACCAGATCACAGAATGGACCTTTCAAAAAGGCATATGAAAGGCATGCATTACTTAAAGAAGTCGGTTCAGTCCTTGAACAAGGATAGAGGATAAGTTGGGTTAATAAGCAAAGTGGTAATGGCTCTCTCTCTCTCTCTCTCTCTCTCTCTCTCTCTCTCTCTCTCTCTCTCTCTCTCTCTCTCTCTCTCTCCCTCCCTCCCTCCCTCCCTCCCTCCCTCCCTCCCTCCCTCCCTCCCTCTCTAATTCTAGATCCCCTTGAGAAATTTCAACCAAACCTGGTACACAGATGACTTACTCTCTGGGAAAAATATCTGTGAGGGTAAGACAATCCTAACACCCCTTTGGGGGGGGGTATTCTGTTAAGATACAGCCTGTTGTGCCTTAAATGGCTTCTACTGTATTGCCTAAAATGGCTTCTGGTGCAGTGGAGTTGCCATGGTAACAGCTTCACAGTACTCCACAAGAGGGTCGCCTCTGGTAAGGAAGAAAATTCAACATTAGAAATTATGTTTGGTCAGGACATTTCCTCCTTATAAATAAATACTCAGGCAACGTCAGGTTATCAGCTAGTAGATATATAAATGCCAGTGGACATTCCTCGACAATTTTTCCTTCCCCAAGCCTCACAAGACAACAAGACGACTTCCCGCTCACAATGGCTTCTGACAAGTCTGAGGTCAGGGATTAGCAACTTGCAGAAGTTCCCAAATGTTTAAGATACTCAGTACTTCTACCAGCCTAGGAGGGTCTCCAAACTTGGCAGCTTTAAGACTTGTGGACTTCAATTCCCAGAATTACCGAGCCACAAGTCTTAAAGTTGCCACATTTGGAGACTCCTGCAGTAGTCCATTAACCTTCCACTCCCTTCTAGAGACAGATGGCAGAAATAGCCAAAAAAAAAGGGCTGGTCTTTCAAATATCTCCCAGGTCCCAAAGCCCAGAAGGGGAGCCATTTGGATTCTATCGTTCCTTTTCATCAATGTAAAAGGCACCGTCTCAGTTTAAATATTCATTCCTAGTTTGTTTACAACACGATTGTTGCTAACCATAGGCATGCTCAAATTGACTGAAGTAATTTAGAAAATTACCCCTGAAGACTGTATTTTATTTTCGAATGTTGCTGCTGACAGCACAGATTGTGTTTACCATTGATTTCAGTTCAGGAAAAAAAAACAGAATCACATTCAGATTAACAAGCAGGAATGCCAAAAGAAAATTGTTCTGAGGGGAATCAGCAGGCTGTAGTTTTTCTGCTAGTACTGGTCTTATTTTTTCTATGTTCTTTTAGATTAGGACAATTCTATCAAGCAAGAAAGGAGCACAATGTTTTTCTGTTGGGGATTATATCTCATCATATCGCTATTTTGGCAGAAAGGTATAATCATAACCCCTATGGCAGTGGTTCCCAAACTTGGCAACTTTAAGAGTTGTGGACTTCAACTCCCAGAATTCTCCAGCCAGCAGAGCAGAGCTGGCTGGAGAATTCTGGGAGTTGAAGTCCACAAGTCTTAAAGTTGCCAAGTTTGGGAACCACTGCCCTATGGGATCTCTTGAACACTGTACCAAAGGAATTCGTCTAGGACAGAATGGGACAAGAGAAAGCAAATGGAGGCATAATTGGCACATGTGGAAATGCACTTTCCTAATGTCTGATGTGATTAATTAATGTGATGTGATGACGGAAAGCTGACAGCCCGATTTTGCAACTTGAGCACTGTGCGATACGGTGAGCTCCCCTTTCCCCACCTCTCCTGCCCACCTAGCATTTTGAAAGCATGCAAATGCGAGTAGATAAATAGGTACCACTCTGGTGGGAAAGTAACAGTGTTCCGGGTGCACCTCAGCATATAGTCATTCTGATCACATGACCACAGAAAATGTCTTTGGAGAACACTGGCTCCTTCGGCTAAGAAATAGAGATGAGCACCACCCATAGAGTTGGACATGACTGGACAAAGGAAACCTTTACCTTTAATGTCTGATCACAACAAACTAACATAACATAACATGTATGCATGTTGCGTATTATTTTTATTATGTGTTGTCGTCTTAGTGTTGTATTCCCCCCTCCCTGGTTTTCTGTGAGCCGCCCTGAGTCCCCTCAGGGAAAAGGGCGGCCTACAAATAAAATCAATTCAATTCAATTCAATTCAATAATTCTTAAGAATTAGTTCTTTCTAATATCCTTAGTATTTCACCTGTTCCAGCCAACACTGATTCCAGATGTTACATTTTAGAATGCTAAAAGCTTATTTTTCCAGTCTCGGCATGCTCAGTTCTTCCATAATTGTCTGCATTGCATAATATTTATCTTTGATCTATTAACCTGGCTGTTCCATGTATAAGTAACAGCACATGGAAGTATCTACTGAGAAACAGAAATATTTCTAGAATTGAAGGAATAAAAACAATGTTTCGAAGACACGCCCAAGAGACTCCAACAACTTGGCCTCGTTTTCATTTCAGCCCTTCAATGCCCTTTCTGTACTAAAGCCGTACAGCTTTTAGGGAGCCGAATAAAATAATTTTTCTGAGACCAAGAAACACCCGCCAGGGGCTAGGTGACAAATTTATTCTGCGCATTCAAGATCAATCAGAGCTGCAATCTGCAGCAATGGCCTTGCCCTATAAATCATATCGCTTGCCGCGTATTGACAGCGTAAGAATTTCATTTTCAGACTGGGCTGCAGTTTTAAACATTCTTCCAACCTGTTTAAAAGATAGCTAAAGCAACAGAACTCTTACGGCACCCGTAAGAACAACAAAAAAAAATCTCTCTACACTCCCTCAATAAAAACATGTCTCTTCAAGTCAAGGCACTTAGACATAGCCTACTTTTAAAAACTTGAGTTTATTTCATTAATAGACAGATGGGTGCCAGCTGGCTGATTTATCCCAATCCACCAGTCTTGCAGCCAGAGGCAGAAGAGTCATTATACTGTGCAAGTGATTAAAGACTTGATGTTTAGTTACAAAAGGTTAATGATTGCTCAAGAAAAAGTAAGCATGTCTATATATAGCAGCTAAACCACAATCCATCAACCACTGAAAACCTATCCAAGAGTAAGGGGGGAGAGCAATCTGAGGCCCCTGGATCTTTTTTGGGGGGTAGGGGTGAGAATCTTCAATCCTTTTCCAAACAAAACTACCCCTCCTTTTTGCTCCATGATTTCTTATACTTTTGAAATGGGAAAATATATTAAAATTACAGTCCAAGCACTGATATTGGCTTACCTATTTTTTTTAAAAAAAAACTAAACTCCTTGAAGGATAAAAATCCTTACTCCACTCATTACTATAAAACGGTATACCAAATTTATTTTATTATCCTACCATTACAGCCTATGCCAGTATATCTTTCCCCAAAGTTAATGTAGACCAATTGAAAGATTGCATAAGGTTACTGTAGCAGAGGTGGATTGCTGCCGGTTTGGCCCGGATCAGGAAAACTGGTAGTAGTGGCGGCTGGAGGCTCCGCCCACCTGACCGGACGCTTCTGCGCATGCGCAGAAGCATCGCAAGAGCACGTCCAAACTGGTGGTAAAAAAACTGGCAACCCACCACTGTACGGTAGCATATACCATATATACTCATGCTTATACTCATATTCCAGAGTATAAGACGCACCTTTTCCCCTCAAAACAGAGGTTGAAAATCTGGGTGCATCTTATACACTGAATACAGTATTTTTTGCCTCCCGAAGCCCTAACCCCTTCACCAAAATGGCCGTGCAGAGCATGTAGAAGGCTTTCAAAGAGCTCCTGGGGACTGGGGAGGGCAGAAATGAGTGAAAAATGGGCCGTTCTTTGCTCAATTTTGCCGGCCCCAGCCCACAGGAGTACTCTATAAGCCTCCTAAAGGCTATGCATGCAATTTGTTTACAAAAAACAAGCCTGTTTTTGTGAAAAATGGACAATTTTTTGCTCATTTTTTGGGGGGGGGCAACCCCCAGGAGCACTCTGCAAGCCTCCTAAAGGCTATTCATGCCATTTTTTGGGGGGAGAACAAGTCTGTTTTTGCGAAAAATGGGCCATTTTGGGGATGTTGCAGAGTGCAAACCCCCCTTTTTTTTTTAAAAAAAAAATGCCTCTTCAAAACCTTGGTGCATCTTATACTCCGATGTGTCTTATACTCCGAAAAATACGGTATGTCTCTGCATTCTCTCCGATTCTGTAGCTACATATATAGCAATATTATTGTCCTCCAGCTATATGCATTTACAATTTCTATAATTCCTATTCTTTGACCAGGCTTTCTTGGCTGGATGGGAGTTGTCTGCTTGATATAAATCAGTTCTAAATATCTTAATAATTTGGCTTTATTGGTCATCCATTATCGTTGACAGGTGTTTGCATAGATGTATCAAGTCTACTTCAAAGGTGCTAATTTTATCAAGACACATATGAAGCAGCACAATTCCTTTTTTAAGGAAAATAAAAGGAAATAATTGGTTCACAGCCTGTGCAGTTGCATTTATTCTTGACATTCAAAGCAGGAGTCAAAGCACATACACAAAATGTCATTTTCTGACCGAAAGACGCCATTTCTCTCCACCGCAAGACAAGTAAAATCTGAATAAATCTCCTCTTGGCCTCTTAGTTCTTTTAAGAAGCTAAAAAAGAATATTGCTTTTTCAGTTTTTAATTGCAAGCTCCCTGTGAAAAATGCCAGGTAGAAGGAAAATAATTTTGGATAAGGACCGGGAGAATTCATCAAAGTCAAAGTATTCAACTTCTGATTGTTAAATTGTAGCGTAACTGATCTTTACAGAAATTGCAATGGCAAAATTTCATAGAGAATGTCACTGTTGTTCTTTACAACAATAAAAGAAATCAATGTCTTAAGAATTGGAAGAGTCATTGCGAATAGATTTACACATAACAAATAATTCATTTCCTCCTTGCTCCCCCAGACACTAAAGTTGAAATAAGTTGTTGGAAAGTAGTGCTTCACTACAGATAGAACTTGGTTAATGAAAGCAATTACAACTGGAATTCCCATTGTGATTGTAAAGCATGATGTCATGTAACCGTGCCACTTGGCAATGGAAATTTCAGCACTTCTGATAGACAATGCTAAGTGAATCATCAAGGATCATTAAGCAAGGACCTCATATGCAACCTTCTGTTGGCTTTCCTGTTGACTTTGCGTATAGGAAATTGGCAAAAAAGATTGCAAATGGCAACCACATGATTGCAGGGATGCTATGACAACTGGAATTTTGAAGATCAGTCATAAATACGTGTTCAGCACCACAGCAAGTCTGAACAGTCACTGAATGGGTAGTCAGTGAATGGCCACCTGTACCACACAGTAGCCTAAAACCAAGTGCCTATCTTGTTGGCTGAGGACACATTGGTTGAAACTGGACCACTCTTTCTACTAACTGGTTCTAGCATCAATGGCAAAGAACCTCTCAGAAAATATATCTTCTGTTGCTTATTAAAATTATAAGCCTTTAGCCTGCAGTATGGCAGGCTAATTCACTGCTCACTGCCAGGAGTTCGATCCTAACTGGCTCGAGGTTGACTCAGCCTTCCATCCTTCCAAGGGCAGTAAAACGAGGAACCCACATTGTTGAGGGCAATATGCTGACGCTGTAAGCTGCTTACAGAGGGCTGTAAAGCACTGTGAAGCCGTATTTAAGTTAAGTGCTATTGCTATATGATCATTTTATTAAAAATAATAAAGAGATCTGCCATTCAGAGGATAAGATCAATGGAAGTGAAAAAGGTTTTGCCTTTAATTAAATGGATATCGCACAAGGCAATGTTATCTGAAGCTAATGTGCACAAGACCTTTCAGACGGAAAGGTCTGCTTATTTAGTCTTTCATTTGTGAACTGTCCAATTTTGAAATGGCAGTTTGCACCATTGGTCTCAGAGAATCAAAAATATATGGGTAATGAATCAACTGAAGTTTCTTTTTTAATGCACATTTATCCTTTAAAACTAGTAGAGCCACCCTCGCTATGCAGTGAAAGATCCCTCAAAACTAGTGGGATCTATATCCACATCTATCAAAGAATGGATATAATCTAAGAGAATAGTGAGCAGAGAACACTAAATTTGTCGCTATTGTTTTGCTTTGAACATAAAAAATACATATAATGAGTTAAAAAGATATTTCCTGTAAGATTCAGGCAGCACATCATCATCTTTGGGTCTCATCATCCTCTTCCCAGTCCAACACATTAAGTTGAGACCAATCAATCAATTTGCCTTGTTCTTCTTCTTCCTAGGATCCTGTTCATTGTCGGAGATTAAAAGTGGCAGATATGCCAGTTCAGACCTCTGTGGTCACCATTTACTAAACCCATTGAGTCCCATCAGTGAAGGAGTGGACCATTTGATAGCATGGTTTTGTGATGACGTACTCTTGATAAGCTGAGTGGGGATGGAATGCATCAGAAGAAATAAATACATACTTTGATACAATAGTGGGCAATCTATGGTCACCCATCCATGTTGGCAGACCCTAAAGTTAAATTAAGGGGCACATTCTTTCATTTTAAAACAATATTTTGAAACAGAGGAATCACTTCTGCGGAACAAATGAAAAACTGAAGACGGCTGCACAAAAAGCCAAGTTGACGACAGCAGAATGAAGAGCTGATGAGTAGACTGACTATTTGATAATTTCTCTCTGGATAAGGAAAGGACTTGAGGTCACTCCTAAGTGCTCCAGGCAGCTGCTCTTTGCAAGGAGATCACGTTAGCAGACTTTGGTGTATTTAGAACTCTGGGAAATGAGGAAATGATCATCTTTCTCAAAACATGTTGAAAAGACACTAAGTTTGCACACTTCCCTTTCTAATCACTTTTAGAAATTGCTTGTTAAGTGATTTTTCAGCTATTAGGTACCTTTAGATTGACATGCTTCACGGCACAGGATGAACTTCCTTAGCAAAAGAAGTTTAAACTACAAGCTTAAGAACTTTACGAAATTAATGCTTTCTGTGGGAAAATTATTTTGTTTTGAATTACAAACATAATATGATATGGATGCTAAATAAAATAATAAAAATTGGATGCTAGAAGGAAATAAAAATTACAGTTGAAGAAGAAGAATACTCGATCTTGACTTACAATTATAGAGCAAAGCAAAATATTTTAACATTGGACATACTGAAGTGTTCCAGCCCCCCTCCATCCAGTAATGAACGCAGACACAGGCTTAGCTGTTTGCCACTCTTTATTCACAGCAATTATAATCCTGTTGGCT
This sequence comes from Thamnophis sirtalis, assembly GCF_051295495.1. Lineage (NCBI taxonomy): Eukaryota > Metazoa > Chordata > Lepidosauria > Squamata > Natricidae > Thamnophis > Thamnophis sirtalis. The sequence continues at coordinate 164,803,717 of NW_028261382.1, forward strand.
GAAAGCCCAGACACGACTCACTGGCAAGACGTTGGCAGCAACCCAGACTCCAACAGACACGGGAACACAAGGCAGACCAGACAAGGAGTTCTCCAGATTACTACGAACGGTTGTGTCCTGCAAAAGGACTCCTCCCAAAGTCTCTTCTGATATACTCTCTTGGGAGGGGCCAAGCCACAACCACCTGGGCTTGATTATCTCTTATGAGTCTGTCTCCGTAACTGCTGCCTCCGTTTCTCCGCCCTACATTGCCTAGCGTCAGGGACAAACTCCCTTTGATCTTCCCCACTGCTCCATGCCTCAGGCACCTCCTGGTGGCCAACCAGCCTATCTGGTCCCTGCTCTGAGTCTGAACCCTGCCCAGGGTCCTCCACATCTTCCATAGCAGATGCATAGAGTTCCTTGCTATCGGAGTCCATTGGCAGCTCCGACGACTCCTGCTAGGCCACAACACTGAAGTATATTTTTGAACAATGGACCTTGAAGCTACTGTAATTTTAATAGTGTCTGCCTCTATAGATAAATTATGTCTAAAAGATGTTATGGAAGAAGAACCAATTCTACATGACAAAATTGAGCCTCAATTGAAAATGGATTTAAAAGAATGACATGACATAGAAAATAAATTGACAGTAACCTAGATAATGTTGATATATTCGATTTATAAAACAGGTGTGTTAAAATTTTGAAGAATTTTTTGAGAAAGATAAAGGTGAAGGTTTCCTCTGTCCAATCATGTCTGATTCTGGGGGTGGGTGGGTGCTCATCTCCATTTTTTTTAGCCAATGGAGCCAGCATTGTCCAGAGAGACTTTCATGGTTATGTGGCCCGCATGTCTAAATACCGAGGGGCACTTCCCACCGAAGTGGTACCTATTTATCTACTCGCATTTTCATGCTTTTGAACTATTAGATTTACAAGGTTTGTTATTATCTCTGGTAACCCTTAATGGACTTATGCTAACATCAGGGCTGAAATGACAAAGCTTTAAGGACTTGTTTATATTAAGAAATGGATATGGGAAGAAGAGATAATTTGCTGTACTTTAAGATAAAGTGATGTTACTTAGGAAGTCATTTATTTATATATTTCTTCTCTTCTTCTTTTTCTTTCATTTCTATTTTGCTCCTTTCTCCTTCTCTTCTGAGCATTTTACACTTTTTATTCTATTTTTTCAGGGTTCGCTGTTCTGGTTAAAATCTTTAATAAAATTGCTGTAAAAAACAGTGAAATAAGCCCCTCAACAGGTTTCATATACTGATATTATTTAAAACCCACAAACCTAATGCAAAAAGAAAAGATTTCACATTGGAGTTGTTTCTCAAACTTTCTGGTACCCCTGTCACATCCCTGTCAGGTCCGCCACAGTACTCCAATGCCAAGAATATATTAAAAAAAACAAAACAGAACAAAGGCAGGTCCAGCTACAAAAAGCTTGCCTGTGTCTGGTTTATTACGAGATAACATTCATCTCCCACCACCGAAAGCTGTATTCATTAGGCTATTCTAAATGTTCTGGAGCCAGCTATTTAGCATTCTTCTCTTCCACCAGAAGACATTCAGATTATAGAAAGAATATTTATATTTATAATTGCAAATACCCAAAATATATACACTAATGAATGGCATATCTAAGATTGTATTAAAAATGTATATTCTAATAACCTGAAATTCTCCTCCTCCTTTTTTTTAAGTATTAAGCCAACACAGTAAAGAAATCTCTGAACCATAGGAACTGCAAAATGTAAACATACCAACTAATAGAGTGGTGGGTTGCCAATTTTTTTACTATCGGTTCGGGCGTGCTCACATGCACAGAAGGGTGGGCGGAGCCTCCAGCTACTGCTACTACCAGTTCGCCCAATCCAGGACAAACCAGGAGCAACCCATCTCTGAACTAACATCAACAATCAGTTAATACTGTAAAAACTATATATGTTACATGTATCTTATAGATATATAGTTCCATAATCCCTTTGATTCCAAGTTAGCTTTTCATTAAAAAAAATTATCTCCCTCAGTCCCAGTTCTCAACCAGTCCCAGTTCTACCAAATAATCTACATCATCCCATGGTTGCAGCAAACAGAAATAGAGTGAGAAATAGTAACAACCCCACCCCCTCAATTAAAGGAGCAGGATAAGAAAAAAAAATATAGAGATAAATCTAGACCATACCAACGGTATTCACTCTAGCTCCCCATAGGTTTTTATCCTTGCAAATACAAATATCCTTATTTCTTTTTTCCCCAAGGTTTTTATTTTTTATTGCAAATTTTTACATATTTTATGAACAAAGTGTTACATCCTCTCATATACATAATCCATTTTACATCTTATCTCTGTTTCCAATTTCAGCCATATTATTTTATTACCATATTTTTTTATCTAAAACTTATTTTCTTCTTAGTACATAAACAATATCACTAATCTCCCTTAATTTCTTACAGTAACATCAACTCCATCGCTAAACATGTTTCACAAATTCCCAATCCCACTCTTTAACATTTCATCTTTGTCTCTTAATTTAAATTATCTTCAAAGTTAAACCAAATTGCCATTTCCCATTTCATCTGTTGGTCTGTTTTGCTGTAAGCAACATACATCATCAAAATCATTTTTTACATAAAGATAATTTAACTTAATTAATTAGCCACACTTAATAATGTTGGTATAATTCCCTTACAACTTAGTTAACTATCCACCATTAATAATATTAATACAATTCCCTTTAATCTACCAAAATGTACCTTATTTCCCTTCCTCCTCCTCTTTCACCATTTTCTCTTGGTCTCCCAAAGATTCCACTTCTTATTAATTTTCTTCTTTTATCTCATTCTCTTAGCTTCTTTTTCTTTTTCTTTTTTTTTATAATTATTGTATTTTTTTCCTTCTAAATCCTTTTTCTCACTTTTAATTTTAGGGTTCAGGTAGTTTTCCCCAGGGATTTTCCTAGTCTCTGCCCACTATTTCCCTCTTTGCTGACAGACTATCCTTATTTCTGATTGATTGATTGATTGATTAATTGAGTCATACATACATTGCCTTTTGTCTCTAAACTTCTTACATCTTTCTTCTCGAAGATGTCATCAGCTTCATTTAACCATGACTTTCTTTACATTTGTCATAGCCCAGTCATTCCTCCTCCATATATTTGTTTTATGATTCAGTCTTCATTCATTGTCTCTACAGAACCAGCCACCTCTTTAAGACTCGTTGCTCATTTATATATTCAACCGATGTTCATTCAATAATCAGTCATTAATGACTGTTTCTTCATGTTTACCACATACTTCATAAGTATTCCACTCCCAGTGAATTAAATTTACCTTTATATTTCTCCTGGTTACGACGTCTCATTTTTATAGGCTCAATTTGTTATATAACAAATTGGGCAGAAGCATATTCTCATTCAGGGCCATTGTGCTTCGTTTATTTTATTCCTCGACACCCGAAGTGGTAGAAGAGGAAGCAAGAAGAAGGTTTCATTCCACTTAACCAATCACATACTAGCAGCCGTCCTTTGACTAACATTTGATATGTTACAATTCCTCCATTCTTTTCCCCAACTTTTGTAAACATTTCCCCAAATTATATGCATTCATCTTTCGCTCCAGTTTTGCTCTATCATCCATTTCCACTGTCAACCACAACTACTTTGTCTTCATTATATTACTTTTTAGATCCATACTCCTTATTATCTCATGCAATAACTGCAAAGCATTCAGGTTCTCAATTAATAAAAAGACACCATTTGCATATAAATATGCATGTAAGTTCACATCTTCAACCAACAGCTTCTAGTATCTCCATAAGAACTCTTTATATATTTTTGTGTATGTAAAAGACACCACACACACCCCTGTCTTCCTCCCTCAATGCTGAACCATTGAGTAGGTATTCTGTTTCTAGCACCCATACTTTTCTCCGATCCTTGATTGTAAATTCCATACTACAAAATAATCCATAATTCAAGTGCATTCACTTAACACTTGCTCTAAATCAACAGATATGCATTTCTTGTATCACACGCATGTATATTTCACAATAACCCACTAAAGAGCATAATAAGTCACAGTACTGCAGGATGACAGATAGTTTCAAAGGATTTTCAAAACCTTTTTTTTCACCACTGTAGATGACCATGCGTGTATATTAGAGAAAATAAAATTGCTAGCACAATACCCAGCAGAGAGACAAAAGCAACACAAATGAGGTTGATTGATTGCTCATAAAGACCACAGGCAAATAAAATGATCCTATTAAATAGGTGAATACATTCTGGTTACCCCAACACACAAAATAGTATGCTGTGTAATATCTTTATTGAACACATTGAGACAACATTCCCTACCTTTGTTAGAAAAATAGAATATGTATATTGAATCCTGAAATAATCAGCCCTCTTAAGTGGCTACGTGGAATAAGATTTGAAATTAATGAGATGATAGTCAGATGTGAATATGAAGGACATACGCATTGTCTGGCATCGTATAAAAACACCCACCAACATAGATTGCCATCTCTTCATGGATAGAGATTTATCAAAATAAATCATGCTCCCATCAACAAGAGACCTCTGTGAACCTCAAACCAAGAGCTGTCAATGGCCATAAAGCTGGAAAAGGCTTTGAAACTACTGTCAAAAGACTTTGGCCTTCATAATTGGCCAGACAATGTACAAATGGAAAAATGCCACAGCCAATGCAACACCCAGGTGTTGATCCTTCATTGTGGAAAATGTAAGAAAAAGGACTATACAGAAAGATAAAGTGGAAAGAAGTCTTTGTGTTCCGAGGTGGCGCAGTGGTTAGGGTGTAGTACTGCAGGCCACTTCAGATGACTGTTATCTGTTCTAATCTCACCGGCTCAAGGTTGATTCAGCCTTCCATCCTTCCGAGGTGGGTGAAATGAGGACCCAGACTGTGGGGGCGATATGCTGACTCTGTAAACCACTTAGAAAGGGCTGAAAGCCCTATGAAGCGGTATATAAGTCTAACTGCTATTGCTATTGCTACTGCTATTCCTTAGTGACATTTCTAGCTGTGTGGCCTTTTTCAACTAAGTGCCCACTATGTCAATGAGAGTCAAAACACAGATCAAGAGCAATCAGAAATGCCAGATCTTCGTTTACAGAGGAGAGGCTTCCATGAGACAGCAGTTATGAGCCAAGTCTATCTTGGTGAAATATGAAGCCTATTATTCTGAGCAGAACATATTAACACTACTCACACCAGTTGACAGATCCACTTACAATACATCAGTACCAGGTGTAGGTTACTACTATCCTTCAGAGAAGGATGGATCAAGAAACAGACCAATAGACCTTCTGGAGCGAAGCGTACACTAAAAAAAAAGTTGTGTCTACACAGGCAGATTTTTCTAATCCTGAATCATGCTTCTATTTCAGTGGAATGTAAAGGAGGTATTTAAGATTTTTCTGGAGATACTAGGGCAGGGATGGCTAACCTTTTCCAAACCGAGTGCCCAAACTCTCAAAATGCAATGCGTGCATGGGCCCGCCCTCTGCGTATGCACACCCAGGGCCCTCGCATGCGCCATGCATCCTGCCCCTGTGCAGCAGAGACCAAAGACCAGCTGGCCAGCGGGAGGAGCGCACACATGCATGGCAGAGCTGAACTAGGGCGACGGCTCACGTGCCATCAGAGAGGGTGCTGTGTGCCACCTCTGGCACGCGTGCCATAGGTTCGCCATCATAGTACTAGGGCTCCCTCTCTAAGGCCTCTTTTATTTACAACACTTATCCTGGTTTAATAGCAATAGCAATAGCAGTTAGACTTATATACCACTTCATAGGGCTTTCAGCCCTCTCTAAGCGGTTTACAGAGTCAGCATATTACCCCCAACAATCCAGGTCCTCATTTCACCCACCTCGGAAGGATGGAAGGCTGAGTCAACCTTGAGCCGGTGAGATTTGAACCGCTGAACTGCAGATAACAGTCAGCTGAAGTGGCCTGCAGTACTGCACCCTAACCACTGCGCCACCTCGGCTCTTAGTAAAACATATGAAAGACCAAGAATATTTTTCTAAAAAATTAAAAGCAAAATAAAATCCTAGCATAATAAGTAAAAGGACTGTGTGGTCAATCACACTGTGTGTTAGAAGGAAGTACAAAAATAAAATGGCTTTCAACTAGTTCCTAAAACTGTACAGAAAAGGCATTAGGTAAACATATAAACTTTTTCACAAGTGGGTGTCATCCAGTGGTGGGTTGCAGGCGGTACAACCTGGTACGGGCGTACTAGAGCCATCCTGGAGCACCGGATACCGTTCCAATACAGTGCTCCGGAAGGCCCACCCACCCACCCGCGCTCCTTACCATGTTTTAAAACTGTCTCCGTTTCCGCACATACGCATGGTATGTACAGTGCCTGCGTGACGCTCCGCTGAGCAGTTGGAGTATCGCGGAGGTTTGCGGAAACATTGTTTCCAGCTACAACGCACATGCGCGCTGCACGCATGCTTGTGGGTGACGCCAAGGCCGTTCCAACCATATCGGTTGGAACGGAATCCGGAACCCACCACTGGTGTCATCAGAAAATGGGGTCATTTGTCCCCTAGAGCTCCAGAAGTGAGAAGGTAAGAAGAACAGCCCTCCAAGATCCCAACAGAGGATGTCTGGAAATCACTGGCTGCCGAGATCATCACTACTGCAGAAATTAAAAATTGCCAGACTGCTTATTTCTACAAATTACCCAGAGCAGTGTAATATCTGGTACACCATGGAAAACCATTGTGCGTATATTCTGAACATTCATCTGTTTTGCCTTTGATATTACATCCAGCTCCAGCAAACCTGTTTCCCCACATAGCTTGATGACAAACTTGAAAAGGGAATTTCAGCACCACCCCCAAAGAGCAACTCCTGGTAAACAGTCAGATAAACTGCACCAGGAGATGAGGGTTCATAGCATATCTTGCTCTAGAGCAGTGGTTCCCAAACTTGGTAACTTTAAGACTTGTGGACTTCAACTCCCAGAATTCTCCAGCCAGCAGATCCACTTACAATACAGAGCTGGCTGGAGAATTCTGGGAGTTGAAGTCCACAAGTCTTAAAGTTGCCAAGTTTGGGAACCACTGCTCTAGATGGTTCTGGCCAACTAGACCCAGTCACGGAAAGGGCACAGTAAATCAGGCAGGAATGAACCCATCTACAGATAAGTATTTCTTAAACACGTGGGAAGAAACCGAGGGAGTGAGAATACTTTTACAGCCCAAAATATCCTTTCAAATTAAAAGTGGGATCCTCTCACTGTTAGTTCCCATTAAGATAGAGCAGCCTTTGGCCTTGTGGGATGGAAACTGTAATTCCATGAACTGGAGGAGGGAAAGTTAAAGCAGATCTTCATCATTTAGATGAAGAACATTTAGTTTGGTTTAATAAAGTTTGCTACGTGTTCCTCCCCTGCTTGCTTGAGTTTAGATATTCCGTTTTTTAAATTACAGCCCTATACAGGGAGGTTTCAGAAAAACATTTTCATTAATTTACAGGGGCCTTTTATAAACTTCATCAGGACATCCTCCCAAAAGATTTAAGCTAAATGTGCTAGAATACAAGGAATTTTTCAACCAGAGTCTTTGCTTTGGAGTCATTTACTGACAGAAAACTGCCTTGTGTTTCACAGACTTAATTCAGCAAAACAGTCCCAAAATGATGGTGCTCCATTGTGACTTGTGGGTGTCTAATTAGCTCCACAATCAGTTCCTGCAAAGTTAATAACTTTTTTTCCCACTCAAATCTAGGGTGAGGAGTACACATTGCGGGAAATGGAGTGTGATTTTGGTTCTACTTTCTACAAAGGGGATGGGTGGGAGGCACTGCTAATGATATGCTGAAAAATAGCCAGCATCTAGTTTTAAAAAATACCCTTTCCTCCTTTATCCCAAATAACAAAGATCAGGGCAAAATTAGCAATCCTGGGTTTATATTATACTGAAGCATATGTAGGAATAACTTCAAATTAAGTTAAAATAGATATCTCCTGTTCCAGTTCAAAATTTTAAGCAATGCTCTCTGCCCCATGGTAGAAAAGAAAGCATATTTGGTGAGATTTGGTCACAATTAAAGATTCATGAAGCCTGAACTGTACTCAGATGGCGTTCATAATTACAGGGGGTCACAGCAAAGCCACACCTATTGCTTTCATTTTGCTTGTATCATCTTAAGGAGCTGTATAGAAATAACCACGCACATTCTTTCTGCTTCCCAAATCTAAATATAGTCCTTCTTACAACAACTTATAACAACTGAATAAAATGCTGTATAAAAACACAGATGAAAATGCATGCTTTCACAATGACTTTTTTTACCCGGCCAAATTCAAAGCTAAGCCAAAACTGAGCAGATTGAAAGTTAATAGGGTTCTACATTTGTATTCAAAATTTTCATTGAAGTCTTGTTAAAAAAAAAAAAGAAGAAATACATTTTCCAAAGGGTGCCCAGTTCCATTATGCATTTTGGTATACCAAAACAATGAACAATAATTTAGAAGAAATAGGCACCATAAATATGTATAAAGAGTTCCCTTTAACATGGTGCCTCTAGGTCAGGGGTGTCAAACTCGCCTTGTCATGGCGGTATCATGTGACATATCGTGACTTTTTTTTCCCTTTGCTAACCTGGATGTGAATGTAGTCAGTGTGTGATGCATCCAGCTGCGAGTTTGACAGCTTTGCTCTAGGTGATACCTATTAAGTCTAACAAATCTCTTAGTGGTCTCTGAGCTTGATTGTTTGCTTGCAGACATCTCATTATTCAACTAGGAAACATCATCAGGGCTAGTTAGTGTAGGGTTTGCTTCCTGTTTATATACAGTAACTTGCATTGCCAATATTGGCGGAGAAATGATTTTCTCTTTGGTAGCTCCTTATTTAAGATATTGTTTTCTTCTTGCTTGTTTGTCTAGTGTTAATGCCTGCTTATCTGGATTTTGGCTGCTAGAGCAGGAAGCAAACAGGAAGTATGTCCTAAAGCAAACAACCAGCTCTCATCAGCTAGCCATGCATGCCCTTACTGGGATTAGAACCTGTGCTGTATTACATTTTAGGCAGATGTGTTAACCACTAAGCCACAAGGTCCTTCTCCTTTATCAGCTGAGCCAGGGAGACAGGCAGAGGTGGGTTCCTACCAGTTCGCACCTATTCGGTAGAACCGGTTCGTCAAATCTACCGAACAGGTTAGAAGAGGTTCCACCAGTGGACCCAGAAAGCAGACCACACCTACAGAAGAGGTTCCAAATTTTTTTGAAACCCACCACTGGAGACAGGTATGTATTAAGTGTTACAATTAGCTGATGAGAGCTAAATAGCTTGAAATAGATCTATACTAGTCTCCCTTTATTTATTTATCAGCACAAATACAACACAAATGTAACAAAGGCAACAGTAAAAATATTGGGTTTCTGTCTGGATGGTCTCTTGTATATATATTCCCTTGTATTGCAACGAATCATTGTAAAAGATTTAAAATGGCTTAAATCTCATAAGTTTGCCAGACTCACAACTCTGTGTTCTTATGGGAATTTGAAACATTCTATGTAAAAACATTCGAGACTGGAGTCCTAAGTGTTACTGAGTATATGTATTTGAGAGTGCAAGATGCTCATGATTTTATGCAGTAATACTATGCACATTAGCTAAAAATGTTTGTTGTTGTTGTTAATTGCGAAGTCGTGTCTGACCCATCGCAACCCCATGGACAACGTTCCTCCAGGCCTTCCTGTCCTCTACTATTCTCTGGAGTCCATTTCAGCTCATACCAATTGCTTCAGTGATTCCATCCATCAACTTCATTCTCTGCCGACCCCTTCTTCTTTTGACCTCAATCTTTCCCAGCATTAGGCTCTTCTCCAGTGAGTCCTTCTTTCTCATTAGGTGGCCAAAGTATTTGAGTTTGATCTTCAGGATCCGGCCTTTTAAAGAGCCATCAGAATTGATCTCTAGGACTGACCGGTTGGATCGCCTTGCAGCCCAAGGGACTCGTAGGAGTCTTCTCCAGCACCATAATTAATGTTATGAATCCCCAAATTATAAAAATGCAAACATCCTTCTATTTCAACAGAACAGAGTTGGATAATGCCTGTCTCAGGACTAACCAAATTGCTGGTTGTGATACACAAATGTTCAACTCGTTTTAATAAAAATATTACCCTACTTTTGGATTAAATTTGATCATAGCTGCATTGATCCATTTTCTATATATCTGTTCATCTCAGCATTAGAAGATCAGGATTCTTATCACACATTATAATTTTTGAACACGAAATGCAATGTTAACCAAATATCCTTGTGACTGGGTTGAAAAGTGCACTGTTTTCCAATAAACACTCTCCCTATTATATATCACGGTCCCAAGATGATTAAAACAGTGGGAGAGTCCGTGGCTAACAGCCAGTCTTACTAATTCTTTTACATAGCTGGCCAAAACATTTATCTGCTTTAAAATTAGTGTAGCAGGTGGCTTATCAATTGAAGTATTTGTTTCAAATTGGGAGGGTCATGTTTTACAGACCATGCTTCACTTGAAAAGAAGCTACAGTTTATTACAACTACAATGGGTTTCTTTGAGAAGGGACAAAAGCAAATAAAGGAGAATGAGGGCAGAGACCTGCAAGAATCCCAACACAAAATTTGACTGGACCCAGGACACAAGAGAGACCAAAAGTTTGCTCCCGAGCTTATTCTAAACAGCCTATACCTTAAGCTATTTAATGGATAATCTGCTGTACATTCCTGGGGCCTCTTGACTATTATAAGGTATATATGGTAATTACTAAGATCTAGGATGGGAGAAACTGATCTATGTGTTATAAGAAGAGCTTTCAGACAGCAAACAGCATCAGACAGCTACCTTTATAATGCTCAAAACAAGCAGGCAATTCAAGCCTTAACAAGCTTCAAGCCAGTGGCTTCTGACGGCAATTGCACCGCAGCAAAATTTAGCAACTACCTTAGAGATTTCAGTGGAAGCGTCTGCAAAGAAATATATAATTTTGGACCCAGCCCAGCCCATATGCTCAGCAAAGGAAAGAATATATCCATGCAGATTGCAAATGGGATCAAATGGGAAGTGCTAGAAAATCTTAAGAGTTGATTCAGTGACTAAAGGCCTTGATGGCAGAGCATTAAACTTTGCTTCTCGGTAAAAACAGGAAAGCATCTTTATGGGATGCAACGGGGTAATGTAACATAAATATAAATATCATGTAAAGTAGGTTCCACCACAAAACCGCGGACGACAAAATCGTGGACGACGAAAGCGCGCATTTGACGTCATCACAGCGCGACGAAAACATTGCGCTGTGATCGAAAAATGTAAAAATAAAGCGAAAACCTTACCCTAACCCCCCCAAACCTAACCCTAACCCTAACCCTTAACCTAACCCTAAATCTAACCCTAAACCTAACCGTTAACGTAACGCTAAACCTAATGCTAACCCTTAACCTAACGCTAAACGTAACCCTAACGCTCTAAACCTAACCCTAACCCTTAACCTAACCCTAACCCTAAACCTAACCCTTACCTTTATGTGAATCGGCTTGCTTTAATTTAATTTTTATTTGAATTTTTAATTTTTTTCGTCGCGTTGTGATGACGTCAAATGCGCGCTTTTGTCGATCGCGCTTTTGTGGACCGCGGTTTTGACGGGTCACGGTAAAGTAATGTAAATTACTAAATGTAATTTGGGATCTGGAAATGTGTAAACCAAGTTTCAAAACTTGTTGCCCTATCTCCAAAATACTTGTCTCCTATCTCCAAAATACTTGTCTCCTATCTCCAAAATACTTGTCTCCAGATCCACTTCTATTAATACTTGAACTGAGAGGACACAGTCTCCCCGGAAGAGTTAATTAAGATTTATTGACAAACTAGAATAAAGTTTAATTTCAATCAGTATCTCAGATAGAAAATTTGCATGTGAGTCATACCGAAGGAGATCCTTACTTAAATCTCAACAAACCCACTAGGGATAATTTAGGTGACCAGATAAAGAATTTGTATCCTAAATTGCAGGTAGTCCTCAAGTTATGACAGCAACTGGAAATAGAATTTCCATCGTAAGGGGGGAAGGAAGGAGGAAAGGAAGGGGGAAAGGAAGGAGAGAAGAAAGGAGGGAAGGAAGGAGGGAAGGAGAGAAGGAGAGAAGAAAGGAGGGAAGGAAGGAGGGAAGGAGAGAAGAAAGGAGGGAGGGAAGGGGGAAGGAGGGAGGGAAGGAAGGAGGGAAGGAAGGAGAGTAGGAGAGAAGAAACGAGGGAAGGAAAGAGGGAGGGAAGAAGAAGTAGGACCGTTGTAAGATAAGATGGATCTATGGGATGGTAAGGAAGCAATTTTTAAGTATATTGTCAACTGTAGGGAAAAAATTGTTATAAATACATATTATTAATAACAGCTATGAGATCATATAATTGTGAATGTATATATAAAATTGATAAAATAAAAAATTGGGGAAAAAAAGAATTTCCATCGTTATGCAATGTATCACAAAGTGACACATTTGCTTAGTGACTGCATTGCTTAGCGATGGCCATTGCAGCAGTTCCATTTGCCCTAATTAAGCAAGGACCGAGTGAGTTGTTAAGCAAGGGCTCCATATGATGGCAACATGAGAAGAGGCAGGAATCCAGAAGACTTCTTTGAGTTGCTTATGCCACTGAAACCATGTGCCAGAGGCAAGCAGTCGGAGAAGTATGAGGAGGTGCTGTAGGTAGACCGTATGGACAATGGGCAGGTGCTACAGAGTAGAAGACCCCTCTGCCACCTGAGGGCTCCTCAGGAGAAAAGCAACAGGAACAGGAGCAACCTCTAGGAGTGACTTCCAATCTCCCGCCTCCTTCCTCCTTGATTTTGCTTCTGAATAGCTGGCAGGAAAAGTTGCCCAATGGTGATTGTGTGATGCAAAAACCATCATGATTGTAATCAGGTTGCCAAGGGTCCAAATCATAGTCACATGATTGTGAGGATGCTGTGATGCAGGAGTATCAAATTCAAGGCCCGCGGGTTGGATCCGGCCTGTGGGTGCTTAGATCTGGCCAATGATCCCACCCTGGAACAGCCTGCAGTGCCTCTGCCAGTGAAAACGAAGCTTGGGAGGGCTCCCACGGACTCAGTTTTCACTGGCAGAGGTTTGCAGGAGGCCATCATAGCCGAAAACAGAGCTCGGAAGCCCGTTTTTGTTGACACAGCACTCAGGTCCTCACAAGCGCCCCAACACAGGTGATGTCAAGCTGGCCATGCCCACCCTAGCCACGCCCCCCTCCCAAGGTCAAAAACAACCCTGATGCGGCCCTCAATGAAATCGAGTTTGACACCCCTGCTGTGATGCCTGCAATTTTGAAGACCAGTCATAAGTTTTCCTCACTCAGTGCCATCACAACTTCAACTAGTCACTGAACGCGTGGTCACTAAGTAAGGACTATCTGTAAACTAAACTGCTTTCAGGGATGTTAGATCTTTATGAAGGACAAATTTGTACACCACGAAGTAAAAGTGAGATCATCTTAGCTTCACTACCACAGAGACAGTTTTGTTGCATTTATGACTCATATTCTAATTATCACATTGGAGGCCCACTGTGCGGAAGATGAAAATCCACCAATTTGTTAGTTACACGTGGAAGACAAATGGAAGGTGATACTTAAGTACTTAAAAGTACTTGGTTTCATTTTTATTTGTGGGTAATTAATTTCTGTTAGCATCTAGAACAGTGTTTCTCAACCTTGGCAACTTGAAGATGTCCGGACTTCAACTCCCAGAATTCCCCAGCCAGCGAATGCTGGCTGGGGAATTCTGGGAGTTGAAGTCTGGACATCTTCAAGTTGCCAAGGTTGAGAAACACTGATCTAGAATGTCCTCTACAGAACAGAACCAATGCTTGCAGGCTCCTCCAAAGCCTTCCCTCCCACAGGCAGCAGCACAGAGTAATACTATATAGCTTTGGCAATGTGTGTGTTTGTGTGTACAGGTAGTCCTTGACGTATGAACACAATTGAGCTCAAAATTTCTGTTGTTAAAGGAGAGATTTGCTAAGCAAATTTTGTCCCATTTTATGACCTTCCTCGCCACAGTCGTTAAGTGAAACTTCCAAGTTGATAAGTTAGTAACTCGGGTTGTTAAGTGGATCAGGCTTCCACATTGACTTTGCTTGTCAGAAGATCACAAAAGGATCACATGACCTTGAGAGACAGGAACGGTCATAAATATGAGTCAGTTGCCAAACATTTGAATTTTGATCACATGACTGTGGGGATGCTGCAAAGGTCGTAAGTGTGAAAAAATGGTCATAAGCCACATTTTTCAGTGCCGTTGTAACTGTGAATGGCCACTAAACAAAGTTTGGCCATTTGGTTAGTATTCCATCACTCAGGCTGGGGGGTGAAATTTTATACCCCTCAGGCAGGGCTCACAACTTGGGAGTCCTCCTGGACCCACAGCTGACTTTAGAACATCACTTGTCGGCTGTGACCAGGGGGGCATTTGCCCAGGTTCGCCTGGTGCACCAGTTGCCTCCCTATCTGAACCGGGGGGCACTTGCAACAGTCACTCACGCCCTCATGACCTCAAGACTGGACTACTGCAATGCGCTCTACATGGGGCAGCCCTTGAAGAGCATTCGGAGACTTCAACTTGTCCAGAATGCAGCCGCGCGAGCGATTGTGGGTGTACTTCGATACGCCCACGTTACACCTATCCTCCACGAGCTGCACTGGCTTCCAATCGGTCTCCGGATACGCTTCAAGGTGCTAGTTATTACTTATAAAGCCCTTCATGGTATTGGACCTGGGTACTTGAGAGACCGCCTGCTGCCAATTACTTCCCAAAGACCCATTAGATCGCACAGGGTCGGCCTCCTCCGGGTTCCGTCTACCAGCCAATGCCATCTGGCTACGACCCGGGTGAGGGCCTTCTCTGTTGCAGCTCCGGCCCTTTGGAACGAACATGCATGTGAAATGGATTGCGGTATTTTACAGTCTGAGCAATGCAGTTAAAATAGCAGTGGTGTTACTCCCTTTGTGATGGGGGGTGGGTAGGATTAGTAAAGGCTCCACTGCCATATTTTATTTGCAGGTAAGAGTTGATGAGACAGGAGCTACCATCTGCTGGGACAAATTAGAATTCAGAGGGCTTTGTTCTCTTCATCTCTGCAAGCATCACACAAAGCAGCCAAGATGGAAGGCTGTGGCATGCTTAAGATGCCGTGGCCAGATCAACATTGGAATGTTGCTTCCACATTCGAATCAACATCTGGATCATATTGACTGCAATTCTCTTTTTGCTGTGTAGAGCAATGCACCCTTTTGTGTATCTTCCCAGAACAACGAACAGCACATTTCTAAAATTCAATTTTCCTATCCATTACAAAAGCCCCCAAAATGAGATTATGAATGATATACCCTCTCTCTTGCAATCAAAGTGAGAACTATTTAGTTGCTGATCCATTATCTGTTGCTTCTCGCAAAAACTACAAGCGAATGCAAGCTCTCGTCACTTATAAAGCCCTTCATGGTATTGGACCTGGGTACTTGAGAGACCGCCTACTGCCAATTATCTCCACTAGACCAATTAGATCCCACAGACTAGGCCTCCTCCGAATTCCATCTGCCGGCCAGTGTCGACTGGCGACTACCCGGAGGAGAGCCTTCTCTGTGGCTGCTCCGACCCTCTGGAACGAACTCCCCGTGGAGATTCGTACCCTCACCACCCTCCAGGCCTTCCGCATAGCCCTTAAAACCTGGCTATTCCGACAGGCCTGGGGCTAAAGATTCGCTGCCCCTATTTCGAATGGTATGATTGTTGTGCTTTTTAACTATGTATAGTTTTGTGTTCTTGTTAAACTGTTTGTATCCCCCCCTTCCCTTTTTGAGTTGTGAGCCGCCCTGAGTCCCCTTAGGGAAAAGGGCGGCATACAAATGAAATAAAACTCTAAACTCTAAACTCTTTCGGAATATTTGCTGCAATCTAGTCTACCTCTAGTAATCTTCATAGTCATTCATAGCCATGACAATCCTATTAAGACTATAAACCAATGTTTCGAATAGTTAGTGTGAAACATGTAGGCTGAGTGCAATAGAATTCATAATTAATTGCTGGACTATAACTTTCATGTCACAGACAAAACAAAAAGTCGGTGATGAATCCTGTTTACAATCAACTGCAATACTATTGAGGCAATTCAGTTTCTGAATATTGGCAATGGCCTTAGAACCAACAACAGCTTGATAAAAGGAATATGCATACACAGGAAGCTGTTTCATCATAGCTAACTAATGAATTAGCTTGATGGAGCTTTGCGTCTCAAGAGTTCTCCAAACCAGCTAATTTGCTCTTATAGGGGTGAGATAACTAGGAAAGTAGGCATACTGGTGGCATGATGCCTTCATACTGGTAAAACTGGATTAACTATTCTTTTAAATAGACGTCTATGAGTGAGATGGATATATTGCAATCTATGGAAAGTAATTCATTTTGCAACTAAGAACTGGTAGATACTGTAGGGGAAAGGGAACTGAAGGGAAGGGAAGGGACGGGAAGGAAAGATACAGAAGAAAGATACAATATATATATATATATATATATATAGATTTATAGATTCTCTCACACATGTATATCTATATTCCTTTACTGTGACAAATGTCTATTTTATCATCTGCTTCCAATTTTAAATCCAGCAGAATTTTATTGTCTTTATTAAGGAGCCCCTGCTAAGAGACTTGGTCAAATCCTTTGTGTATGTCCAAATAATGTATTAATATGTACATTATTTCCACAAGCTTTGGGGTAGAGCGAGGATAGAGGTCAGTACAGTTGAATGTGGATGCAGAGGGTGTGTCTGTTTCCTCTGGAGTGCCAGAAGTTTTTGTTAGATTTTTTTAATAGTTTGTATGTGTTTATTGTTATTTTGTGAGCCACCCAGAATTATGGTCCATAAGATGGGCAGATATACAGGTATAAGCCTTTTAAACAAACAAATGAAATTAGGCACATTATACTACCTACAAAGCTTCTTGGGACAACTTAACAGCTAATGAGAAAAACTTCTGGTGAAACTATCTTCATCATCTATATGCAAAGATCTGATAATAAAATAATTATGCAAATCTGCTAAACTGCTGTAAATTATTGCATAGGTTTTATTTGTTTCATTATTCATTATGTATGTTGGAATTGTTTGTTGTGAATCATCCTGAGATTTCATAAAAACAGCCCGAGTAATTTGTTTTAAATAAAATTGATTTCCTACCAATTTTTCAAAAGGTGCACGAATCAATATGGAGAGATCAGCAAAAGGCAGGTTATCCCTAGCTAGCTCAGGTTATTCCTCAAAAACCATATATTCTTCCAGTCACAAATTAAGGAATGTTTTGATGTTTGTTCTTTTAGAGAAAACATTCTGATTTATAGTAGAAGAACCATCATATACCCACAACACTGCCTTCCCGTCAAAAATGACCTCTTATTGACTCACATCCAAAATATTACCTAACTGGCCATGATAACTTTCACACTTCATCTAAATATCTCAGTGACTTTGGTTAAGTTCATAGTCATTGGGTTTGGGGGAAGAAAATTGGGTCCTACAGCAACTCACTCAGTGGTGGGTTTCTACCGGTTCGGCCCAGTTCGGCCGAATCAATAGTGGTATGGCAGCCCGGGTCGCTGGAACCGGCAGCAACCCAGGCCTGCTATGCCCCTGAACCGGTTCCCCCGTCGCTGCCACTGCCGCCATCTTGTTTTTGAGTTCTGCACATACACAGAACAATTTTAATTGAACTGCACATGCACACGCAAACAGTAGAGTGTAAAGTGGGCTGGAACCCACCCCTGAACTCATTGTATAAATGTCAAAACAATAAACAATTGTCTATCAGAACTACCTTCTGCAATTATCCACTGAGGTACAAATAGAACACGTTTGTGAAAGTCCCATCTCAACCTGTTTTTAGACCAGGGGTCTCCAACCTTGGCAACTTTAAGCCTGGAGGACTTCAACTCCCAGAATTCCCTAGCTAGCAAAGCTGAGAGTTGAAGTCTTCCAGGCTAAAAGTTCCCAAGGTTGGAAACCCTTGTTCTAGACCATGTTTCTCAATCTAGTGAACTTTAAGATGTGTGGACTAGGGAATTCTGGGAATTGAATTATGAACCACCTTAAAATTCTTAAGGTTGACAAACACTGGTCTAGACCAGTGGTTCCCAAACTTGGCAACTTTAAGACTTGTGGACTTGTGGACTCCAGAGCTGGCTGGAGAATTCTGGGAGTTGAAGTCCACAAGTCTTAAAGTTGCCAAGTTTGGGAACCACTGGTCTAGACAGACACCTTATTCTAGCTTCTTCAACTTGGTGCCCTCCATGGGTGTTAAACTGCAAATGCTGTGATTCTCAGGTAATGAATATGTTTATGAGAAACAGAGATCCGCCTCTGACATGATCTATGTATCTGTTTGTTTGTTTTCTTCTCCGGTAAAGTCTTGGGATGATGTGGGAATTGCCTTTTTTTTAAAAATCAGGTTTGCAATCAGACTGCATGATGGCTGCACAGAAACAGTTGGGGAGAAGTGCGTAAGTACCTGGCCATGAATGGACAAATGACTCAATTAGCCCACAGTTACTGGGGATCTGGGCCACTTTCCCTAGATATGGGAGGTCTTTGGGTGTCCAGAAATAGGAAGTATCATTCTAGTAGACAAGGAACTTTTGTTTTGAGTGTCTGTTACAAAGATGCTTTTATTTATACATACACGGCAATTTTATTTTTAAAAAATGGGACCACAGAAATCTAATAAGGGAAAGGAAAGTTGCATGCTTTTGTGCCTCTACCTGATCCTACAGAGATCATTTTGGAAAGTAGTTGAAAGAAAAAGCAGATGGAAGGAGCAGAGAATCTGCTGAAATTTCCTATTTGGGCTATGTATCTCAATTACAAAAGGACAATGATGATGGCAGAAAAGAAATCCAGGACTTGTACAACATGAATTGATGGATAGATGGCTGGCTGGATGGAAGAAATTATTTGTTTTTATATCTCTCTCCTCTTCTCTATTTGCTGAGAAGAGATAAACACAGAACACAGAAACAATGTGCTGCTTTTTTAAGAGAGGAAATCCTCTATAAATTGGATTAAGGGATGTTAGTCACTGCTGGCTACTTCTCAAACAGAAGTCAGACACTGAAAATCTTCGCCATTCACAAAAAAAAATGTATATATAAACTTTAGTCTGACTGGCTCAAAACATGTCTGGTTCAGAGGGGGAGGGGAATAGAGGCTTAGGTTTGTTTTGTGGGGTTTTGTTTTTTTGTTTTAATTGTGAACTATTTTAAGGATGCACCATCTTCCTTCCTTCCCATTTCCCTGATGCAGATAAATGGTGGAAAAGTTGGATGCTGCTAGAAGCATCCCTCTGAGGCTGTGAAAAGTACAACGCATATCTAGCGTTAAACAAATCCATAGTTTTTCTCTGAAGCCACACTGGAAAGGCCAACCTCTGTCCCAACTCCTCTTCCAAGGGAAACTTCCTGTGGCTATTCTCAAGGCAAAATAATCCAGACCAAGGATATTTATATTATGAGGAAAGCAAGCAGGATCTTTAAAAGAAAATGGGTGGCGGGTGTGGGTGGAACGGGGACAGGAGGGAGAAAGGAGGGGAGGGGAGGGGGACGTGTTCTTTCTCTCCAAAGAGGGTTTTTTCATTTAGTGGCTTTGCAACTGTAACTCAGCCTACCATTTACCCGGCACCCATGCGGTTGAGGGGGAGGCAGGAGCAAGAATGTAATTGAAGCCACCAAAAATAACCCATTGGCAAAATGACACTAGTTATTCAACTTAGGCTCCTTTCAACAGTTCTCATGGCTATAATTCCAGAGATGTTTTTGCCAACACGCCAAAGAAATGGTTGCTTTTCTTTTTCCTATCACAAAAAAAAGCCAGACACCCCAGAAATGCAGATTACAAGACCTGCAGCAAAGGGGTTATATAGCCGATTCATCCTACCCCACCAGGTAACAAAACATATTTCTCAGGCTCTTTACAAACACCCCTCCCTTTTCTCTTTCACCCCCCCAACAAAAACACACACACAAAAAATTAAATAATTCAGTGAGCCTGACTCAGCAGCCTGACAGGAATAACAGCCTGCCCAGTTATGAAATGCTGGCTTAAACCAGGCAGTAATTATTCTTCTCTGGGAGACACAGGAGGCTGCGATCACAGGAGGCTCCAGCTAAAACATTTTCATAAAGTAAATTGGGGAGAAAATTGTCTGCCACTTTTGTGGATCCTAATATGTCAAGATGAATAGAGCTTGTGCGCGCACACACACACACACAGACACACACACAAACAGGGATCAAAGAGACTGTTGCCTGAGAATGGAGGAATGGCTCTGAAGTTTTATCTGCTTGCAATCTTAAGATAGGCAAACAGCAGAATCAGGAAAACCCATTTCTACAATGCCAGCATCCCACAGCCTCTGGCTCTGTTTGGCAACAGTCTATAGATAAGGATCTAGCTGCTTAGATTGACTATTAAGTAGAGCTGAACTTGTATCAGCCATTCTAAATAATACATGATAACACATTCTATCTATTCCGGCGACTCATTTCTTATCATGTGAAAGATAGGTAAGGCATCCCACATAAATTGTTAGTCAAAAAAAAAAAAGGAGTGAGTTCCACACAACATCCCCCTGACAATGGTTGAAAAACTACTGCCATTATAAAAGCTTCTGGTGAGTATTCTGTGCTGTATAAATAAACTTGTCCATCAAGGTTATCAGTCCACAAGCTGTGATGATTTTCCAGTGTTAGTATCCCTCGATTTTAGAAGGTTATCTTATTAAAGTCTATAGGACAGTGATGGTGAACCTTTTCAGCACCAAATTCCCAAACTGGAACATGTGCGCATGTGCGTGCACTGGAGGGCCGGAAACCCAAAGACAGCTGGCTGGTACGCGCATGCTTGGTTTTTGGCTGTTTTTCAGGCTATTTTTTGGCTGTTTTTCAGGCCATATTCCATCTGTTTGCAGATTAGATTAGATTAGATTTATTTGGCTTGTATGCCGCCCTATTCCCGGAAGACTCAGGGCGGCTAACAATAAGAAGGGAAAGGGGTACAAAAATAAAAATAGAAACACAATTTAAAATTCCACAACAGTCGTAACATTGGATGGGGCTGGATAATTCAACAGCCCCAGGCCTGCCGGAACAGCCAGGTCTTAGTTGCTTTGCGGAAGGCCGGAAGGGTAGTAAGGGTCCGGATCTCAATGGGGAGATCGTTCCATAGGGCCGGAGCAGCCACAGAGAAGGCCCTCCCCCGGGGAGTCGCCAGCCGACATTGGCCGGCAGATGGAATTCGGAGGCCTGAAAGACAGCCTGAAAACGGCCCAACAAACCCAGCCCCCAAAAGTCCCCCCCCCAAAAAAAACACTCGAAAAAGTCCCCAAAACAGCCTGGAAAATGGCCGTCTTTGGGGTCGCTTTCAGGCTGTGAAGACCAGCTGGCCAACACGCATGAAGAACAGCTGGCGACACCACGGGTGCCCACAGATAGGCCTCTGTGTGCCACCTCTGGCACACATGGCTTTAGGTTTGCCATCATGGCTATAGGAACTGCTTTTCAATGCCTTCACGAATCAGCAGCGGTCATAAGCACCTCTAAGCTTAGACTATTTTTCCACCATTAAAAAAAAGGCAAAGTTGTCTTTTGTTTAGCCAATTACTGAAAACTCCCTTTTCAAGACTTGTCTGACCAAGAAGTGCGCATTGTCCGTATTTAGGAACTAATCACAATCCATCAGAATTTTTTTTTTTTAAAAAAAAAGAATGTTCTCAGCTTAATTAATAAATCTGCAAGTAAACAAAGATCAATCTCCTGATATCTCATTAAGCTCAAGCACAATTGAGAAAAACAGATCCACCTCCCACTCTTCTAGCCTACAATTACACTGCCGACCAACTGTCACTTCTGTTGCCAACCTCATCCAAGTTGGGAAAACAACCCGAAAGGCTAATTAAATCTCAGGCAGAGCCAAGGATGAAAAAGGGAATGTGGCAAAAGTCCTTACGAGGTTGATTTCAAATACAAGATTCCCTTTCTCCCTACTCACCTCTCCGGTTACTTTTCTCAGCAGAAGTTACCTCTATAATAAGGTTGGTGACCGAAAAACAATTGGAGGGAGGGTTGAGAGGGGGGGGGTAGAAGAAAATGCAATTTGGGAAACAAACTGGAGAGCCTTTAATTTTCCCACCGCATACCAATTCTGTGACAATTCAAATATTTATGTCCCAATGTCTGCAATCATTACTTCTTCCCCCTTCTCTACACGTACCTTTAGTGTTGCTAAATTATTTTTGTTACTGAATAGATGTCTTGATTCTCTAAGACAGCTTTGTAGGCCAACACAAAAGCCGACACAAAGGCCTCCCACCCTCATTCCCCAACAAAACTGTTGGGGGGGGGTGTTGAGTGGCCAATGCATTTTTCTCACTTAACTTTCTAAAAGGAAACCAAAAATAAAATGGAGACAACACAGAAATCCCCAAGTAAATACTTTTTGTTTGATTCTCAGTAAAGGAGTGGGCTGTGTTGGAAAAAACAGAATTCCTGAATAATCATCTTAGCTATTCACCAGGCAGAAAAATAATTGATTGTCTAGAATTTGTGCAGTCCAAACTCAAAAGATCTCCTGCATTCCACTGCTGTTTATACTTTTCAATCGGCTTTGACAGGGGCTGTGGAAAGAGGAACATTTTAACAGGCCCATTCATGCCTTTATTAGAACAATTAAGGGACTCCTACAGTTTTAGCTGTAAAAGAATGGGACCCAATTAAATGAACTCCAAAGCAGAAATTGCTCCAACTGCTGGCAATGTAGAAGAGTAGCATTATTTAAATAATCGAGATAAAGGCTTACTTTAAAAATTCCCTGAGACAAAACTCTCTTTTATAGCACAGTTCTCAGAGAGGTTAAGGAAGACTTCTCTCCCTTCAGTACTTTGACATTTGGGATGCCTATGTCTCCTCTTATTTAAAATGTAGACATTAGTTTAACTAAAAATAACTTGATGAACCAACTGATGTCACCCTCTTTTGAATGGCTTTATTCAGCTGGGCCTGATATACTTGGAACAGCCTTTATCAAGCAAAATAAAGTTGTCTTCAAGTTGACCTCAGCTCCTGATGATTCACATTTATCAAGAAAAATAAAGCTAAAAGTCCAAAGCCATTTGATCAAGCAACAGACGTAGCTGCTTCCCAACTCAACAGAGCAACCTGCTGCAAATCAAATCCTAAAAATCTCTTCTATCAGTACTAAAATTCTGGATAATTGAATAGTCAACTTCTTTTTCATTCTTTATTAAAGCAGCCTTTCCAGAATTCTCATTGTATTGAGAATCTCCATAGACATTTTAAAATGTCAAAAATATTTTCTTTAGATTTCTCCAAAACTATTTTGTATCTGCTTGAAGGACCACTAAGCGCTTCAATCTTTGATCTTGCCCTGGATGAAGGATTACAGAATCGTCCTATAGTCAGAAATCCAAATGTACAGTATATTTAAATGCTCCATCTGTTACCTTTTTCATGACTTTTCATCAAGGCACCAGCATGCCTTTTCATAAGTCTTCTGAATTGAATTTATTGCATTTATATGCCCCCTTTTCCCTGAAGGGGACTCAGGACGGCTCACAATCCAAGTCAGGGAAGGGGGTACAGATAAGGGATAAAAAAGACGAACAGAACAATACACAATTTAAAAACACACAACAACCATACCATTCGAGAAGGGGGGCAAAAATTCTTTAGCCCCAGGCCTGTCGGAACAGCCAGGTTTTAAGGGCTTTGTGGAAGGCCTGGAGGGTGGTGAGGGTTCGAATCTCCACGGGGAGCTCGTTCCAGAGGGTCGGAGCAGCCACAGAGAAGGCTCTCCTCCGGGTAGTCGCCAGTCGGCATTGGCCGGCGGATGGAATTCAGAGGAGGCCTAATCTGTGGGATCTGATCGGTCTATTGGAGGTAATTGGCAGCAGGCGGTCTCTCAAGTACCCAGGTTCTGCTTAATGTCTTACCATCTGCAGTTATGCCAGGCAGATTTGTTGGTATCCCATAACAGGGGTCTCCAACCTTGGCAACTTTAAGCCTGGCGGACTTCAACTCCCAGAATTCCACATCCAGCAAAGCTTTGTTGGTGTCCCATAGCAGGGGTCTCTAACCTTGGCAACTTTAAGCCTGGTGGAAGTCTGCCAGGCTTAAAGTTGCCAAGGTTGGAGACCCCTATCCCATAGGACAAATGCCTACATTCATGCTTTTCTAGATCTGCTGAACAAGTTTTCTACTGAAATATTAAGTGGATTCCTAAAATGTCTAGAAATTCTGAGCATAGATGGTGGTCAGCAGATACCAGTGAATTAGAAGCCCAGGAATTATCTTTGGCTATGCTGGCTGGAGAAGCTGTGAGTTAGAGTGGAGAAGCTCTTAAGAGGACCAATAGCTCCTTGCCTCTAATTGGAGAGACAGTCGTGTAATTTAAAATTCAATAATGAAAACTTTCCTCTTTATAATTATGTTGATTGGCTGCCAGTAAATTACTTGTTTTTCTAATTTATGCACAGAGGCAAGCCACATTAAAATAAATGTAAGCTGTGGGTCTTTTTTTAACAGGCATGGGATAAACCACTCTTTAATCAGAAATATACTCCCTTAAGCTGATGAGAGAAAGCAAACATTTTTCTTCTTGCCAATAAATCAACCAGGCCCTAAGAGGTAGTCCATTAAACTATCTCCAGTGTCTTAATTGCTATCTTCAGTCAGTTGCCCAAAGCAAGTGGGGAGAAGACTCTTAAAGCTGCCAGATAAGTTCTGGCAAATCTCATTTTGTGATGCAAAATAATCTCGCTGACCTGCCACCTTGGAGAACAAAGAGAAGTTAGGTTAGCTTCAGATGGATGAGAAGGTCCAAGACTGGTAATTATCTCTCCTTCTGATAAAGGCCAGCCTTCTCGCTCCTTCTGATAAAACTGGCCTTTCTAACAGCTGCCTGTCATTGTAGATTGTAGATTTATTTATTTATAGGCCGCCCTTTTCCCTGAGGGGACTCAGGGCGGCTTACAATCAAAAAAGGAAGGGGAGTGTAGGACAATACCAAAAAGAAATGTGCACAAAGTAAATTAGACAATAAAACTCAACATTTACTCAGCATTCGGGAGGGGCGAAAATAAGATTATCCCCAGGCCTGACGGGCTAGCCAGTTCTTGAGGGCTGTGCGGAAGGCCTGGACGGTGGTGAGGGTACGAATCTCCACGGGGAGATTGTTCCATAGTGTCGGAGCCGCAACAGAGAAGGCTCTCCTCCGAGTAATCGCCAGTCGGCACTGACTGGCGGATGGAATACGGAGGAGGCCAACTCTATGCGATCTGATGGGACGCAGGGAGGTAATTGGCAGAAGGCGGTCTCTCACATAGCCAGATCCACTACCATGGAGCACTTTATAGGTGGTGAGTAGGACCTTGAAGTGCACCCGGAGATCAACAGGTAGCCAGTGCAGCTCACGGAGGATCGGTGTTATGTGGGCGAACCGTGGTGCGCCCACGATCACTCGCGCGGCCGCATTCTGGACTAGCTGAAGTCTTCGGATGCTCTTCAAGGGCAGCCCCATGTAGAGCACATTACAGTATTCCAGCCTAGAGATCACAAGGGCTCGAGTGACTGTTGTGAGGGCCTCCTGATTCAGGTAGGGCCGCAACTGGCGCACCAGGCGAACCTGGGCAAACCTGTCATGCAGGACTAAACATCCCCACAAAAACAAAAGAAAATATCTTTGTTTAATATTGTAGTCAAATTATTGTTCATGGGTGCTAATAACCAATCCATGTGGAGGATACCATGGAAGCAAATTGCAAAGAATTTCACCCATAAGCTCATCGGCTCATGCATCCAAAAACAGGATCTTGCTGCCTCATTTCACACAGCTTATCAAAATTTCATAGGTCTCCACTGAGCCCTGGCACATTGAAGCAAGGATGCCATTGAAGGATTTAATAGATACTCTAAACTCAATGCCCCAAGTGATGTGTCAGATGCTACTGAAATGACACAAAGTACAACTTGTATTCCTAAGTGGTAAATGTAAGCAAAATGCTTCAAACAATTTTGAACATGAAGAAGAGCTGCTCTGAGTGTTTTTAAGTACCTGCTTCTTATGATACACGATAGTTTCCTCATCTGCAAAACACATGACTTCAAAAAAAAAATCAATCCAATGGGCATCTAGGATCAGAATTTAGGCTATCTGGGTCTTTCCCGCTATGGACAATACGAAGAAAAATCTGCCTACAAATTTAAGTAGAGAGGAAGATTCTGCATTCCAGTCCGCTGAATTGTTCCGGGGGGGGGCGGGGGGAACGTGTGTGAAAAAACACTGAAATCTTTCTTTACAGATCCAGCCAGTGTTACTTCACTTACTATATGTCCTGTTGTATTTAGATACAGCTCCATCTCCTCCTTCTCCTCTCCCCAAGACTCATGCAAGATAGCATTTCCTTCCTTATAATCATAAGAGACAAGACATTGTCCCTTTTAGGCAGACAGAGGACAAAAGGCTAGATGTAAAGAATTGGACCCAAGGTTGTCCAATAAAACTCAGCCGGGATCGAAACTCGTGTTGCGTGTTGCCTCTATCAACTTCCCCACCTGCGTAAAGGTATCTATTTCAATTGCAATTAAGAGCATCAATGGCCTCAGCTTGCAGAGCAGGTGGGGGCTGGGGGGGGAGGAAAGAGAGGCCCTAAAGCAGGACATCTGTGTATTCCCTTGGCTCTGAAATAAGAGAAGAATATTGGTCCAATATAGTAATCCGGCTACAATCTGCTTTGCTGGTGTATCAAGCAACAACAGACAGACTTAAGGCAAAGTGTATTGGCAAAGAAACACCCATTGAGAGCTTTGGAGTTCTTTAAAGCCTTTGATCTTAAAATTCACAAAAAGTAACTAATCATTTAAGTGCAGCCAGCTTTAAGTGTAATAACAACTATTTCTCCACCAAAGATCGCAGGATAGGGCACTGGCTTCTTGTGTTATTTATCTTATAATACAACCCCAAGATTAAAAAAAACATTCAAGCCAACAAATCACTTAAAAGAAAAAATAAATGTTCCGATTCCTGGAGGAAAAAGGGATGTTTTGATTTGGTATCAAGAGGAAAGCAAAGCCTTTTTATTTTCTTGGGAACACATTTTTGTCCAAAGTTAAGCCTTGGCAAGCCTTTGCAAATAACAACTACCCTATCATACAGAATAGGTTTTACGCTAGAAATAAGTAAAGCTGAATACGACAGCTGTACATTTAAAATGGCTGGTAAGGGAATATGAAAGAGAAACAGAATTATATTTTCAAGATCTTCAAATTTTATAAAAGCTTTATAGTTCTATTAAGGTAGTCCTTGACTTATGATCACAGTTGGGCCCAGAACTTATGTTGCTAAGTGAGAAATTTGTTAAGTGAGTTTTGCCCCGTTTTGCATTTGTTAAGTGAATCATTGCAGTTGTTAAATTAGTTTTTAAGTGATTCCGGCTTCCCCATTGACTATACTGGTCAGAATCTCACAAAGGATTATAGCAATAGCAATAGCAGTTAGACTTATATACCACTTCATAGGGCTTTCAGCCCTCTCTAAGCGGTTTACAGAGTCAGCATATCGCCCCCAACAACAATCCGAGTCCTCATTTTACCCACCTCGGAAGGATGGAAGGCTGAGTCAACCTTGAGCCTAGTGGGATTTGAACAGCCGAACTGCTGAACTGCAGTCAGCTGAAGTAGCCTGCAGTGCTGCATTTAACCACTGCGCCACCTCGATTATCACGTGATCCTGGGACTCTGCACCCATTGCAAACATGAACCAGTTATCAAGCATCTGAATATCAATCACATGACCTTGGGGATGCTGCAATGGTCATAAGTGTGAAAAATTGGGCGTCAGTCACTTTTTTCAGTGCCATGCCATTGTAACGTTGAACGCTCACTAAATGAACTGTTATAAGTCGAGGACTACCTGCATATATTCTACTTCACGGGTGTCAAACTTGCGACGTCACACTGTCACGTGATATTTTGTGAGGTTTTTATTCCCTTTGCGGGGCTGGGGTGGGCGTGGCCTGCACCTGGCACACCCCGACCACGGGCGCCAGGTTGTGTCCCCTCCTCTACTTCCTTCAAACCATGATGATCAAAGGTAAGGGTGCTCACATTGTGATACCTAACCTATCACCTATCCAAGCCTCCTTATTCTTGGCACATTAAGACATTTTTTTTAACAACTTCATTTTAACCACATCAGGAGCCACAGTTTCCAGCATTGTAGGCAAGCTGAAATAAACAAGGTTCCGTATTTTTCAGACTATAAGATGCACCGGAGTATAAGACGCACCAAAATTTCGAAGAGGAAAATAAGAAAAAAAAGTTTTGGGCCTCCGTACGTCCAGTTTTTGCTCTCCTTAGCCCCCAGGAGCACTCTGCATGCAAAAATGGGTGCACAGGGCAGGGTTTTGGGAGGCCAAAAATGGCCTCCACCCTTTTGGTGTGTGTGTGTGTGTGTGTGTGTGTGTGTGTGTCTTACACTCCGAAAAGTACAGTAGTTGTTTAGCAAAGAACAATGAAGATTTTATCTCTATGAATCAAATAAATTAATTCTGGAGGGGAAAGCCCCAGAAATAGATCTTTAATAGAATAGCTTTTTAGATTAATTTGGGAGGATACAATGAGTTTTTTTTAACTGTAGTGTTTTATGCCATTTGCTTGCAGAGTGCGATTGTCTGCACTATGTTCACTTAGGAACATGTGGCCAAACCATCGATCAGGTTATGACGCCATGGAGGACTTGCACTTTTGCTGGCTTGTTGCAGAGTTTGATCTTCTTTTGGAGCTGAGATTAATTAACCTTGAGTCACCCAGTCAGCTTCTTTTTCTATCGAAGGATTAGAACCTGGATCTCCCAGTCCAGAAATCTTCAAACTTGGCAACTTTTAAGACTTCAAGGTTCAAGGTTCATTTTATTTATATGCCACCCTATTCCCGGCGGGACTCAGGGCGGCGCACAAACCCAAAGGAGGGGAAGGGAAACACAAGAAGTACAACAAAAGGTACAGGGAATTTAAAACAACCAACAGCCACACGATTCGAGAGGGGAAGGGAACTCATCGACTCCAGGCCTGCCGACACAGCCAGGTTTTAATGGCTTTTCGGAAGGCCTGGAGAGAGGTGATGGTCCGAATCTCTGCGGGGAGCTCGTTCCAAAGGGCCGGAGCCGCCACACAGAAGGCCCTCCCCCGGGTAGTAGCCAGATGACATTGGCTAGTAGACGGAACCCAGAAGAAGCCTAATCTGTGTGATCTAATGGGTCTTTGGGAGGTAATTGGCAGCAGGCGGTCTCTCATGTACCCAGGTCCAATACCATGAATGGCTTTATAAGTGACGACTAGCACCTTGAAGCGTATCCGGAGACCAATCGGTAACCAGTGCAGCTCGCGGAGGATAGGTGTAACGTGGGTGTACCGAGGTGCACCCATAATCACTCGCGCGGCTGCATTCTGGATGAGCTGGAGTCTCCAAATGCTCTTCAAGGGCTGCCCCATGTAGAGCGCATTGCAGTAACTTGGTGACTTCAACTCTCAGAATTCCTTAGACAGCCATGGGTGGTTGGGGAATTCTTTGAATTACTCCAGTCTTAAAGTTGC
The DNA here is from genome assembly GCF_051295495.1 of Thamnophis sirtalis. Taxonomy (NCBI): domain Eukaryota; kingdom Metazoa; phylum Chordata; class Lepidosauria; order Squamata; family Natricidae; genus Thamnophis; species Thamnophis sirtalis. The sequence continues at coordinate 164,833,449 of NW_028261382.1, forward strand.
CACACTTAGAGGCCCCTGTTCTAGTCCAGCACTTTACACTTTATACTTCATTGATTTGCTCCTCACAAATGCAACGTATCTCAAAATTCTGCCTGTCCCTTTCCAATGGCATCACCACAACACTTGGTATTCTTATTTAATGCTTTTTTTTGGATAAAGCCTTCCCCTCCCACCATCAATACCTGCTTTTTGTCATGTAAATTTGTAACCTTAAGGGTGAAACCAATCAGAGATGAGGGGAAAGAAAAGGGCGTTGGTACTTACCTGATACGCCTCTTCTCATAGTGGGGGGAGGAGTATCCAGGATGGGTGTTGACTTTGTCCTCTCATGATTGGATGAGTCAGATAAGCTCTTTGGGTAACGCCCCCTGGCCAGCAGGACTACCCATTCTTTTGACGAAGAGCTCCATCCGACTCGTTGCACCATTCACTCCAGACTCTTAATTCAGTTCTTAGCTTTTATCGTCTTCAACATCAATATTTATATAACTTCATAAAACTGTGAACATAAAACTTAGTCATACAAACATAGTCAGGGAGGGACTGGATACTCCTCCCCCCACTATGAGAAGAGGCGTATCAGGTAAGTACCAACGCCCTTTCTCCATAGTGAGGGGGGAGGAGTATCCAGGATGGGACGTACCAAAGCCTGCACGTCCCTAGGGAGGGAGACCCCAGAGGCCCCATGTCCCCCGCTTGTGCCAGTTGAGGCGTGGGCTCCGCCCTGTGAACCACCTGCAACGCCCTGCGTCCAAGAGGCCCTGCGTCCAAGAGGCTTTTGCCCTGCGGGGTAAAAGAGTCCAGTTTATGGTTCCTAGCAAAGGGAGAGGGGGAAGCCCACATGGCTGCCCTGCAGATTCCGGCCAGGGCTGTCTGCGTGGCCCAGGCCCTGGATGTGGCTGCGCTCCGCGTGGAGTGAGCTGTGATATGATTGGTGTCTGAAAGCCCTGTGATTGGTATGCAGTGGCAACGCAGGTTTGCAACCACCTACCTATTGTGGTGGAAGTCACCCTGTTACCCAGGCCCCTATTGGAAGGAAACAAACAGAGCTTCGGATTTCCTGACTGGCCTGGTTCTCCTGAGATAATCCTCAGGGCCCTCCTTATACCCAGAGTGAGCCCCTTCTTTCCCCCCCGTCTGGACAGAAGTTGGGCAAATCAGTTCCTGGGTTTGATGGAAGCAGAAGCCCACCTTGGGATGAAGGGCGTAACCCCACTCTGTCTTAGTGGGGGAAGCAGAGACCCTCCCCGGTGGAGAGCTTGCAGTTCATATATCTGCCTGGCGGGGGGGGGATGGCCACCAGAAAGGCCACCGTGAGAATCAGGAACTTAAGGGAAGCTGTTCGTAAAGGCTCAGATGGAGCACCTATTGGAGCGTCCCCTACCCTGTGTAAGTCCCAGGAATGGTACTTGAACGCTGCGTGCGGTTTGGGGTTGGAAGCCCCCTTGAGGAATTGTCTGACCACAGGAAGGTGAGTCGAGCTCTGGTTCCTGCCACACAGGACAACTGGCGAGAAGTCTGGGACCTGTCTCCTAATTGTGTTAGAAGCTAACCCTCTGTCCCGGCCTGCCTGGAAGAGGTCCAGAATCTGAGGCACTGAGGCCTGGCTAGGATTGTGCCCCAGGGAATTACACCATGAGGCAGAGGCCTGCCACATGGAGCCATATATACGCTCTGTGGAAGGTGTGCGGGCAGTCTGGATAGTCTGCATCACCCTGGGGGGGGGGGGAGGGTCTTTCCCCAGGATGCTCCGTTCCAAGAGCTAAGCGGTCAGCTGGAGCCATTGACGGTCTGGGTGCTCCAGCGACCCCTGGTTAAGGGATATTCCCTCCAGGGGGAATCTCCATGGCCTCTCCGTTGAAGGCGACTGGAGCTCTGCAACCACAGTCTCCGGGGCCAGAGAGGCGCCAAGAGAACCCCTTCTGCCCCCTCCCGAAGGGTTTCCCATATGACCCTGGGGATCAGGGGTAAGGGCGGAAGGCATACCGACAACCCCTGGTCCAGGGGCTTCGCAGATCGTCCGCCCCTTCTGCCCCCCCCCCCCCATGTCTGGTACCTGGAGATGACCCTCAGGAGCTGAGCGTTGAGGGCGTGGCGGATAAGTCGATCTCCGGGTGTCCGAAGCACTCTGCCATTTCCTTGAAGATTGCTGGCTGCAGCTTCCGCTCCAAACTGTCCCCTTGGTCCGGCTGAGCCAGTCGGCTCTGATGTATCCCACCCCTGCTATATGTTCTGCCCTCAGCGAAAGTTGTCTAAATTCATAGGCTATCTGAGGTGCTTCTGCGATCTCTCATAGTCGGGCATCCCATTCTGAGTTTGTGGTGGGTTCTGGCATGGGGACCAGCCTATCTGACCCTTTTTTCCCCCCCGGCCATAAGGGTGCTATGATTCTATGGCTAGGATTAGCGCAGAGATATTCTGAATGTAAACACCGATGGAGTTTAATGGGCGGCCACTAGAGTGTGTGTAACGATGAAGAGAGGGAAGCTAAGGCTCACAATAAGGCCTGCCACAAAGGTAAAATAATAATAATAACAAGAATCACAACAACAATAATAATAATAAAATGAAATACAAAAAGGGGGGGCATCTTCCCGCCTGATAAAACCAAGAAAGATTAAGGAAACAATTGGTCCCTTGCTGGGAGAAAATGGCCCGAAGGTGAACTATTTAACTCGTGCTTGGCATCTGTCTTTACCAGCAGGGATAAACTATCCAACCTATCAAAAACAGCACCCCAAATTCAGATTAGGGACCCAAGATGAGATAGGGAAGAAATGGTAGCCTGTCTATCTTAGGCAAGGTCCAATTCCCAGGACCGGGTTACACCCCAGGGATCTGAAGGAGCTGGCGGATGAGATCTCCAAACAACTGAAACTATATCTATCAGAGCTCCTGGAGTACCGGAGAACCACTATAGAATTGCTGATGTGATTCCCCCCCTTCAGAAAGTGAGAAAACCGGCTCGAGAGCCCAAAGCCAACATGGGTTTGTCAAAAACAGATCATACTAGACTAGCCATAATGAATGTTGTGTTTTATAGTTAATTTTTTATTCACGTTTCTTTTATGTCTTGTTTTGCACTCCCTTCCCCCATTGTTGTAAGCCGCCCTGAGTCCCCTCAGGGAAAAGGGCGGCCTATAAATGTTCAATAAATCTAAATCTACAAATCTTCTTAGATTACGGTGACAACCCTAGTGGACCATAGGAATGCCATTGATATAGTTAACTTGGACTTCAGCAAGTCCTGATAAGGTAGACCATAACCTACTACTAGATAAAGTAGAAGACTGAGGATTAGACCTAGTCACACCAGGTGCCTTGGTAACTGGTGCACACACCTATACTCCTCAATGGGACTGCCTCTTCATGGAGGGAAGAGAGCAGTGAGTCCCCCAAGGCTCAGGTTGAGCCCAGTACTCTTCAACATCTTCATCAGTGATTTGAATGAGGGTGTTAGGTGTGTAAGCTAACATTTGGGATAGCAAAATAAATGCCATGATAGTAGTACTGTTTCTTTAAGAACTGCTGTTATCTCAAGCGGTCATGAGAAGGAGCCAGAATGACTGTTAGCTCTCTGTTTGTTAAATGCTGATGGTGGGGGGGGTCATCAGGTTAGCAGGTGACCCCAAGCTGGCAGGAATAGCCAACACTTCAGAATACAGGCTAAAGATACAGAAGGATCTTGGTACCCTTGAGCATTGGGCACTACTTAGGGAAATGGGATTCAAAGAGGTAAGGTTCTACCTTTAGGCAACGAAGGTGAAGTGCACAGGTACAGAATACCTTGCTCCACAGTAGTAACTGTGAAGGGGATCTTGGAGTCCTGGTGGACCACCCTTTAATATGAGCCAGCGGTGTGCAATAGCTGCCAGAAAACCTAACACAGTTTTTGGCTGCATAAACAGAGGAATAGAATCAAGCTCCCGTGAAGTGTTCATTCCACCTTATAAGGCCTTGGAAAGGCCAGATTGGAATTCTGCATTCAATTTGGTCACCATGATGTAGAAAGGATGTGGGGGTTCTAGGGAGAGTGCAGAGAAGAGCAACAGAGGGATCAGGCTGGAGGCTAAGGCCTATGAAGAACGGTTGCAGGAATTGGGCAGGTCTAGTTTACTGAAAGGAAAGACTAGTGGAGACGTGATAGTAGTGTTCCAATATCTCAGGGGTTGCCACAGGGAAGAGGCAACCTGATTATCCTCCAAGGCATCTGAGTGCAGAATTAGAAGTAATGGGTGGAATCTAATAAGGAGAGAAGCAACTTAGAACTGGGGAGAAATTTCCTGACAGTTAGACAATTAATCAGTGGAACAACCTGCCTCCGGACGTTGTGAATGCCCCAACAGTGGAAGATTTTTAAGCAGCTGTTGGATGGTAATAGCAATAGCAGTTAGAATTATATACTGCTTCATAGGTCTTTCAGCCCTCTCTAAGTGGTTTACAGAGTCAGCTGTTAACCATTGAGCTACAGGGCTGACTAGTAATGATAGCCATTTGTCTGAAATGGTGTAGGAATTTCTGCTTAGGCGAGGGGTTGGGCTAGAAGACCTACCAGGTTCCTGCCCCTTCTGCTATTGTATTGCCTAGTATTGTATTGTATAGCATTTGCTCTTTGCCTATTCACCCCCACCCTTGGAAAGCCTTGGGGGAGGGGGGTAATCTCTAACCTGATTGGAGGTTCTTCTGTCTCTCCCTGGGGGCTGAAGCTCTTCCTTGGCTTGGCCACGTGGGGCCCCTCCCCCCTTCTTTCCAAATGGTTTTGCAAGGCAATTGCCATCGCCCCGCCCTCAGAACTTAGCCACAAAAAACAGCTTTTGTTTTGCCTCCTACTCAGGGACTTCCCGCCCCTCCCCCCTCCTTCTCCTACTCAAGGAGAATTTTCTTAAGGGTGAAGGAGACTTAGCCCCCCCCAAAAAACACAGCTCTTGCTGGAAGCCTTTTTCTGATGGCATTCTCGCCAAGTCTCTTTCTCCTCCTTAAAGGAGAGTGTCCTTAAGGGGGGGGGGGGGCTTTTCCTGTTACTATGCAGATAGAAAGGGAGAGAACGGGCTTTTAGGCAGGATTTCTGAAGCACCAAGCCGAAGGGAATCCTCCTCTGGGAGGTGAGGAGTTCTCAGGTTGGGGGGGGGGGGTTTCGTGCAGTCTTGATTCATCTAGGAAGTAGGGGGGGGGGATCCACCGCCTGCCTCTAACTCCCTTAACAAGCCTCCTGTTGGCCCTTTGCTGCATCCCCCGCCCTTGGCTAATGCCTCTGCGATGGTTTCTCACCTTTCAAGGGCTCCACAAGCCTCCGGTTGTGGCTGGAGGGCTGAGAGTTGAGGCTCTGAGCTGCTGGGGGCAGCCATCTTGGACCATGTGGTTTCAAGATGGCCCCGGCTCCAAATTCAAACGGCTCCTCCTTGCTGGAGCACATGGAAATGGCTTTTGCCTTTGCAGGCTTGCCATGGCTGCAGCTCTCTCCCCTGTCTTCCGCAGCTCTTTTTAAGCCTTTCCGGCTCTCACCTTGTCGGCTGCCAGCACAGGTGTTCCAGGGTATTTTAGCCAGCTTCGTGGCTCAACCCGAGGGGAGCAGAGGAGCGCTTCTGCTCCTGATTAGCCTCTGCATTAAGGGCTGCTTCTAGGAAGCATATTGCCCTCTCCTCCTGCCTGCCCGGCAATTGTCCTCCCTGAGTGACTCCGTCTCACTCAGTGGCCAGGGCAGCGTGCCGCCCCAGGGGGCTTGTGGCAGTCCAGTCCTTGCGGGAGGAGGCTGTGTTCGATGAAGGGAGGCAGGATTCGCCGGATCCAAGTTTATTTTCCTTACTCCTTTGTAAATTACTGGAGTTACTGAGTAGTGCAACTTTTCCTTGAGGAGATGAGTCAGAAGAATGGGTAGTCCTGCTGGCCAGGGGGCGTTACCCAAAGAGCTTATCTGACTCATCCAATCATGAGAGGACAAAGTCAACACCCATCCTGGATACTCCTCCCCCCTCACTATGGAGAAAGCAGTGTTCCATAAATGTCTGTGGAATATGGCAGTGTGCGAAGGGGTTCTTAATTCAGTTTTGTGTAATTGACGTGTTTCACCCAGGAATATAAAAACAAATCTATCAAGACAAGCAAAACAGGAACACCGCGGATCCCTAATGTAAAAAGTATGTGAACAAAAGTGCTAAGAATAGTAGCATGTATTATAAAACAAAACAAATAAATTAAAATCTCTATTTTATTACTATAGAAGGACAAAGCAATCTCAGGAGACGGAATTCTATCCCTATTTTTTTTTTTTAGACATAATCGTTACCGAAAATTTTAACAACAATAGCAAGAACTGTTTCAAGCTAAAATAGAAGAAAAAAAGAAAAAGAAAGTAAGAAAAGAAAAAGCTAAATGCAAAAAATAAAAATATATAAAGAAGTTGCTTCTGATTTTCTTCACACCAGTTATAATTACATTTATAATTTATCCACTCTATAAAATTACCTAATGACTCTCTCCTTCCTATAATCTAGCCCGGTGATGGCGAACCTATGGCACGCGTGCCAAAGATGGCACGCAACGCCCTCTCTGATGGTAGGCGAGCCGTCACCCCAGTTCAGTTCCGCCGCACATGCGCATGCGCCTCCCACTGGCCAGCTGGTCTTCAAATCTCTGCCGTGCATGTGCGGGGGGGCGTGTGCAGAGGGGGCCACGCGCACATGCAGGGGGGGTTGGGCACATGCAGGGGGCGTGCATGCACAGGGGCGGGACATGTGCAGGGCGGTCACCCATGCATATGTGGGGGCACAAATGCACGGGGGGTGCATTGCATTTTAGGGGTTTGGGCACATGCTTTGGGCATTCCGACTGAAAAAGGTTAGCCATCACTGATCTAGCCTGTCTAATAATCAAAACCAAAAATCAGGTTCATTTTTTAATGCAAAATGTCCATAAAGGATTTCCAGTCATCCACAAGTGTAGATTTTGTCTTTTCTCTAACAAAACAAGTCAATTTAGCAATTTTGGCAAGTTCTGTCATCTTCACCCACCATTCCTCCATTGTGTGATTGCCAAAACTTTCTATCTTTCTGCATACAGTAATCCCACTGTAGTTTTTATACATAAATACAGTGTTTCATGGCTCAGTCTCAGGTTCTGGTTTCAGCTGAATGCCAATCTTTAAAATCCTCTGAATCCCATTTGAGCCCAACATTTTTTTAAAGCTTTTTTTAGATGTCCATCAAAGACAATAAAATGACCCTTCACATTTCCAACATTAACTTGAAGCACATCTTTACACAGGCTAGAGAATTTTTCTGGCCTCATATACCAGCGAAATTTATTCTTGCTTTTCATAAGACGCGAAACACAGTAATTTCCAATGTTATTTGTTTATGCAAGCAGCATTCTGCAAACTTTAGTGGTTGTTTCAGTTTTAAGCACCTTTCTAAATATACAAAGGAACAATTTCTGAAGGACACTCAGTTCTCGCCAGTTACTAGCAAGAGGATGGCACTTGCCATATTAATGAGGAAAATATGCTAATTATTGTGAGGGCATGCTATGAAGAAATGTTAAGGTGCTACTGTCTTTTGTCTGATGTATTTTTCTCACTTGCCTAGTTTATTTGCCACATTTAAAGCTTCCTATTTGGGAAGTCATCAAGCCCAGCACTCTATTCAGGGGGACCACGTTGGGAGCAACAGAAAGGGTAAAAACGTATAGATGAAGACCATGGTTACAGCTCCCCTCTTGATATCTCCCCCCCTCCCCTGCCCCCAGTAGCTGCCTCTAGTTCTATTTTCAGCTGAAGAAAAAAACAAGTCATTTAAGTTTTCAACATTTGTAACTCACCTTGTTTCTGGATAAAAATCCTAAGCAACGGGTTTGCGCTGGAAACAGCCTTGAAGAAGTTGTCATCATTATTAATGGGAAGAAGATCCCCGTGGATGTCAGCGTAGCCTATCATTACCGCCATGTTGGATATATGGTGGATGTGAAGGAGGAGTTTGTAGAAATCTTCGAATTTTCCTGGCTTGAAACGATCCAGAGAAAATCTTCGAAATTCTGCTCCAAACTAGGATCAAGGGGGGGGGGAAAAAGGGAGAAATGACCATGTGTCAGGATTTTTAGGACTGCAAATGTAGCTCTCAGTTGATCCTTTTTATCCTTATGCAGCATATACATTTTCATCAGAGGTGGGTTCCTACCAGTTCGCACCTATTCGGTAGAACCGGTTCGTCAAATCTTCTGAACCGGTTAGAAGAGGTTCCACCATTGGACCCGGAAAGCAGGCACCTACAGAAGAGCTTCCAAAAAATTTTGAAACCCACCACTGACACACACACCCACACACACACAGACTCACACAGAGAGAGAAAGAGAAAGAGAAAGAAAGGAAGGAAGAAAGAAAGAAAGAAAGAAAAAAAGAAAAAAAGAAAGAAAAAGTGAGAGAGATGAAAGAAAAAAAGGAAAAAGGGACAGAGAGACAAAAGGAAGGAAAGAAAGAGAGAGAGAGAGAGAGAGAGAGAGAGAGAGAACACATGGCCGGCAAGCCACTCCCACCAGGTCACATGGCCAGCAAGCCACTCCCACAAAGGAGGCCACACCCACAGAGTAGGTTCGAAAAATGTTTGAAACCCATCACTGATTTTCATAGAGTTTTGTACTAGAAATAGTCCTCAATGACCACAATGCAAGTTGTTAAGCGATGCGGTTGTTAAATAAAACACCACATGACCATGCCAGACTTATGTCAGATCTGCTGTGGTCGTTAAGCAACTTGCCCATTGTCAGTAAGCGAGACTTCTTGTGACCATAACCTGATTTTATTGCAGGCTTTTGTATTGACTTTGATTGTTGGAAGCCAGCTGGGAAGTTCACAATTAGTAATCACGTGACAGCAGGAATGCTGCAATGTTTATAAATATGAGCCAACTGCAAAGTGCTCAACTAGCAATCATATGACTGCAGGGGACACTGTGATGGTCGTAAGTTTGAGGGGTAGTCATAAAATTAGTTTTTCCAGCACCATCGTAATTTGAATGGTTGCTAAACAAAGACAGTTGTTCATTGAGGATTACCTGTAGTGACATTTATGATTTTAAAAGAGCAGCTAACAATATGAAAATTAATTCAGTGTTAAACTGATTTGCACAATAATTTAATCCTCAAAGATCGAACGATGAACCATAATGTAGAAGTTTCTCTTAATGTTTTTCCCTTAATTTTATGAATTTACTCCTCTTACCCCAAAAGCAGGATCAATGTTGTTAGAATGATTTCATACCTTTTATAAAACCTTTGTTTATATGCCGTCTTTAGTATTTTTTGAAATACTAAGGCAACTGAACATATCCAACACACTTTCTATTGCCATACGTCTACTTTCCCCCTAGGTATTCTGCTTCCTACGTCAACTATCTGTTCTTGTGATGCCACCCTGGTTTGTTTTATAAATTCTATTTCATTGCCGTCTTTCCCCAAATTGTAAAAAAGCTAGACTTTAGTGACGCATCTTATTAAAGCAATCACATCCTTTTTTCGTGTCCACCAGAAATGTGCAAAAAAAAACGGTGCTTTTGTGAATAGGCAGAGAAATGTTATGCTTACTCAAACTCAAAGCTTTTGTTCCATATCATTTCAAAGCATGCACAGTCCTATGCTATAAATGCCAGTATCATGAATCACCTTTTATTATCCCCAGATGCTTCTGCCCAAAGATGAGCCTATTCCTTAGTTTGCCTTAAAGAGAATCAATCTAATAACAAAGCATGCACTATTTTCCTGCTACAACGAAAAGGACGTTTACGACATTCCCACGGAATATAGTTTCCCTCAACTAGAGCTACAGAATCTTAATGGAGTAATTAGGGCAAATTAATGAAGGAAAAAATGAGAAAGAATGGCTGGATGGTTAAGAAAAAGCTCGTTCTATCAGAGGACAACCAAGAAGAATGTCGATGAGAAAGTTACTACAGTATAGTCTTCGCTTTGATCACAATACTTGAAAGTGTTAATAGAAGCCAATAAAGAACCTTCAACTTACAGCACTGTTTAGGGATGTTAAAAGGTATCAAACATGAAGAAACAAGTTACTATACAAGCTTTGAGACAAAACTGGAGATGTACACAAGAGATGTCACTTGTTAAGTGGTACTTTAAGGGGACTCAGCAGCAAGAAGAATATAGGATAAAGATAAACCAACCATAGAGATAGGAAAATAATAAAGAAGTTACTACTAAAGAGGTATGTTCTGTCCAATAAAATTATCCATCCACAGATTCAGCCTGCCCCTCTCTCTCTCCCTCTTCCTCCCTCCCTCTCTCTCTCTCACACACACACACACACACACACTCTAACAAAAACAGGAATGTGGTGTGTATATTGCAATCTTACACACTGGAGATTTCTTAAATAAAGAAATTTCTTAAATAAAGAGGAAAATACTTAAAATTCAAACAGAATTACTATTGAAAAAGTAACTGATATACTGTACCATATTAATATATGAGCCATATATATTAACAGAGGAATGATCTGCATAAACAAAACCAAAAACAGAACATAAAAACAACAGAAACAGAGCAGGCCTATTTGCCATCAGAGATTAAGTATACCTAAGTGCCCTTAAAAATCAGGAAGAGTGAAAATAACTCTTATTACATACTTTAAGCTGCAATCATACAAAACAATGGAAGTTTAATTGTTTGCCAGCTGTCATTGAGTATTTCCCAGACCGGAAAGCAATGAAAAAGGATTCTGTGAAGTCCAAAGCTTGTAAAAGCTAAGGCATGTAATGATCACTGAGTGTAACAATTAAAAGATAACACGCAAGTCTCAAATATGTGGCAGGAAAACAACTCTTAAGCATATATACATTAAGAGACTTTGTAGAAAGCATATATCAACTTGAAACATATCCACAGGCCCTACATGCCAAAATACTTTGTGAATTATAAGTTAACCATTCTTAGACTGAGGCCAAATACTTTTAACTGCTCCCAACTGTTTTTTTTAAATGAAAAAAGGTTATTTCCATCCCTTTTTCCATAATTAAAGGCTAGTGAGCAGCAATGATACATCCCTACTTAGTATAGTGCCAAACAGACTATCTCATAGCTGGTGTTTGTCTCTACTTCTTGAACTATATTCTCTGTTGCTTTGAACTTTCCTATCACTCAGATGCTAAGTAGATTTAGAAGCTTCTAATGTTTGTCTATCACACAGAAAACACTAACACACCAGCCAGGACAATCCTTCATTACAGGAACTTAATCTACTTATTAGTGCAATATTTAAACAATGAAATACAGTAATCTACTTTGACCTGCTTACTTAATGCAAACAAGTGCAACTACAAAGCTAAAGAGAGAAAGAGGAAAGGAAAAAAATAAGATGAAAGTGATTTAGGTTAACAGTGCTACAAATAGTGACTAAGAAAGTAGATTTATATACCTTTACTTCCCAAACAATGGGTTGTCATCAAAGGAATCTCCTGAGTATTTGTCACTGTCTGGTTGATTTGCAGTTAGAAGCAAAAAGAAATGGCCAATCCATCCTAGCCCAAATGGAATTCTTGTCTATTTTCATACTACTTGAGTGCCAGCAATAATAAAGAAAGCCAAGCAGCAGCTTATACAAAAATAAATTCATTGCAAAAGTTAATGCAATAAACAAAAACATTAACGGAATCAAGACTGGTTTTATAATCAAATGGAGGTAGTCCTCAACTCAGCTGGAACCAGACCAAACCTGTTATTAAGGAAGACACCCATGTGACTGCTATGACTACAATTCAACCACTCCCAGTTTTAGTCATTAAGCGATTTCGTGGGTGATTAAGTAAATGGGAGTCCCAGGTTAAGGAGCATTGGGTGCCTTGGAGGGAGGGGGACACTGGGGGGCTTCACTCAGGAGCTGAAAATGTCCCCTGCCAAAATTCATGCAGGATTTTCAGCCCGAGCTGAAAGACACTCACTTGTAGCCTGCAGTGCCCCCCACCCAGGGACCTCGCCCAATCCTCAAAGACACCCCATGCTCCATTCCTCACTGAACTGCCTCTCCGCTCAGAAGCAGAAAATTCTTCCTGGCAAAATACAAGCAGGATTTTCAGTTCTGAGCAAAAAGAGAGTTGCATGAAGAGACATTTGAGTAAATTAGACATAAAGGAGATATCTCTCCTGTTGAACGTGGGCAGTAAATCCTACGGCATTTTAAATATACCAGAGCTGTATCCCAAAATAAGATCTTACATTCAGAAGGTCCATATTTCTTGTTCGGAACTTCTTTCTGCAACATCTTCCCATCAAAAGGTAAGCCTGGTGATTGTATGAATATCTGGAAGTCTCCAGGGACATATGTGTTCTTCAGAACAAAGCAGTAGTGAAAAAGAAACTGTCCTCTCTCAAGTTGGAAGGAACATGGCATCTTTTTCTAGTCCTTCCCCTACTGTGGGCGGGAAACTCATTACAGAATACTCTGGCTCTGTTATAAGAAGACTTGTTCCCAGGCAAGCATGTGGAAGTCTCAACCAGCATGCATGGAAAGGAGAGATTTCAATCTTCTTCTATGTTCTTCCTTCTGAAAACCACCTCCTAAATGTATGTCTCTTCCTCTACTGATGATACCAGATCTCCAACTGGCAGATGATCTCAATACCTTTTGTATAGATGTTGAACAAGAGGAGAAAGAACATCAAGCCCAGGGTTCACCGACAAATGTACGCTTGACAAAAGCGCGCCGACAAAACTGCGGGGAGAAAAGCGCGAGTTCAAAATCACGCCGAAGAATGAGCACAGAAGCGCGCCGACAACAATGCACCAACCCTAACCCTAACCCTAACCTAACCCTTAAGGTAACCCTAAAGGTAACCCTAAACGTAACCCTAACCTAACCCTAAACCTAACCCTAACCCCAACCCTGAACCTAACCCTAACCCTAACCCTAACCCTTACCCCTAACCCTTACCTTAACCGTAATGGCGCTTCTGCCAGCGCTCTTTTGTCGGCGCGCCTTTATGGGTGTGCTGTTGACGTTGCGGTTTTATTGCCACGCTTTTGTCGGCGCGCTGTTGTTGGATGCGCTTTTGTCGGGTCACGCAAGCCCAGAGAGATCCCACAAGGAGAGGCTTACAGAGTGACCACTTCTCCTCACCAAAGCCCCCTAGAACTGGCCTTAAAGGAAAGAAGAGAACTGCTGTAACACCATGTCCCCCACATTCAGGATCCGTGGCCCTGGTCCAAAAGGATAATGAAGTCAGTAGTATCGAAAGCTGTTACGCAATCAAGGAGTACAAGGATGGATGCATCATCTCCATCCTGCAATTGCCAGCTCACCAACAAGAATAATCAAGGCTGTCTTTATACTGAAACCTGACTGAAACAGGTCTAGATAATCCACTTCTTTCAAGTTCTTTGCAACTATAGCCCAACCACCTTCTTAATAACCTTCCCTGTTTCATCCACATTTCAATATTTAATAAGTCAGGAGAAATGTCTATGGGAATTCTCAGTCACCCATGTCATGATTGTCCCAAAGTGCTTTTTTAAAGTGGCAACTGGACCAGGGGTGGGTTTCAACCGGTTCGCGGCGGTCCCTGCGAACTGTTTGGTTGGTGAACCCGGAAGTAAGTAACTTCCGGGAACGGCGAAGGGCCCACCCTCCCGCCCGCTCTCCTTACCTGGTTTTGACGAGTTCTGCGCTTCCACGCATGCACAGGCTGCATACAGCGCCTGCGCGATCCTCCAGGAGCAGCTGGAGCATCGCACAGACGCTAGTACGCATGCGTGTGCCGCGCGCGTGCACGAGGACGCCGCCGGCCCCGTTCCAACTGAACCGGTTGGAACAGGGCGAGAAACCCACCCCTGAACTGGACTTTCTGTTTTTTCTTTGAAGACGTTTCGCTTCTCATCCAAGAAGCTTCTTCAGCTTCAAGAGCTTCTTGGATGAGAAGTGAAATGTCTCCAAAGAAAAACCAGAAAGTCCAGTTGCCTCTTGAAAAAGCACATTTGGGACAAGTGAAGGGGAAATGGACATTTTAATCAAGTTAATCCAAACTGCATAACTCAGTTACACAGTTGTTCCAGGCTCCCTGATCAACATAAAGATAAGGAGACGCAGTGGTGACATACTATTTATTTTATTATCATGATAATGATAATGACCACGTTGTATTAATCAGCCCAGCTCCTGCATACAAGATACACTAAGCAATATAAAATATACTCCGAGAAATAGAAATTGAGCCAGATTTTGTAATTGTTCTGGAAGTGGCCTATCCATCAAGAAAAAAAGGAGTAGCTTCTCTTCTTTAGCTTCTGAAATTTTCTTGTCAAATTGCATTGGAAGAACCATGAAACAAGCAACACACAAGAGACTGATCAACTCCCTCCTTGTCAAGAGGCAAATGTATTCTTGCACTGTTGAATCTCCTTTCCAGCAATGATAACAGCACATCAGATCTTGCAAGAATTAAGGCTTTCCTGTGATTTTGCCCATAAAGTAATGGCAAAATAATTTGAATTTGGAAACAAGATATTCCAAACAAGCCTGACCCAAACAGAGCTTACATCCTTCTGCAGAATGTTGTCAATCTTCCTATTTCATATCTTGTTAGGGTTCTTGGAAAAGTCAATTGAAGCAAAGCATTGGCCAGATAGGGTGAAAAATTCTAGATCCAAATGTACCCCGGTATCCATAATCACAAGAAATTGTCTTGAAAGTCAGGGAGAAAGGAGGCTGGGAGCTTTCAAAGATTAAGACAAGATCTCAAGCAACAAAGTACTGTACATGTGAGCCTCTATGGAAACTAAGCCAGATTCCAGCCTCAACAAAGAATTGCAAATGCAGCGGGGAACTTGAGCAAAACTTTTAAACATTTAGACTAAACAGCTTTGTAAAGTCCCAAGTTATAATTACAGATCCGTGTACCATAAGCCAAAGAAGTCATTATCTGAGCTGTATAAGTCTTTATCCCAGCTGCATTATACAGTTTGCATGGAACAGAACGGCACTCGTGAGACTAATGGGCTCATATGGAAGCAGCCCTTAATTGTTTGTTCCATGTAGCTGAGGTTTGAAAAGAGACACTCAGATATTTTTCGGAGTGAGGGACAGGAGGCTCCAGTGGATGGTATTGACACGCCCATTTGGCCACGAGACTGGGATGAAGCTGAAGACACGCCTCTGTGCTCCACCCTTCCTTCTCCACTTCATCTCAGTCTGGCTAAAAGACGAGACATATTTTTAACTTCTCCTGCGATTTCTATCTCTACTGGAACCTCCTTGCCTCTGCAGCCACCATAGCTAGCTCTCCGCTAAGTAAGTAGCTCTACGTGGTTTTCCTTTTTAACCACCAGGGAGTGTTACTTTCCATCCTTGGGATCGGAGAGAGCGCTGAGGTCGCGGCAGCCATTTCTGGCTTTGCCAAGCATGTGGCGCCAATGTGGAAACTCATATCCTGCATCGAGGTAGTACTGTGGGCACGGTTGCACGCCAGGACTCTGCAGTGGCGACTCCTACTGTTCCAGAGAGCCAACATCAGCAGCTCACCAGCCAAGGTCAAGGCCACCCCTCAGGTACAGATTTCCCTCAAGTGGTGGCTGTCCCTAGCCTTGCTCAAGGGGTGCGAGTTCAGGGACCAGGAGCGCCTGCTTCTCACCACGGATGCCAGTCTGTTTGCCTGGGGGGCGATCCCGGGGTCCTAGTTGGTGCAGGGCCAGTGGTCCTGGCAGCTCTGACTGGCTGGAGCTCCGGGCGATCCATCTGGCGCTTTGATATTTCCGGACCGCTGTCGTGGGTCATCATGTCCTGGTACTCACCAACAACATGGTGGCCAAGGCCCACATGAATCGTCAGGGCGGCATGCATTCCAGGGCACTACACACCAAAGCAATGTCGCTGGGCAGCTGGGCAGAGAGACATCTGCAGTCGATCCGGGAGGAGCACATCACAGGGATCGACACCCATCAGGCTGACTGGCTCAGTCAAGAGATGGTGGACAATGGAGAATGGAGCCTGTCCCAGGAGCTGTTCCAGAGCATCTGCCGGAGGTTTGGATGGCCAGTAGTGGACCTCTTTGCCCCTCCGCCAACATCCAGCTTCTTTTCTTGGTTCCCAGCTCGGGGAACGGAAGGAGTCGACGCCCTTCATGCAAGATGGCCAAGGGGAATTCTGTACGCTTTTCCTCCCCTCCCTCTCCTTCCCAGGGTAGTTCCGAAGCTAGTCAGGGAGCAGGCAGAGCTGATCCTGGTGGATCCTCACTGGCTGAGGAGATCCTGGTTTGTGGACCTCAAGATCCTGTCAATCCAGCCTCCATGGCGGATACCGGAGGGGGAAATAGAGCTGCACCAAGGGAAGCTGATACACCCGGAACCACACTGGCTGCAACTAGCTGTGTGGAGGTTAGCAATAGCAATAGCAGTTAGACATATACCGCTTCATAGGGCTTTCAGCCCTCTCTAAGCGGTTTACAGAGTCAGCATATTGCCCCCACAGTCTGGGTCCTCATTTTACCCACCTCGGAAGGATGGAAGGCTGAGTCAACCTTGAGCCGGTGAGATTAGAACCGCTGAACTGCAGATAACAGTCAGCTGAAGTGGCCTGCAGTACTGCACCCTAACCACTGCGCCACCTCGGCTCTAGGTTGAGCGGGAGCGCCTAAAAGGAGCTCAATTTTCTCTGCGGGTGATTAGAACCATAGAGGCCTCTCGCAGAAATGCCACCTCAAGGATCTATGACTCTGCATGGGTGGCTTTCGTTTCCTGGTGCCAGGAAAAATGGATTGAGCCCACCAGGGCCTCGGTACCGCAGGTCCTGGAATTCATCCAGGACGGCCTAGATAAGGGTCTCGCCCAGGGGACTGTGCGCAGGCAATTAGCTGCTCTTCTCATGATCCTCCCGGGCGAAGGCTCATCTCACCCAACTTCCTGTTGTGAAGAGGTTCCTTGGGGGGGTCTCCAACCTGCACCCCCCCGTGGGGCATAGATTCCCCACGTGGACTCTTCCCACTGTATGGAAAGAGGAGCTCTTTGAGCCGTTGAGAACGGTTAGCCTGAAACGCCTAACCCTTAAGGTAGTATTCCTAGTCGTCATCACGTCGGCTAGAAGGGTGTCAGAGCTAGGAGCAGTCTCCTCTAGGGAGGACTTATGCATGTTCCACAACAACAGGGTCGTATTGAGGTTGGACCCAGCCTTCCTTCCTAAGGTGAATTCCATATTCCACCGTTCCCAGGAGCTGGTTCTCCCCGATTTCTGCCCTAATCTGGCTAGGGAACGGGAACAGCAGTGGCACCGGTTGGATGTCAGATGGGCCCTGCGTATTTACCTGAAGCGGACGGCCTCCTTCCGGAGGTCAGAGGCACTCTTCCTATCTTTCCAACTGTCGTCTCTGGGTAGGAGGGTAACACCTTCCACCATTAGCTGGTGGATCCACTTAGCCATATCCCTAGCATACGAATCCCAGAGGTTGCCAGTGCCGGCCGGCATCACGGCACACTCAACGAGGAGCGCTTCCACCTTGGCGGCTTGGGCCTCCCAGGCCCCGATAGAGGACATTTGCAGAGTGGCTACATGGGCATCCCCATCGCCGTTTATCTGACATTACAGGTTGGATGCGTTCGCATCGGCTGATGCAGTGTTTGGTCGCAGGGTACTACAGCAGGTTATTGCAAAGCATGAGTTCCCCGCCCATGGGACTTAGCTTTGGTAGGTCCCATCAACTGGAGCCTCCTGTCCCTCGCTCCGGAAAATGGCAGTTGGTCTTACCTGAACTGCTATTTTCGGGGCTGGGACAGGAGGCTCCAGTTCCCGCCCTAGGTAGTATAATAGCTGGGGTGGTGGGAGTTCTCCTTTGTGCCTTGTTTTCAGGTCTGAGGGGAGCTCACTTTGATGAAGTGGAGAAGAAAGGGTGGAGCACAGAGGCGTGTCTTCAGCTTCATCCCAGTCTCGTGGCGAAATGGGCATGTCAATATCCTCCACTGGAGCCTCCTGTCCGAGCCCCGAAAATAGCAGTTCAAGTAACACCAACTCCCATTTTAATACTCGGGGTTGAATTTGCCAAGCACGATGCAACCAGCAGGTCTCCCTTCCTCCCTCCCTCTCTCTTTAAATGCAGCTACTTTTGTTCTGTTGTGATTGATGACTAGACTTTATTCTTCACAGTAAAGCCCACTTGGGCTTAAGAGAGGATAGCTGCATTATGCGCATACAATAGAATGAGACAGGTCTATTGGGCAGCACAGGGACAGGGTGAAAATCAGATTTTGACAGAGTACGCTACAAGGCATTAATATGGAACTAAAAAAGGGACAGGCATCAACATGCAACTTTGTTTTATTCCATTTTGGAGGGGTGTTGAAGCGGACAGAAGTGCCCTGATGTGTTCCAGCAGATTCACACTCGATCAGTTTCATTTAATAAAAGAACAGATTACAGAATACCGGAAGACGAGGTTGGTTAATGGAGGAGGAAGTCAATTTTACACCTAGATCTTGTTTATGTGGTTCAAGCCAAATGCTTTAATCAATAGAGGCAACATAAATTTAACAAGTTTGTAAGAGATTGGAAGCCATTTGTGGAGTTTCTGCATGTGAAAATACCGTACATCAATGGACTGTTAACAGAGGCTTTTGGAGATTAGTGTGACTTTTTGGGTTACCAATTAATAGGGTTTTTTTAAAAAAAAAATATTTATCAACAAGGACTACAGATAGTCCTCAATTTACAACCACAATTGAGCTCAAAATCTCTGTTTCAAAGTGAGACATATGTTAAGTGAGTTTTGCCCCATTTTTACAACGTTTCTTGCCACAACTGTTAAGTGAATCACTGCAGTTGTTAATTTAGTAACACAATTGTTAAGTGAATCAGGTTTTGCTTGTCAGAATGTTCCAAAGTTATAACCGTGGGACACGACAATCGCCATAAATGAGTCAGTTGCCAAGCAACAGAATTTTCAGCATTGGGAAGATGCCACAATGGTGACATGTGTGAAAAACAGTCATAAGTCACTTTTTTCAGCGGCGTTATAACTTTGAATGGTAACTAAATGAACTGTTATAAGTCAAGGACTACATGTATTTAGTTTTAAACTTGTTATATATACTATTTTCTCTTTTACCCAGTATTGTTATTTTTTCTTCTTTGTAGTTTGTTACTCTTTGTTCTTGTTTATTTATTTGTATTTTGTATTATGTTAGGAATATAATCTAACAGTTGGATTGGCAATATATAAATCATGTAACAATGCTATACCTGTTTCTTTAATCATACTATAAAATGTGATTGGTTGCTGTTTTCCTCAATCGGCCATAAGAGGGAGCCAGAATGACTGTTAGCTCTCTGTTTCGTTAGATGCTGGGCTGATCTGATCTGAGTGTTTTTGGAAGCTGGCTGTTAGAAAGTGCCGTGAGCTATTGTAAGTTTTGCAACTGTTAGCAAACTTTGTGTACCGGACTGATTATATGATACTGGACTATGTTATTTGGATTATCCCTTAACTGAAAGACATTGATGACTGACTGTCTTATCCATGTATGACTTGGACTGTTTGATGGACTCTGACACCTCTATTTCCATGAAAGTAAAAGCCTATTTAAACTGCAGTGTCTCTGTATGCTGGTTTGTGTGTTCTCCAACACAACTCTCACAACGCTTCTCTGAACATACTCGCTCTCCCAACGGAGAGCTTACCTAACATATTGTATCTTATCTTTTGAAAGCAATAAAATTATAATAAAAAATAAAATAAAAGCAACATACATTTTACTCTGAAAAAATGTATTTCTCTACAAATGTTAGAGGTTAGTCATTGATTGGTGTTGAGCACCCTTCTCTACACCTGGCTTGCTCTTCCATCAAAAGAATACTTTGCACAACCCCACTCATCTAATTTTCCATGCCTGATGCCTGATGGACAACTGATAGTGCTCAGGAGGATTACTGTGCAGTGACACAATGGATCCCTCTTCTCTTCTTTTTTAAATGGTGAAATGATAAAAGCCCTCCAGTCTCCTGAGATCTGTAAAGATCTGAAGCTGCTAAAAAGGAAGTTGCCCCTTTAGGTGTTACCAAGCAATGCTTCCTTCTACCAATGTTCAGTGTGAAATTAAGCCTTCTCCTACTTCTTGCTATGGTTTAAACTGTAAAATAAAATTGAAAGTCCCAGAGGGAGAAACAGGAAAATGAACATTCAGATTAAGATTAAGATTAAGATTTAGTTTATTTGTATGCTGCCCTTCTCCGGGAGGGACTCAGGGTGGCGAACAACTCAAAAGGGGAAAAGGGGATACAAGCACAATACACGTAATTAAAATACACAAGAGTCATACAGCCATACAAGTCGAGAGGGGAGGGGAACTCATCAACCCCAGGCCTGCCGGCACAGCCAGGTTTTGATGGCTTTCTGGAAGGCCTGGAGAGAGGTGAGGGTCCGAATCTCCGCGGGGAGTTCATTCCAAAGGGCCGGAGCTGCTACAGAGAAGGTCCTCCCCCGGGTGGTAGCCAGATGGCATTGGCTGGTAGACAGAACCCGGAGGAGGCCGACCCTGTGCGGTCTAACGGGTCTATGGGAGGTAATTGGCAGCAGGCGGTCTCTCAAGTACCCAGGTCCAATACCATGAAGGGCTTTATTCAGAAGCAAAGCTCCAAGAAAATCCAAGTATTGATACAACGATGTAGACCAGGGGTATCAACTAGGGCGATGATGACGAACCAATGGCATGCGTGCCACGTGTGGCATGTGGACCCATTTCTGAGGGCACACAAGGCATTGCCCTGTCAGCTCCAGCATGCATGCGCGCACTGGCCAGCTGATTTTCGGCAATTTTTCACCCTCTGGAGGCTTTAGAGAGAGAAAAACGGCCCAACAGGCAACCCGGAAGTCTGTTCTCAAACTTCCGGTTTACGTATTGGGTGGTTTTTTTGGTGTTCTGAGGCTTCAGGGAAACCTCTGGAGGGCAAAAAATGGCCGAAAATCAGCTGGCCAGTGCACACATGCATGCTGAAGCTGACAGGGCAACGGCTCGCGTGCCCTCAGAAATGGCTCTGCGTGCCACCTGTAGCACATGTGCCATAGGTTTTGCCATCACAGAACTAGGGCATAGCTCAGGAATTCTGGGAGTTGCAAATCCACAGGTTGTAAAAGTGCCCACCCGATACAGACTTAGGGCCACAACTGAGTGCAAAATTTCTGTTGCTAAACAAAATAGTTGTTAAGTGGGTTTTGCCCCATTTTCTTGCCACAATTGTGAAGTGAATCATTGAAGTTGTTAAGTGAATCTGGCTTCCCCATTGATTTTGCTTATCAGAAGATCACAAAAAGCTGATCACCGGACCTCAGGAACTGTCATAAATATGAGTCAGTTGCCAAGTGTCTAAATTTTGATCACGTGATGATTGGAATGCTAAAACAGCCGTAAGTGTCACTTTTTCACAAGTCACTTTTTCCGGTGCTGTTGAAGCTTTGAACAGTCACTAAATGAAGTGTTGTAAGTCGAGGACTGCTTGTAGTGACCATAACGCTTCAGCAGTACCACAGCCTCAGGTAACCTTTTGTTACAGAATTTGTACCAGCAACTGTAGAATACACTTCATGAGCCGAGGTGGCGCAGTGGTTAAATGCAGCACTGCAGGCTACTTCAGCTGACTGCAGTTCTGCAGTTTGGCTGTTCAAATCTCACCGGCTCAAGGTTGACTCAGCCTTCCATCCTTCCGAGGTGGGTAAAATGAGGACCCGGATTGTTGTTGGGGGCAATATGCTGACTCTGTAAAGCGCTTAGAGAGGGCTGAAATTCCTATGAAGCGGTATATAAGTCTAACTGCTATTGCTATTGTTACTTAAAGCGACACCAAGGACTAACTTCAATCTCAGTCACCAAAGCAGCCAGGGCACCATCTCAGGACAGGAAAAAAAATGTGCCTATTTGTTTGTATTAGTCAGAGGTGGGTTCCTACCAGTTCACACCAGTTCGGTAGAACCGGTCCGTGAAATCTACTGAACCAGTTAGAAGAGGTTCCACCAGTGGACCCGGAAAGCAGGCCACACCTACAGAAGAGGTTCCAAAATTTTTTGAAACCCACCACTGACACACACACACACACATACACGCACACACAGACTCACACACAGAGAGAAAGAGAAAGAGAAAGAAAGGAAGAAAGAAAAAAAGAAAAAAGAAAAAAAGAAACAAAAATTGAGAGAGAGATGAAAGAAAAAAAGAAAAAGGGACAGAGAGACAAAAGGAAGGAAAGAGAGAGAGAGAACATATGGGTGGTAAGCTACTCCCACCAGGTCACATGGCCGGCAAGCCACTCCCACAAAGGCCACACCCACAGAATAGGTTCGAAAATTTTTTGAAACCCACCACTGGCCAAACCAGAATGTATGTCTTGGCCTGTCCTAACTATGCAGCACATAAGGAAATGTACTTAAAAGTAGAAGTTTCGGATTAATATTTGCTCTCCCGGCTATGGTTGAAACAATCCTGCAGCAATCCAAGCACACAAAGTCCAGATCTGAAATAAGGAACTAACAACTGCTACCTCGCTTTTATTTAGGAGCAACAGAAATATTAGAATTAGAATTCTTTATTGGCCAAGTGTGATTAGATACACAAGGAATTTGTCTCCAGTGCATAAGCTCTCAGTGTACGTACAAGAATAGTGATGGATCATTATCATAGTCATTGTAAAAACACAAGCATCATAAAACATTAGATACAACACTTTCCGATAGTGATAGTCAGGGATACTAAATAAGCAATCAACATAAATCACACTAGGATATTAAGAAAAGAATATAAATCGTAAGGCACAAGCAACAAAGTTATAATCATAAGAATATAAAGAGATAGGTAATAGGGAAGATGAGAATAATGATAATACTGCCTTTTTAGATAGTTGGATAGTGTTGTGGAATTAGTTGTTTAGCAGAGTGACGGCATGGGGGGGTGGGAACTGTCCTTGTGTCTAATTGTTTTGACCTACAGATCTGTATATAGTGTCTTCTTGGGGAAAGAAATTGAAACAGTTTATGTCCAGCATGTAAGGGGTCTGTACATATTTTCACAGCCCCCTTTCTGGCTCCTGCAGTATACAGGTCCTCAATGGAAGACAGATAATATGCAGGTAATCCTTTGTGGCATGACAAAACTGCGCTCGACTAAAGCGCGCCCGATTAAACCGCGTCGCTGACGTCATCAACAGGGTGACAACAGCGAGCGCGGAGAAAGAAGGGCGCTTTAAATAGCGCTTTGAAAGCAAGCCGATTCAACTTAAGGTAAGGGTTAGCTTTAGGGTTAGGTTTAGGGTTAGGTTTAGGGTTAGGTTTAGGTTAAGGGTTAGGATTAGGTTTAGGGGTTAATTTTAGGTTTAGCGTTTACAGCGTGCTTCTGTCTCCGAGCTGTTGTCGTCCTGTGATGACGTCAGCTACGTGGTTTCATCGAGCGCGCTTTAGTCTAACACGGTTTTGTGGTGGAACCGTAATCCTTGACTTATGATGGTAATTGAACCTGCAATTTTAAGTCTGATGGTAACTTATGATTGATTCTTAAGCAAATCACCCTGTGACTATGCTTGATTTTATGACCTTTTGGAAGCAGTGAGTCAACACCACGATTGTTAAGCAAAACCATTGTTCCCTATGGGGTGTTTATTACCAGAAACTGGAAGAAAATACTGGTTTGGGCAAAAATGTTATAAACTGCGATCACATGACCACAGGATGCTGCAAATGGCTGTAAATGCTGGCTTGTTACCAAGCACTCAAAATGCGGTCACGTGACTAGGAGTGGAGGCTGGCCATCAGAGCTTTGAATCCTAATCATAAGGAGCTTTTTTGGGGGGGGGGATTCATTCCAACTTTGAACATTTCCTAAATGACCAGTCATAAGTCAACCTTACATAAGGTAACATGGTTGCTCTTTTAACCTAAACACCACCCTTTTTATTTTAAAGATGACTGTTCATCTTTAAAATAAAGTTCTGCAAAGTTCTACTTCCCTCCCACATTTACATCAGCAGCAGCAGCCTCAGAATAATAGAATTGGAAGGGGCCTTAGAGATCTTCCAGTCCAACCCCCTGCTCAAGCAGGAAACCCTACATCATTTCAGACAAATGGCTGTCCAATCACTTCTTAAAAACTTTCAGTGTTGGAACATCAGGGGTGGGTTCCTGCCAGTTCTAACCTCTTCTATAGAAGAGGTTCCACAAATCTACAGTGCCGTTTAGAACCGGTTCCAGCTCCCTCCCCCCACCCATCCGCACATCATCAAGATGAAGAGCGAGAGGAGGAATTCTGGGAGTTGAAGTCCACAAGTCTTAAAGTTGTCAAGTTTGAACACCCCTGGGGTGTTTTTTTCTAAAGGGTTAGGGGTGCAAGGGTCTTGTAACTTGACAGCTTTAAGATTTGCGTGCTTCAAATGCCAGAGTTTCTGAGCCAACATTTTGGTTGCTAAGCAAGAGCATTGTTAAGTGAGTTTCACCACATTTTACAAGTTGGCTACGCCCACCCGGTCACATGGCTGGCAAGCAACTCCCACTTGGTCACATAGTCAGCAAGCCACTCCCACCCGGTCACATGGCCGGCAAGCCACACCCACAAAGCAGGCCACACCTACAGAAGAGGTTCTAAAAATTTTTGAAATCCACCACTGCTTCCAACCAACCCCATTCCAGGAGATTCATCACAACACATGAGGGCTCTAACACATTTGCATCCAGAGGGCAATAGGTTCATTTTTGCCTTCTACTCTAGGACTTTCAGCAGTTTCCTAAATAATAGTTATCTTGATCTAGAAGAATTCTTAGGTATGACAGTTAACTTTTACTAAAAGCCAGAGGTTTCATATTTCAGACACCACACATTATCATATAATATTGAGTGCTCAGAAGAACAAGAGAAGTCCCTCAATTTTTAAACAGAATGTTTTTAACATGGTATATTTTTAATTACAGTGGGGGCCCAATGAAATAGTTATCTTCTTGATTTCTGAGCACAGATCAAGACTTGTTAGATTGGTACTGTAATGGTTAAAATACATATAAACACCAGCCAGAACTTTCTAACAATTTATATGGTTCAGGAAACCATGTATTTACAAAAATTAGGAGAGAGTCACATGTAGCAAAATTAAGACTTAAATTAGCAGGCCGTATTAGTAGCTTTAGAAAAAAATGTGTTATCAAGCAAGACAAACCAGCCGTGGCTTTGATGCTGCTCTATCTTATTAGGACAGGATTGCCAGTCAACTCATTGATTCCTGAATGCATCAAAAACACTAAGAAAGAACCAGCAACATTTCACTTAATCCAAAACAATGTAAACATCACAAAAATGGACATCCCCTTTGATCACACCGACAAGATTCATTACAGGTCACCTTTGGCATTCCAACTCTTAGGATATGCAGTAATGATAATCCAGGAACAAACAATTAAGGATGCTTAAAAAAATTGATATTTCAAAATTCTGGTACCTTTCCCTCACAAATTATGCAGATAACAATTGACTTACGGGCCAAATCATGTAATGTCTTGATGGTCTAGGACAGCTCTCAGCTGGAAAAAAATCCTCCTAAAATATACTTAATTAAATTCATTAGGTTAATCTTTTTCTTTTAAAAGAACACAGGGATTCATAGAGTGGATGAAGTGGGCTTTTGAGTGGACACATTAAAAAATGGCACCAACTGAAGACAGATTTTTTTAAAAATTAATAACAGCCCCAATAACTAAAATATGGTTATCTTTAAAGAGAGGATCATCTTCAAATATTTTACTGCAAATATTGGTTCAAACAACAATAGCAAAACATGCAAGGATGTGTCAGTAAACTGCTACACCTAAAGATGATTAAAGTTGAAAGATAAGTTGCAATTAAAGGAGGAGAAGTCACATGTGGTTTTTCTTTTAATAAGAGCCAGAGATTTTGTCTATTTTTAAGATCTTTCCAAAGGAGACTAGCAAAAAGATTCAGCAAAC
Source organism: Thamnophis sirtalis (assembly GCF_051295495.1). NCBI lineage: Eukaryota > Metazoa > Chordata > Lepidosauria > Squamata > Natricidae > Thamnophis > Thamnophis sirtalis. The sequence goes on from NW_028261382.1 coordinate 164,859,389, forward strand.
AGACAAAATGGATCACAAAAGAGAGGTCTTAATTTAGAGCCTATAAACATTTTTCAACCTTGCAAATTTCTCAGTTTTCTTATTAGGAAAGCCAGCGTCTCAACAAATTTAGGATTCAAATTTACATTTTGTGGGAAATGTGGCCTTTGGAGGGAGGAAGATGCAATTAGGATATGTGGAATCCAGGTCTCATTATAAGGAAGGGTGTCTTCCATTGTGTTATTCCGTTTATGAAATGGAATATCATTTTTCATTGAAAACTGTAGGACTGCAGTAATTAGTTACAATACAATTTCAATTGTTTCAATCCCATTTCAGGATTGTTCCTCATGCTGAAGTTATGCCTTATAAAATTTATATCAACCACATGACTAACAAACAGGTTTTTAAATAGTCTCCATGCCCAACTTTTTAATGAACCATTGATGTCCTTCACCTGGCAGTCAAGTGATGCCCCTCACACAGCCATTGTTTCTTTTTTTCATTATCTTGATGTCTCAAAGATACCAAGCATCAACTCCTTAAGAAGGACAAAATATTGGTTTACACATATTTTGCAGTCCACAATTTGTGGAATAACACAACATTGCCTGATTTATTAAATGCATAACCCAAATTTCTTCCAGGAGGTAGGACAATTTATCGCCACATAGCCCTATGAGCTAGACTAGGCTGGACTGAGTGTCTAGTCAAAAAATATTGAGTAAATTGCAGTGACTGAGATGGACTTACTCCAAACTAGCTCCAGTTCTAGTCCAACACTTTCACCACTACACTCAGGTTCACATATCTGCTAAACCATGGCCATAGTTTGTGAAACACAACAGCTCTTTCATATAGCAAAGCCAGGGTGAAAGCAATGCAGGTAGTCCTCAACTTACAACAATTCATTTAGTGCCATTCAAAGTTACTGACTCAAATTTATGACAGCTGCAATGTCCTGCAATCACATGATCATCTTTTGCAACCTTCTGACAAGCAAAATCAACGGGGAAGCCTGATTAAGTAACCATGTTACTAACTTCACAACTGCAGTGATTCACTTAACAACTGTCAAGAAAGGTTAAAAAAAATGGGGCAACCACCCATTTAACAAATGACTCCTTTAACATTAATTTTGATCTCAGTTGTGGTCTTAAGTTGAGGACACCTGTAACGTTAGTGCAATGTGAACTAAGCTTAAGAAAGATTACCAACAATACACTGCATATTAATATTTCTGCCTATAAGAAAACAGAACTACATTGTCCCACAATGAACTGCTAAGGATGTGGCTCTTGGGGTGATCAAAGTCATTTCAATGTGGCACTCCATCCTTTCCCCCACCTCCATCCCAATCCAAGCAGGTAATCAAGAAAAAGTATTAGCTTCAATTCTATTAAAAAAGTGCATTGTTAATTTGAGGTCTAGCCATCTGCTGGCATAGAAAATTTAGTTCTCCAAATGAATTCAGTCCAGGTAGGACAAAATGCAGATATTCTGTATCAAACCCCCCAAAAATTGCAATGCTTTAATTCGGTGATCAGATTTCTGTAACAGCTCTTGCACTTGTGGGATATTTGTTCTCTCAATATTTTACTAAAGCTACTTTGTATTTTGAGAATACAAAGGGGATTGACAATTATTTCGTGACCCGTCAAAACCGCGGAGGACAAAATCGCGCTCGACGAAAGCGCGCATTTGACGTCATCACAGCGCGACGAAAAAAATTAAAAATTGAAATAAAATTAAAATTAAAGCAAGCCGATTCACATAAAGATAAGGGTTAGGGTTAGGTTAAGGGTTAGGTTTAGAGCGTTAGGGTTACATTTAGTGTTAGGTTAAGGGTTAGCGTTAGGTTTAGCGTTAGGTTAAGGGTTACGTTTAGGGTTAGATTTAGGGTTAGGTTTAGGGTTAGGTTTGGGGGGGTTAGGGTAAGGTTTTTGCTTTATTTTTACATTTTTCGATCACAGCACGATGTTTTCGTCGTGCTGTGATGACGTCAAATGCGCGCTTTCGTCGAGCGCGATTTTGTCCTCCGCGGTTTTGTGGTGGAACCGAATTTTTTTTCCAGTTCCTTACAGAAAGTCACAATGTATATTATTGAACTGACTTAGGTCTGTAATTCTTTCGTTTTTCAAACCTAAGAGGAACGTATGGATTCACAATCCTATTACTCTCGAAAGCCCAAGAAAACTGTAAAATGCACTCACTCATACCTTAAAAAAAAACAAAAGACTAGAGGGCAAGGAAGAAAGGGTGAGTTCTCATTCTGAACTTTCTAGTTCCCAGGACAGGTTTTAACAAGCTTTAGTGCTTACAATTTAGAGTTGATCTAACCTCCATTTAATTTTTAAAGAATGACATCATGAACATCTGCCAGGAAGAAGAATCACATGTGAGGTGGCATTTTGACCCGTATCTGATCTACAATAGTCTCGCCAATGACACCATTTTGGGGTTTTAATGCTTTCAAATCCTTTGCACTGCTCCTGCTAATGCCGCTTCAGAAGGTTACTGATATATGTGTATGCTTCATTAACTGTCTAGAAAACCTCTTAGATCAGTGTTTCTCAACCTTGTCAACTTGAAGATGTCTGGACTTCAACTCCCAGAATTCCCCAGCCAGCTGGGGAATTCTGGGAGTTGAAGTCCAGACATCTTCAAGTTGACAAGGTTGAGAAATACTGTCTTAGATAGCCAATTCTACCAATTTAAAATTCAAGGTGGATCACTGCTGAATGCTCCTGTTGATACACTTCAAGTATTGCACAACATTTGAGCTTTGCATATTATAATAATGTTGCTCTTAATAAGCATATTTTCCCAAGACAGGCCTATTCATTCATTCCAATCACCAAATTGTCCAGTTATAGACTAGGAAAGACACTGGTCTCAATCACTCATGTTCACTTACTGTTTGACTTACTACTTCTGTATTGTGGCTATACATTTCAAGAGACCTGTTTACAAATTCCTTTATTGCTGGACATTAGGCACAAATAAAAATATCTTCATATATTAATGACTTAAACCTTTCTGAAAGATTATTATACTGTAAGGTAAGATAAGGTAAACGTAAAGGTTCCCCTTGCACATATGTGCTAATCATTCCCAACTCTAGGGGCAGTGCTCATCTCCGTTTCAAAGCCAAAGAGCCAGTGCTGTCTGAAGACGTCTCCGTGGTCATGTGGCCAGCATGAGTAAATGCCAAAGGTGTATGGAATGCTGTTACCTTCCCACCAAAGGTGGCTCCTTTTTTTCTCCTTGCATTTTTATGTGCTTTCGAACTGCTAGGTTGGCAGACGCTGGGACAAGTAACGGGAGCTCACTCCGTTACATGGCACTAGGGATTCTAACCACCGAACTGCCGATCTTTCTGATCGACAAGCTCAGTGTCTTAGCCACTGAGCCACCGTGTTTACTGTAGATCAATACAAAGGTGGCAGGTGAACAAGAGGAATTATGATAGGGAAACATTATTACCCATTATGATGAGCAAATAACTCAGATACGCTCAAACTACCCACTTTTATACAAGACTGTGCTAATTAAAACAATGCTGATGCTCTTCAAAAAATGAAAGAAGCTTAGTAGGATAAGATTAAGGAAGCAAGGAGGGAAGGAAGGAGGGAGGGAAGGAGAGAAGGAGAGAAGAAAGGAGGGAAGGAGAGAAGGAGAGAAGAAAGGAGGGAAGGAAGGAGGGAATGTAGGAGAGAAGGAAGGGGGGAAGGAAGGAGGAAAGGAAGAGGGAAAGGAAGGAGAGAAGGAGAAAAGAAAGGAGGGAAGGAAGGAGGGAAGGAAGGAGAGAAGGAGGGAAGGGGAAGGAGGGAGGGAAGGAAGGGGAGTAGGAGAGAAGAAACGAGGGAAGGAAAGAGGGAGGGAAGGAAAAAGAAGTAGGACCGTTGTAAGATAAGATGGATCTATGGGATGTTAAAAAAGCAATCTTCAAGTATATTGTCAACAGTAAGGAAAAATTGTTATAAATACATATTATTAATAACAGTTATGAGATCATATAATTGTGAATGTATATATGAAATTGATTAAAAAAAAGATTAAGGTTACCTGACCCAATGCTATGTTGCTTTACCAGTGGCTAATCAAGATGCCTGATAAGCAGGACAGGAAGGCTATCACAACTTCCTACGTATGTTTTTTCAACAATAAGCTTACTGATTCTAATCCTGAAAGATATTATACAGCAGTCATGACCAGCAGTCCCTGGCAGACTTAAAATCCACATATTTATTCGATCCCGAAATGAGGTGGCGCAGTGGTTAGAGTGCAGTACAGTAGGCTACATCAGCTGACTGCTAGCTGCAGTTTGGCAGTTCAAATCTCACCGGCTCCAGGTTGGCTCAGCCTTCCATCCTTCCGAGGTTGGTAAAACGAGGACCCAGATCGTTGGGCCCAATATGCTGACTCTGTAAACTGCTTACAAAGTGCTAGTTCTATCCCTGTTTAAAACTGGACTAATTATGATCTTGTAGAGGTGATTTCCAAACTTAAGTCTGTTTTGAATTTCTCATGAATCTCTCAAACTCACATTTCCTCAGATTAGAGCACCACGAAAGGAAGAAACTATCTTTTCTCTATACGAGACATGATGTACTGTAGCTACATTTCTTTTTAACATGAAGAGATTTAATTCAAGAGGAGTCAAATACTAATATGCTTGAACTATTAACAGAGGTTGACGGAATGCTCACTGAGAGTAAAGAATGAGCCTTTCCAGAAGGATGACAATAAATGGCTTAAGAAGCAGATTCTCCAATTAAAACAGAGATAAAAATCCATTCTCATACACAGGAGTACCAACACTGCCTGGAGTGAAGGCTAAAAACAGGACAAGCTAATCTCTATCATCAGAACTGGTTTACTAGGAATGTAGTTGAGTGAACTTAATCAGACAGAACTATGTTAGCTTTTGGTCAAAACAATATTTTCTTTACCTTTGTAAACAACCTCTGTCCTAACTTCTAGGCAAGTCACACCAAGCCTAGTATCACAAACTCACACCACTGATTTATTTTTAAAGCACATTTTTTTTCCATTCATTTTTGTGGTCCGTTTTAATAAGAAAGTGAAGATTCCACCAAGACCCACAGTTGATAAATTACTGCCTTTGTTATATTCCTTTGTGTTCACTCAAACAGGTTCAAGGTTCAAGGTTCATTTTATTTATATGCCGCCCTATTCCCGGCGGGACTCAGCGCGGCGCACAAACCCAAAGGAGGGAGGGAAACACAAGAACTACAACAAAAGGTACAGGGAATTTAAAACAACCAACAGCCACACGATTCGAGAGGGGAAGGGAACTCATCGACCCCAGGACTGCCGACACAACCAGGTTTTAATGGCTTTTCGGAAGGCCTGGAGAGGGGTGAGGGTCCGAATCTCTGCGGGGAGCTCGTTCCAAACAGCTACAGACAATCCTTAGAAAACATTTGTCATTTTGTGTGATAGAATTTTGGCAGAAATGGGAGTTGTCTTGCCACCTGGTAATATCTAAATACAGGTAGTCATTGACTTATGACCACAGTTGTGCCCAAAATTTCTGTTGCTAAGTAAAATGGTTGTTAAGTGAGTTTTACCTCGTTTTGCGGCCTTTCTTGCCACAGATGTTAAGTGAATCACTGTACACTTAAGTGATAAAGTAAGTAACATGCTTGTTAAGTAAATCTGGTTTCCCATTGCTTGTCAGAAGGGCATAAAAGGTGATCACATGACCCCCCAGGACACTACAACCGTCATTGTACATGCCAACTGCCAAGCGCCCCAATTCTGATCACGTGACTGTGGGGATGCAGCATTCATAAATGTGTAAAACAGTCATAAGTCACATTTTTCAGTGCTGCTGCAACTGCTTACAACTTCAAATGGATGGTTGAAAGGACTAGCTGTTCTTCTCATATCATAGCAGTGCACTATTTAAAAGCACACCATCAGCTAATGTCAATTCTGTACAATTTAATTCATTAGGCACGAAGAGTAAAAGAAGGAAGTCCAGGTTCATTCGACTCCGTACTTCAAAGAAAGTTTGCCACAAGCAAGCAAAAAAGAGGTTTTTTTTTTTAAAAAAGTATATTTTAATTAAAGCAACTAGTATGAAGAATATATTCAGCATTAGCATTTATAAACATCCAGTATTTTCCTGAAGAACTCAGTTATTCAAATGATATCACGAGTAGCACATGTTTTTGAGCTCATGCACCATTTTTAAAAGCAACTGATCAGCATTCTAAATGTATTAAGATTATGGAATTAAAATATTGTACGCGTAGCTTCCGAGATCTGCAAGTGGGCATCGCACACTGCCCAGAGGCTACCATACCAGGACAAATTATGCTTTGTAAAGATCGCTTAGTGGTGGGAGGTACTTCCAATGTAATCAACTGGATCCCCTGCATGCATTGCCCCTGTGACTATGTAGGACAGACAGGGAGGAAGCTAACCACCAGACTGCAAGAACACAAGCGAGTGGTCAGATGAGGAGACCCAAACTCATTTGTAGCCTCACATGGTAATGAACAAGGACATACACTCAATTTTTCAGCTACTAAGATTGTTGGATGAGCAGGCACAAAAACAGCCAGGGAAGTGATTGAAGACTGGGAGACAGGTGGCTCCTCGGTCAACAGGAGTGATTTACCACCAGCTTATCAAGTACTTAGGAAGTGAGGGCTTGTCAGCCCAAAGAAACACTAGCCAATGACTTAATAGCCAGCCATTAACACCCCAATCACACAACAGGCACCATATAAATACCACATACAGAACAGCCCAAAGCACACACTCTGCTAGAGAGAAGTACCCAGAGGATGGGGCTCAGTCCGAAAGCTTAGAAGACTAGACCTCTGGCCCTGGTGACCAACCCAGATTGGATCCTGCAGATAGTTTTTGACTTAGGACTGTTTAACAGCAAACAAAAAACACAGCCTTGGAAAAAGTGACCCCTGTCCTCAAAGCTGTGAGTGTTGCACCATTCCCGCAGTCAAGAGGTTGCAATCTGGGCAGGTGGCAACCAACTGGCTTTTACGATTTTTGCAGCATCTTGCAGTCACATGATTACGATTTGCAACCTGCCCAGCAGGCTTCTAGCAAGCCAGGCCAATTTGGGGAACTTGGATTTGCTTAATAACCATGTGGTTCACTTAAGGACCATGTGAGTTGCTTAATGACTGCAGTAGTTCGCTTAAATGACTATGATAAATAAAAACAGTTGTCAAATTGGGTCCTGTCACATGATGACTTGTTTAATAACTGCATCCCTTAGCAACCAAAATTCCAGTCCCAACTGAGGTCAGAAGTCAAAGAATATTTGTTATCAATCAATAAGGGTTTTTTTTCAGTGAGAAGGAAAAGTCAGCTAACAATCCCATCTTTTTAACATAACAAAGGACTTTTAACCACAAAGATTTAGCACAGAATATAATAATATTCAGGGATCTATGCTTGTTTTCAGCAGTTCTTTTCAATAAGATTTCTTCAAAGTATTTCACATTATAACTTCTTTCATCCTCCTGGTCAGTACGGAGTCAGGAATGATGGAGGTTGCACTATAAAGTATACAGGCTACTATATTAATGGCCTGTGTATATTTATTTATTCTAATCCACAAACATGGAAGGGGGGAATGCAAGACTTTGCTCTTTTAACAGCAAAACAAATACTAAAATTAAGAACTTTGCAATCTTCATTTATCTTGTCTGAAGGAGAATTTTAATCCCAACATACTAAATTCTGCTGTCCAGAACGCAAAGGTGGTGTAGTCCAAGGACTTGATGTGGACTTTACAAGGACAAGAAAAGTTGAAAAGAAACCGGGGAGGATCAGATGGCTGCAGAGAGTAAGTAGAATGTAAGTCAGCCAAGGGACTGCAGACAGGCCAAGGACTATAGAATTAAGAATGGCCAAAACACCTGAGCATGATAAGAGTTTGGAAGACAAATTGAAATGACCTTGAAATGTTCTTGTTGACAAGTGTATCTTTTGGAGGGCAGAAAAACGCATTACCTATATTTCGCCTGATCTTTATGGGCAGAAAATACACAGTTGTGGAAATTGAGAATATTAGGGAAAAGTGTTCATGTAAAACTAAATGCAGAGGGCCAGTTTGGTATAAAAGTAAAGGTAGTTCTCTACTTGGTTGTACCACAAAACCGCGGACGGCAAAATCGCGGTCGACGAAATCGCGTATGTGACATCATCACAGCGCGACGAAAAAGATCGAAAAATGTAGAAATAAAGCGAAAACCTTACCCTAACCCCCCCAAACCTAACCCTAAACCTAACCCTAAACCTAACCCTTAACGTAACGAAAAACCTAACGCTAACCCTTAACCTAACGCTAAACGTAACGCTAACGCTCTAACCCTAACCCTAACCCTTAACCTAACCCTAACCCTTAACCTAACGCTTACCTTTATGTGAATCGGCTTGCTGTAATTTAATTTTTATTTCAATTTTTCGATCTTTTTCGTCGCGTTGTGATGACGTCACATACGCGATTTCGTCGACCGCGCTTTTGTGGAACGCGGTTTTGACGGGTCACGCTCTACTTAACAACCATTAATTTAGTGACATTCAGAGTTACAACAGCACTGTGCCTTACAATCATTTTTCACAAGGCTGTTGTAGCATCCCCATAGTCACATGATCAAAATTCAGACCCTTGGCAATATGAATTCGTATTTATGATGGCTGCAGTGTCCCGGGGTCATGTGAACGTTTGCAACCTTCTGACAAGCAAAATCCATGGGGAAGCCATATTTAACTTAACAGTTGCAGTGATTCCTTAACAACTGTGGCAAGAAAGGTTGTAAAATGGGGGACTTGCTTAGCAATGGACTTTTTGAGCTCAATTGTGGTCGTAAGTCGAGGACTACCCATAGCCCTTGGTAATGACCATTCATTAAGCAACCGTTTGAAGTTACGATGGCACTGAACAAGGAAACTTACAATGGGAACTCAAAGTTGGGGTCATCACAGCCTCCACCCAATTGCAATTTGGCCGCCCGGCAACCAGCTTGCAATTATAACGGTCATGCCCCCCCCCCCGAGTCATGTGACTGCCATTTTTGATCTTCACTGCCTGCTTCTTGCAGTGAAAGCCAATGAGAAAGCTGGCAAGAAGTCATAAATGGCGGTCATATCAGTTTGCGGGGCTGACGGGAATTGTGGGAGTTGAAGTCCACAGCTCTTAAAGTTGCCAAGGTGGGTTAGACCAGTGTTTCTCAACCTTGGCAACTTGAAGATGTCCGGACTTCAACTCCCAGAATTCCCCAGCCAGCGAATGCTGGCTGGGGAATTCTGGGAGTTGAAGTCCAGACATCTTCAAGTTGCTAAGGTTGAGAAACACTGGGTTAGACAACTGCAATATTGGCCTGAATCAACTAAACATTCCATTTACTAGATACTTCCCTGCCCCCAATTCAATCAACTTTGGGTGCAAATGACATCCAAATTATGCAAAATATGTGCATGGATGCAAATGACATCATTACCCAAATGGCTTTCATCATAGCAAATTATCTCAATTGTCACAAAGGGCATACTTTGGATTTCAGGAGTAAGGAACTTCCCTTTTCCCAACCAGTACACTAAATCAGGGATCTCCAACCTTGGCAACTTTAAGCCTGGTGGACTTCAACTCCCAGAATTCCCCAGCCAGCTGGCTGGGGAATTCTGGGAGTTGAAGTCCGCCAGGCTTAAAGTTGCCAAGGTTGGAGATCCCTGAACTAAATGAATGGTTCAACGAAATTTCCAAATCTCAAGAAGACATGATTCCACTTTATTCTTGCTTTGATCAGATCGCACCTTGAGGACTGTAGTATCTAATTCTGGGCACCACATCTTAATGACTCAGATAAACTGGACCAGAATCAGAGAAGGGCAAGGAGGAGGGCCAGAGAACTACCAAATAAGTCCGATAAAGAGAAATTAAAGTAACCAGCTATGTTTAACCTTGAGAAGACACGATAATACTCTTTTAACTCCCTAAGTGGGTGTCACACAGGCCTGTTCCCTCTCATTACAGAATGCAATATCTAGAATACAGCTAGTCCTCGACTTATGACCACAATTGAGCCCAAAATTTAAGTAAGAATTTGTTAAATGAGTTTTGCTCCATTTTACGACCTTTCTTGACACAGTAGTGAGTCACCACAGCTCTTAAATTACTAACCTGGTTGTTAAAGTGAATCTAGCTTCCCCATTGACTTTGTTTATCCAAAAGATGCTAAATGACCCCGGGACACTGAAACTGTCATAAATATGAGACGGTCGCCAAGCATCTGAATTTTGATCACGTGACCATGGGGATGGCTGGAACGATTGTAAATGTGAAAAACGGTCATAAGTGACTTTTTTCAGTGCTGTTGTAACTTTTGACGGTCACTAACTGAGCTGTTGTAAGTCGAGGACCACCTGTGAAATGTTTAAGTTACAAGACGACAAAGTCCAACCAAGTTTGGGGGAACGGAGGAAAGGAAACTTCCTCTTACAGACAGTCCTCAACTTACAACCTTTCCTTTAACGACTGTTCGAAGTTACAAAAGCACAGGGGAAAAAAATGACTTATGAATGTGTTTCATACTTACAACCGTTGCAGCATCCCCATGGCCACGTGATCAAAATTTGGATGCTGGGCAAGTGACGTGTATTTATGCAGTGCCCCTGGGTCACGTCATCCCCTTTTTATAACAATGGGGAAGCCAGTCGATTAACACCCATATTAACTGCGATGATTCACTTAACAATCGTGGCAAGACAAGGGGTAAAAGGGGACAAGACTCACTTAACAACGGTCTCACTTAGTAACGGGAAAACTCCATGGGGAGTCTCCATTGGGGCCATACGTTCAGGACTACCTGTATTAAGAAAAGTTTGGCAGTGGAACCAGTTACCCAAAGAACTGGTGTGATCTCCTTTAATAATTGCGTTCAGTTTAGAGCCCTGCTAGGAACAAGGGAATTCGCCTCCTCAGCCCAAATGTAGCTCCTCCCAAGTCTATAATGCTATGAGTAAAAACTTGCTTAGCTCACACACAGGCTTCGGAGTCAAGTTATTTGGTGTGACACAATGGAAGACAGTCTCACTATGGCAACAGGAGGGCACCAAGCAGGTCTCCTCATGCTCTGATAATTGGTCCTGTCTTGAAATGAGCGTGTCCTTCAAGATCTCTATGGTGTCAGAGGAAACTCTTACCAGGTTGACGGAGTGTGGACAGAAGAGGATTTTCATCCCCAAACAGCCTAGATTAAGGGCACCTTCTTTAAGCCCTGCCCTCCCTCCCTCTTTGAGGCCCATAATTTCAAACCAGTTTGCCTGGATATCGGGAGCGTTTAGGCTTCTACATCTAAAAGGCATCAGCTTGGGAAAGGATGATCAAGGGATTGGAAAGTCTTCCCAGGAATGAAATGCTTCCAAGTTAAGCATGTTTCTCACCTAGGGAAATGTGGAGAGGCTGCAGAAGACAAAAGGAGACATTTGTAATACCGTGCTTCCTCAAAAATAAGACAGGGCCTTATTTTCTTTTGAGCCCCCGAAATAAGCGCTTGGCCTTATTTTCGGGGAGGTCTTATTATTTTTGAGGTGCAAGAGGCAGCGAGTGTGGGCAACTCATGGCTGCTGCTGCTGTGTTGCAATGTTTGAGGTGGCGGGGTGGCGCAGAGCCGAGAGCCGAGGTGGCGCAGTGGTTAAATGCAGCACTGCAGGCTACTGCTAGATCAGCAGTTCAGCGGTTCAAATCTCACCGGCTCAGGGTTGACTCAGCCTTCCATCCTTCTGAGGTGGGTAAAATGAGGACCCGGATTGTTGGGGGCAATATGCTGACTCTCTGTAAACCGCTTAGAGAGGGCTGAAATCCCTATGAAGCGGTATATAAGTCTACTGCTATTGCTATTGTTTTCAGGGAGGGCTTTTTTCGTGGGAGGGCTTATTTTAGTGCATGCGCTCAAAAAACAACTGGGCTTATTATCTGGGGAGGTCTTATTTTCGGGGAAACAGGGTATCGACAGGTAGTTCCTGATTTACAACCAGTCCTTAAGTGACTGTTCAAAGTTACAACAACATTGAAAAAAAAGTGACTTATGACCATTTCTCACACTTAACAACCATTCCAGCATCCCCATGATCAAAATTCAAAATGCTTGGGAACTAGCTACAGTGTCCCTCCCTGTGATCATCTTTTGTGAACTTCTGACACGCAAAGCCAATGGGGAAGCCAGCAGGTTGTTAACAACTGCAGTGATTCACTTAACAACTGTGGCAAGTAAGGTGGTAAAATGGGGCAAAACTCCCTTAATAAAGTGTCTTGCAGGGCAGCAGAAGTTTTGGGCTCAATTGTAGCAATAGCAGTAGCAATAGCAGTTAGACTTATATACTGCTTCATAGGGCTTTCAGCCCTCTCTAAGTGGTTTACAGAATCAGCATATTTCCCCCACAGTCTGGGTCCTCATTTTACCCACCTCGGAAGGATGGAAGGCTGAGTCAACCCTGAGCCGGTGAGATTTGAACTGCCGAACTGCAGCTAGCAGTCAGTGGCTGCAGTACTGCACTCTAACCACTGTGCCACCTCGGCTCAAATTGTGATGGTATGTCAAGGACTATCTGTACAGCACCAATTTCCCCTCTTTATGGAAATATGATATGGAATATTATTCGGCAAACCCCTTCAGAGAAGCCAACGGGATGCAGGATGTGGGGATCATCACATCAACAGAGAATTATCTGTAAGAGACACAGTAGCCTAATACCTAATCACTGAGAATTGCATTGCTCCCAAATATGGGTGACCCATTTTGGCCATTACTGAGTGGTGAGCTTCGAAGAACATGCTTATGTTGGGATGGGGGGGGGGTGTCTGGGGGGGGGGGGTCCCCACTAAGCTAAATTAAACTTTGAAATGCAGCTGTTAGATGATGGACCTCCTTTTTGCTCTTGGGAGAAAGAAAAGCCATCAGCTCCAAGAAAGACCTGTCTTCCCCCAAACATATGTTTCAGATGTACATGATTTATGGCTCCTTATACACCCTCTGCCATTGGGCAGGTCTGAATCAAGAGGCAGCAAAAGCAGGCTGGGCTTCATTTCAGGATCTCCCAAAATGCTCAAGTTATAGACTTGTTTGGGGAAAGTACACAGGGACACACAAACACACACATGCAGCACTGTAAAAAAAAAAAAGAAAGAAAGATGAGGTCTAGACAAGCCTCCTCTCATCTTTCCAGGCCACCGCAAGTTTGGAGAAACGAATCCCTTTTCTCTCTCCCCTCCCCTATCCAATAAAAGGGAAAGGAAGAAAGTTTATAAAGATAATCAGGCTGCTGGAGGGGTGGGGGTGGGGAGAAAGACGAGGATGCAACAAAGACGAGGATGCAACTTTCCCAAACAAGTTTCAACACGGCTGGTGTGAATGAGTCCAGGGCGCTGAAAGACAAGGCAAGGCGACAGGAGAAAACGCCAGGCTGAAGCTTTCCTTGAAACATCGGGAGGGCCAAAAACGGGATTCAGTTGCAGGCTGACCGGAGACGGTCAAAAGACTTGAATTGAAACCGCCGCCACTGGCGACACGAAGCTGCGAAGGGAGAGAAGGGGGCTGTGGGAACCGAAGCGAAGGATCGCATTTTTTCCCCTTTTCTGTCTTCCAGCCATCCTTCCGGCATCTATCAACGCGACCTCAAATCAAAACAAAGCACTTTTGGAAGTTAGGACGAACAATGAGAGATCGCGACCAAAGGAGCAGCCTTTCGCCCACTTCGACGCAAGGGATGGTTTTTGAAGAGGCTGGGGGGTAAGGACGCGGAGGCGGGGGGGGGGGGCATCGCCACAGCATCCCGTCTAGTCCGGCCTTCCGATGGCCCCTTTCGGGTTCAGTGATCCCCCCAAAAACCGAGCGAGCGAGCCTAACGAACGTGCCTTGGGCCGATCGCCTCGCCGCCTTCCCTCGGAATCCAAGCTCGCGCGCTGCCTTTTGTTAGGAACAGCCCACCAGCCAGAAAACGTGCCACGGTCATCGCCAGGCTCTGCTCAAACGGGGCAAGTCAAGCCCGCCACTGGCTAATCTATATATATATATATATATATATGTGTATATATATACAGTACATACACACCGGCCCTCCGGAATCGAGACGCTCAATATTCCAAACCGAAAAAAAAAGAAGAAAGAGGGGGGGGGAGGGGAAAGACCACCAGAAGATCACGGAAGAAGCGATCGTTTTTTTAATCGCTACGGATGGAAAGGGAGAAATCCAGACCATCCTTAAGGAGGCGGGGGCGCGATCGACGGGGCGAAATGTGATCTTCTTTTCTTAAATCGAAAGCGAGAGAATTTCAAACAAAAAAAGTTGCTGCCCGAATAATTTTTTTTCTTGCATCAAGCGGAGTTTGGGGAGGTGGGGGGGTCTAAACAAGACAAGGCAGGAGAGTCTTCATTCATTTAAAAAAATAAAGGAGGGGGGGTTGAGTTTGGGGGGAGGGAAAAGGTACCGGAGAAAGAGAGAGAGAGAGAGTCGATTCAGACGAGAACGCAAGTGTGCCTCGTCCCTTACCTTGCTTTTTACTTCCACCGCACTGTAACCGAAATACCGCAGACTCTGCGATTTATTAAAACTCCGATTCATTTTCTTTGCCCCCGCTTTAAAAAAGCCCCCCCGGTCTTTCTCCTCCTCCTCTTCGCCCCCCTCCGAGAAGGGCGGCAAGATCCACCGCCTCCGTGAGAAAGTGCGAGCTCTCGAGCAGCCGTTTGCATAAAGGGCTGCTTTCCCACCCTGGAATGTAACTTCTTTGGAACGTTCAGCCTCCCAAGATTCTTTTTACTTTCTCCCGGCGGCGCGTTAATCTCAACGCTCGCTTCGCCTAGCTCCGCTCTCCGGGCTTCTGGTTGTTACAATCGCTTTCTAGGCAGCTCGCAACGCGCCTCTGACTCAATAGGAAGGCGGCCGCAGCACGTAGCGAGCCCCGCCTCCCCCCCACTAACCCTGCTCCCCCCCCCCCTTTTAAGCTTGAAGCCCGTTTTTCAAATGCAGGAGCAAGTCCCTCTCCCGGCCACCGGAGGGCGGGGTGGCTGGCTTTGCGGTTAATGACATAATTTGTCAGCTAACGACCTAATTGGCTGCTTAGCGGGTTATAATGGGCTGCATCGTAAAGAGGTCTTTAAAAAAGAGCTGCGTGTATTAATTGTTGCGAGGAGACTTTGAAAAGCCAAGGATGCCAAATTTGGCAACTTGTTAAGACTGGTGGAGTTCAACTCCCAGAAACTCCCAAGCCAGCACAGTTTTGGCTGGCTGGCTGGGGAATTCTGGGAGTTGAGGTTCACAAGTTTTAAAGTTGCTAAATTTAAAAAAAAAAATCCTTCTGTTTTAAAGCATCCCCAGGGATCTGTTGTTTGGCTAGGGTTTTGTTTGTGTTAAGACTGAAAAGTATCCACATATTGCAACTTTTATTCCAAACCTTTAGTGTGTGTGTATTTTCTTAGAAGGGCATTTGGGCCAACTCAATTTTCTAAAATGGATTTTCTCCATTTTGCTAAAAAAAACAACAACCTTAAGGGAACAAAATAAAACTGCAATGTGTGTGAGTGGGAGAATTTCCATATGGATTCTTAGATCACAATATGTGGATGAAGCATAATATGGTTCCACCACAAATCCGCAAAGCCCTTATCCGCGGAGACATAAGCGCGAAGACTAATTCGCGCCGTTCGAAGCGCTAAGGAAAAACGCGACCCTACCGCGATGACATAATCACGGAGGGCAAATCCGCGCATTCCCAAGCACTCAGTACCCTAAACCTAACCCTAAACCTAACCCTAAACCTAACCCTAAACCTAACCCTAAACCTAACCCTAAAACAAACCCCTAAACCTAATCCTAACCCTTACCTTAATTGAAATTGGCTTTCTGCCGCGGCGCCGTTTTAAAGCGCCCTTCTGTTGCCGCGCTGTTGTCGCGGCGGTGATGACGCGTGGTGATGACGTCGCGGCTTTAGCGACGCGATTTTATCACCGCTATTTTGACGAGTGCGATTTTGTCGTGCCACGGCATAATATTACATGCTATTTACAGAATTATTTATTTAAAAGTGTGGATGGCGAAATCAGTCCTCAAAAGACTGAAGCAAAATTTAGAATACAGTGCACATATTTACATCTATTAGGGAAAATAGCTCCAGATGATACAAAGCAAGGAGTAAGTCAGGCATTGCAAAGTATTCTTCCTATTTTCAAATTAACACATACTTGAGTCTAATCTTACTCTGAGGGACAGATTTGTGTGGATTAATTCTATTCATGAAATTCAAATTCTTGCTGCTGTTATACAGATAGTCCTTGACTTATGACCACAATTGAGCCCAAAACTTCTCTTTGTTAAGTGAGACGTTTGTTAAGTGAGTTTGCCTCATTTAACAACTTTCCTTGCCACAATTGTTAAGTGAATCCCTGCTATTGTTCAATTAGTAACACAGTTCTGAAGTGTATCTGGCTTCCCCATTGGCTGCTTGTAGGGAGGTCGCAAAAGGTGATCACGTTGCACGATACTGCAACGGTCAGAAAAATGAGTCAGTTGCCAAGCATCTGAATTTTGATCACGTGACCATAGGGGATGTTACAAAATCGTTGTAAGTGTGAGGTAAGTCACTTTTCTCAGTGCTGTTGTAACTTCAAATGTTCACTAAATGAACTGTTGTAAAGTCAAAGGCTACCTGTATAAATAATAACTCTGGGGACACCTGAGCAGCCCTGAGACTGCGAGGCTGGGGAAGAAAGAATGGATTTTTCTTTTTCTGCCACTGTTTTAATACTTACAAATATGCCTCCAAAATTACCATGACATTTCCAAGAAAGTCTGGGTGTTTTCTTTAAATGAATAGACCGTACACATAACTGTCTCAGAAAGTCATCTGTTATTCTGATACTGGGGCAGGAAAAGGACAAGAAAAGATTTGGGAGAAAACCAGCGGTGGTATTCAACAGGTTCTGACCAGTTCTGGAGAACCGGTAGCGGAAATTTTGAATAGCAATAGCAATAGCAGTTAGACTTATATACCGCTTCATAGGGCTTTCAGCCCTCTCTAAGCAGTTTACAGAGTCAGCATATTGCCCCCCAACAACAATCCGGGTCCTCATTTTACCCACCTCGGAAGGATGGAAGGCTGAGTCAACCCTGAGCCGGTGAGATTTGAACAGCCGAACTGCAGAACTGCAGTCAGCTGAAGTAGCCTGCAGTGCTGCATTTAACCACTGCGCCACCTCGCCTCTTACCGGAGAACTGGTAAATACCACCTCTGACTGGCCCTGTCCCCATCTATTTTCTGCTTTCTGAGCTGTTCGGGAGGAAATGGGAATTTTGCAGTGATCTCTCCCTGGAGTTGGAAGGGAATGGAGATTTTACAGTATCCTTCCCCTTGAATGTAGTGGGAATTGTGATTTAAAGTATCCTTCCCCTGCCACGCCCACCAAGCCATGCGGACAGAAACAGTAGTAAAAGAATTTGAATCTCACCACTGGAGAAAACCTTTTGCCTGTTCAGCATAATTGATAACTGTAAGATTTTGCAATGTTGTTCTTTGTTCAATGTTGCTCTTCTGGCAAAGGATGTCCTGAAAAGTTACAACACTGTTTTTTTACTTGCATGTATTTTTGAATGCAATCTTGCCCTTGATCTTGTTGTGACCTCGTGGGTCTTTCCACATCTGGGCTCCCAGGATTATGACAGAACATACTGGTGCCAATTTTGAATCATCCAGTGTCTTAATTGTCTTCCAAGTTCACATACTGTACAGTCAAGTCATCTTGAGATATATTTTTTCCTGTGTTAGACAAATCATAGTGTAAACAGACATACCTGTGGCTGACAAAGAGTTTGGAATACGAATTTTCAATGGGAAGGGGAAAAAATGTACAATGTGAGAGTCCGACTCTTAGTAGATTCATGCAACAGATTGAAAACAAAAGCACAACTCTTTAATTGCCATCCTAGGCACCCAGCTCACCCTGTGCTTACTGCATTCTTATTATTACATTAAGAACCTTACTTTTGGCACTTTGATTTGCCCTTTGGCTACAAATATGAGGTTAGGATGAAGATGGTCACAATGATGGAAGATATGATGGTATATTGCCTTGAGTGCCTGAAACATGAATTAGATGCAAGTATGATCCAGATTTTCCAAATCAGATAGGCTTCAGTGATTCTACTTTCAATGCAGATATTTTGGGCTTCTCAATCAAAAGGAATTACAGCAAAATTGGTCAGTGCTACAGTGCTTTCAATATTGTCGGTTTGAGGTCCCCGAAATGTGCATAATACATTTTGATATTATGCTGTAGTGTAGGGCAGGGGTGTCAAACTCATGTTGTCATGGCGGCATCATGTGATGTATCAGGACTTTCCCCCCCTTCCCTAAACGGGGCGTGGGTGTGGCTAGTATGCGATGCATCTGGCTCGTGGGCCAGGAGTTTGACAGGCCTGGTATTTATTAATTAATTATTTATTAATTAGACTTATATACCGCTTCATAGGGCTTTCAGCCCTCTCTAAGCGGTTCACAATTTTTTTAGCAAATTGAGTCAGCAACTTGCCCCACAGTCTGGGTCCTCATTTCACCCACCTCGGAAGGATGGAAGGCTGAGTCGACCTTGAGCCGATGAGATTTGAACCGCTGAACTGCAGATCACAGTCAGCTAAAGTGGCCTGCAGTACTGCACCCTAACCACTGCGCCACCTCGGCTCTTCTGGTATAAGGGGATACATTTCTCTGCATTAAAAGACACAATAGGGATACGCCAATCAATGAATTCTATTCAAATACTTCAGGCATACAATCCACATCTCCAGGTCTTATATCTGTATGGGTTTTGGTCACATAAAGACTGTATTAGCCCATCCTTCTGCTGGAGATAGAAAAGTCTTTTTTTTTTAATGAAGAAGAGAATTCTGGAGCAATCGGTTCTGTGGGTGTGGCTTGGTGGACGTGGCAGCGGAAGGATACTGCAAAATCCCCATTCCCTCTCCACTCCAGGGGAAGGATACTGTAAAATCCCCATTCCCTCCCCACCCCATTAACCTGCTTTCCTCCTCCGTTCTCCTGTGCAGGGAAACAGAAGAAGACCCAGCCGATCAGCTGGGACGCCAATTAGCTAGGAATTGGGAGGCAGTGAATAGATGGGCCCAACCAGAGATGGTATTTGCCAGTTCTCTGAACTACTCAAAATTTCCGCTACTGGTTTGCTAGAACTGGTCAGAACTGGCTGAATCCCACATCTGGAGCAAAGCTTGGAAAAGTACACAGCTGCCATTGTTCACCATGGTATCTTTAACCCTGCTATTTTAATTTTCTCAGCAGTTTCCCATTTATTTCTCATGTTTTTGATTAGCAGACAGGGATTCCACATTCCCTTAAAATCTTTAAGGCAGGTTCATAAACTTCGACTGGCTTCTCTTTTTGGTTTTAGGGGAAGGAGAACAAAAAGAAGGAAATCTGAACATGTGGTCAGTAAGAATCAGACAGAGAAGCCAATTTTATCATATTAGATTTCCAGGGGGAAAAAAATCACAGTATATTATGCTTAGCAAAAGAGCTCCAATTCTAAGCACGTTTTCACCCTTGAATTCAGTCATGCTCATCGTGATGTGTTAATTTTCAAGTGAGCTTGCCTTTGGGCTGTGACCTTGTTTTAATTGTTACAATTTGAATATGAAGAGTGCCATTCTGTAGGAAGTTAGCACCCACCCCTCTCCTAGAAGAAAGAAATATCCTAGGAAATATTGAAAAGGCAGAATATTATATTTCCCTGGATAAGAAATGGAGAAACATGTTTTTAGGCAGGAAACAAACTCACTCTTAATAGCCCCCACCTTTGTTAATGGACCATTAAAAAAGCCTGGGTCAGTCTATTCTACATAACAAAGTTCCTCCCCCTTCGGCTCCAGGGTGATGGGATTAAGGCATGATAGTATTAGCTCTTTACCTATCTCACCACAGGGCACCTGGGAAGAAGCAATGCTCAACCAAACCTGGACGCAAAACAGGCCATAGAGTTGCCCCCACATGGCCCCATGGGAGTCTGACAACCAACCAGAATACATTCCTTACACAGGAACAGGAAACAGAGAGGTGGGGCTGAACAGAGAGTATAAAAAACCCACCTTCTTTTTTCTCTTTTTTTCTTTACCCAACATCTGGAAGCATGTGATCACCTTTTCTGTTCAGGACTTCAAACCATGTGATCCTGTCCACCATTAAACCATCTTTCCAAGCAGCCTCCATGTTTCCAGTGTCTTTTTCCACACTTGGAGCTGAACCCAGAAGGACATTTTCTTCCAACACTTCCTTAAGTAACTCTAGAGTAGAAAAGTGGAAGAATTAACTTCTTCTTGTAAGAAATTAGGTAACTTCCTGAGTTCATCGAAAGAAGACATTGTGCCTACCTTCTGGCTTCCAACGCTTGCCTTTTAATCTGATATCTCAAAGAATCTTTGAGTGCAATTATATCAATGGTGTGTGTGTTTAAAAAAAACAAGATAGTAGCTATAACTGTGTGATCAAAGCCCAACACACTTTGATCATATAATCATGGCTGCCATCTTTTGACTGTTTGCCCCACATTGCTTATATATGAACATTTTAATGCCAAACCTCAGCAATTTACATTCGATTTTCTTTAAAAAGCTTTAAAAGTTTAAAAAGCTACAGGGAAGATAAGAATGAAGGGGCAGAGTACAGAATATACTTCTACAGTCAGAAAAACAGTGTCTTCATCCATCTCCTGACACAATACTGAACCTGATACAGAGGTGGGTTCCTACCAGTTTGCATCTATTTGGTAGAACCGGTTCGTCAAATCTACCGAACTGGTTAGAAGAGGTTCTACCAGTGGACCCGGAAAGCAGGCTACACCTACAGAAGAGGTTCCAAAATTTTTTGAAACCCACCACTGACACACACACACACACAGACAGACTCATACACAGACAGACTCACACAGAGAGAGAAAGAGAAAGGAAGGAAGAAATAAATAAAGAAAAAAAGAAAAAAAGAAAGAAAAAGTGAGAGAGATGAAAGAAAAAAAGGAAAAAGGACAGAGAGACAAAAGGAAGAGAGAGAGAGAGAGAGAGAGAGAGAGAGAGAGAGAGAGAGAGAGAGAGAGAGAGAGAGAGAGAGAGAGAACACATGGCCGGCAAGCCACTCCCACCAGGTCACATAGCCGGCTGTTTGTGAGGTAATTTAAGGTGGTTCTGACAAGTGTCGTCAGCATCTTCATATCCGGTCACATGGGCGGCAAGCCACTCCCATCTGGTCAAATGGGTGGCAAGCCACTCCCACAAAGGAGGCCACACCCACAGAGTAGGTTCAAAAATTTTTTGAAACCCACCACTGACACACACACACAGCCAGACTCACACACAGCCAGACTCACACAGAGAGAGAAAGAGAAAGAAAGAAAAAAAGAAAAAAAGAAAGAAAAAGTGAGGGAGAGATGAAAAAAAGGAAAAAGGACAGAGAGACAAAAGGAAGGAGAGAGAGAGAGAGAGAGAGAGAGAGAACACATAGCCGGCAAGCCACTCCCACAAAGGAGGCCACACCCACAGAGTAGGTTCGAAAAATTTTTGAAACCCACCACTGACACACACACAGAGAGACAGACTCACACACAGACAGACTCACACAGAGAGAGAAAGAGAAAGAAATAAATAAAGAAAAAAAGAAAGAAAAAGTGAGAGAGAGATGAAAGAAAAAAACGAAAAACGACAGAGAGACAAAAGGAAGGAGAGAGAGAGAGAGAGAGAGAGAGAGAGAGAGAGAACACATAGCCGGCAAGCCACTCCCACAAAGGAGGCCACACCTACAGAGTAGGTTCAAATTTTTTTGGAAACCCACCACTGACCTGATAGTACCCTTGCCTGTGTCAACAGTACATAACGTTCAAATATTTGTTCATTGGGAAAGAGAGGATATGCAGCCCAGGCCATAGCAGACCACTGCTGCTCATCCCTGGTGGTTTATTTATTAGCATAGGTTCAACCTTAAATTATCTTACAAAGATCCAAGCGCTGTTAATTTATCTAGGCACTGCTTGCATGCTATAGAAAGTATATTTGGAAAGTCCTCATTTGTTATATTTAGACCACGCTTTTCTTCTGGGAGTTCAAGATAACATGGGGGGGAGCTTCCCCACATTTCGCCCTGAGGACAAAAGCCAGGGCAATAGGTTGGGCTGAGAGAGAAGGACTACTCCAAAGTCAATCTGTGAGCTCCATGGTCTCAGGGATCCAATCCAAAACCCAAATCACTCCCAAAGTTGCTTAATGATTCCCAGACTTCCTTTGTTTTGCTCCTGTCCTTTATGACTGTTTTCACATGTGTGCTGAAGAAAGGAGTGGCAACAGAAAGCAAAGGGAAAGAAAAATAGAATAACAAATTTCCCTCTGTCCTAGAAAACTGGACAAAGAGGGCCTTTTAGTCTAGATCAGTGTTTCTCAACCTTGGCAACTTGAAGATGTCTGGACCTCAATTCCCAGAATTCCCCAGCCAGCGTTTGCTGGCTGGGGAATTCTGGGAGTTGAAGTCCAGACATCTTCAAGTTGCCAAGGTTGAGAAACACTGGTCTAGGTTATCTTTGTAGGCCTGGAAGACTCCCAGAAGGGAGAAAAATGACCAACATTGTGCTGAATAGCTATACCTATTTGTTGTGGCTTGGCAGGAGTCTTTGGAGCTGCTCTCAGACTCTGACAACGAGGGGCCCTATGAGTCAGGCTTGGAAGAGGCGGAGGGCCCTGGACAGGGTTCTGACTCCGAGCAGGGTTCAGAGAGGCTAGTTGGTCCCCATGTAATGACTGAGCCTTGGATCAGTGGGGAGGAGACAAGAGAGGCTGACACAGAAACCTCCTGTGAGTTGTTTCGGGATGCACGCAGGAGAAGGGCTGACCGACGTAAGGAACAATTGAGGACTCACAGGAGATGATAACGAGCAGCTGTGGCTCGTTAGGATCTCCTCCTGCAGATAAAATAGCAATAGCAGTTAGACTTATATACCGCTTCATAGGGCTTTCAGCCCTCTCTAAGCGGTTTACAGAGTCAGCATATCGCCCCCACAGTCTGGGTCCTCATTTCACCCACCTCGGAAGGATGGAAGGCTGAGCCAACCTTGAGCCGGTGAGATTAGAACCGCTGAACTGCAGATAACAGTCAGCTGAAGTGGCCTGCAGTACTGCACCCTAACCACTGCGCCACCTCAACTTGGCTAACAGACTGATGGTGCCACGCCCTGGTTGCAGAAGTCAATGTTCCGTTCCGTTTCTGTTCTAGTCAAGCTCTCCGTTTGTGTGCAACCATCGAGAAAAAAGCACTTGGATAAGTGACTTGATTTATATAATCCTGTTTTGTAGTAGATTCTGAGTGAGGACTTTTGCCAGAGCATTTGTCTGTGTTTATTTTGGGCTCGCAGCCAGCAAGAGCCGGGACTGATAAAAACATTCCTTTGCACGTTCTGTTTGGCTTTAGTTTTTGAACGGACAAGGTGGGGGGTCAGAACACCTATTTATCTTCATCATTGTTATCATCACCACCACCGTCATCACCATCACCACTATCATTTTATTATGGTCATTAACCAGCAAAATTAATCTAGTTGGCACTTGGATTAGAGGAGATCATCACAAAATATTCTGAAAAATAGACTGGGATTTTTTTTTAAAAAAAAAAAAATCTTGGAAGAAGACAATAGCAAACCATGTCCATATTTAGGCCAAGAAAACTACATAGATTATTTCATCAAGTCACCAGTAGTGAAGCTCACACAGACTTTATTCTTCCAGAGCATCTTCTTCAAACAAATCTATAAAGCAAATTGACTTTAGATCAGGCTGTACATTGAGAGATGCTACTAATTATTTCATGCTTTATAATAAAAAAAGTATTTACCCCCCCCCCCTCAACATATAGATATATCTCTTGGGCACCTTCTTTTACAGCCAGAAAACAATCATAGCAAATAACACTTACAATCGGGACATTTTTGTTTGTTTCTTCTTATGAGTTCTCCTGTGCTTTTACGAGTCATAAAATTGATGAGTAGTAAAAATGGAATTTTAATTTTAGTGCATTGACAACAGAATTCCTGGATGCATTTCTTACAATTAAGTCTTTGCCAGCCTCCGTGAATTCAATAGAAGGATTGCAGTATACATTTAGAGTTGTGATATCATTCCTTAATGTGTTTCCATTCAATGTATCCAACCCTTATAAATTATTTGGTTAACCGATAAATTGTTTCCATGATTCCCTGTGGTCTAAATCCTGTGGATTTGTAGGCACAAGTTGACTTGACATATTAAATGTATTTCATACGTTTTTATTATTCTGGGTCTTCTTCTATTCCTTCCTCCTCTTCCTATTATTATCTCAGTATTGTTTTATTATTGTTATTGGGGTTCATTGTTGGCCCAATACTGAGGTTCAGTCTTGGGTTAATGCTTATTCAACAAGATGTGATAGAACCTGCCACATTGTTTTCAAAATGTACTGTAATTGTTTTTCCATTTTCTCTCCTTCTTAGTTCTCTTCCACTCAATGACTCTCTTCCATCTGAAATATCAATTTCAGGCAAGGATAGGAGAATGGGTAGATACTTTGGAGATGCATTTTCTTATGCTTTGGAGAAGCAGTTAGAGAGCACGCAACAAGGAAATACAGAAAAGATTGAGAACAATGCTATAATAATGAAAACACAATTAAAATGTGAGGTTTGTATTTTTGTTATATTGTAGGGATGGCAGTTCTGTCTGGGTTTACTTTTAGGTGAGTTTTCTGAGGAAAATTGTCTTTCTCATTCTTCTGATACACCAGGCAGCCTCTTGCACTGCCAGACAAATTGTCCTAGCTCAATAGAAAT
The DNA here is from genome assembly GCF_051295495.1 of Thamnophis sirtalis. Taxonomy (NCBI): domain Eukaryota; kingdom Metazoa; phylum Chordata; class Lepidosauria; order Squamata; family Natricidae; genus Thamnophis; species Thamnophis sirtalis. The sequence continues at coordinate 164,884,267 of NW_028261382.1, forward strand.
TCAGCATTTATTTCCAAGATAGTAAAAAATTAGGAGGTGTTTGTTAACATCTTTTCAGACTAACAGATTTTATTAATAGGCATTAGTGCAAGGGTGTTAAACTCAAGGCCCGCAGACTGGATCTGTAATGGAGTGTTGTGGGAGAATGAAATGCCCCATTATCTCTGTCCTTGTTTTGAGTCTCTATGTCAAATTTGTATTTTTTTGTTTGTTTGTTTGTGGAATCCAGAGGGTCTTTGCTGGCAGATGAGATAAGGAGGAATTTCCTGACAAAACAATTAATCAGTGGAACAACTTGCCTCCAGAAATTGTGGATGCTCCACAGTGGTGGGTTTCAAATTTTTTTAGAACCTCTTCTGTAGGTATGGCCTGCTTTGTGGGAGTGGCTTACCAGCCATGTGACTGGGTGGGCATGGCCAACTTGTAAAATGTGGTGAAAGTCACTTAACAATGCTCTTGCTTAGCAACCAAAATGTTGACTCAGAAACTCTGGTTTTTGAAGCACGCAAGTCTTAAAGCTGTCAAAAAACAAGACCCTTGCACCCCTAACCCTTTAGAAAAAAAAACCCAGGGGTGTTCAAACTTGACAGCTTTAAGACTTGTGGACTTCAACTCCCAGAATTCCTCCTCTCGCTCTTCACCTTGATGATGTGCAGACGGGCAGAGGGAGGGAGCTGGAACCGGTTCTAAATGGCACTGTAGATTTGTGGAACCTCTTCTATAGAAGAGGTTAGAACTGACAGGAACCCACCCCTGATGCTCCAACACTGAAAGTTTTTAAGAAGTGATTGGACAGCCATTTGTCTGAAATGATGTAGGGTTTCCTGCTTGGGCAGGGGGTTGGACTGGAAGATCTCTAAGGCCCCTTCCAATTCTATTATTCTGAGGCTGCTGCTGATGTAAATGTGGGAGGGAAGTAGAACTTTGCATTCATAAAGAAAGCTCAATGTACAGATACAGCGGTCTTCAACTTATAACCATTCACTTAGTGACCAAGTTACGACAGCACTGAAAAAAGTGACTTATGGTCTCATGATCAAAATTCAGGCTCTTGGCAACTGGCACCCCAAAGGTGCTTTTTCAAGAGGCCACTGGACTTTTTGGTTTTTCTTGAAAATGTTTCACTTCTCATCCAAGAAGCTTCTTCAGCTCTGATTCTGAAGAAGCTTCTTAAATAAGAAGTGAAACACCTTCAAAAAAGACCCAGAAAGTCCAGTTGCCTCTTGAAAAATCACCTTCAGGACAACCATGACCAGGATGACTGAGAATCTCCATAGACATTTGGCAACCGGCATATATTTAGGACTCAGGGTCATGGGATCCTCTTTTGTAACCTTTCCCAGTTGATTGCCAACAAACAATGTCAAGATTCATTTAACAACTGTACGATTCACTTAATAACTTCAGTGATCTGCTTAACTGTGACAAAATCGTCATAAAATGGAGCTCAACTAACTTAAATGTCTTGCTTAAAGATAAAGGTCAAGGTTCCCCTCGCACATATGTGCTAATCGTTCCCAACTCTAGGGGATGGTGCTCATCTCCGTTTCATAACCAAAGAGCCAGCACTGTCCAAAGTCATCTCCGTGGTCATGTGGCCGGCATGACTAAACGCCGAATGCGCACGGAACGCTGTTACCTTCCCACCAAAGGTGGCTCCTCTTTTTGTACTTGCATTTTTACATGCTTTCAAACTGTTAGGTTGGCAGAAGCTGGGACAAGTAACGGGAGCTCACTCTGTTACACAACACTAGGGATTCGAACCACCGAACTGCTGACCTTTCTGATTGACAAGCTCAGCATCTTAGCCACTGAGCCACCAATTGTCAGGCTTAGCAATGGAAATTTTGGGTTCGACTCTGATTGTATGTCAAGCACTACCTGTACTTGACAAAACCATGGTTGTGTGTTAGATTAGAAGATAGAATTGAAGTCTGCATTGCTCCTTATGCAAGTATTGCCTGCAAGTGTCTTCCTGAAACCAAGGATGTAAACCAGATCTAACTAAACCCACTGGGTTTACATGGCTTGCTAAGCATAGAAGTGGATACTTTAAAATAGTCATTTCTTTTCTTGGGGATATTCTTCTACATGTTCCAAAAGTCAGTACACATCATTCTGAATCCTTTTAAAATGTATTGCTCAGCCTGTAATCCTGAGTCTTTGTAATATGAGATTTTCTAATCTGAAACCAATGAAGCTCCTTCAAAATAATTAAGTACTGGAAGAATATTAACTCTTGAGACTGAAGAGACTCAAAACCTATTAGCAAAGTAAAATTGCAGATGAATGAAGGTCTCTTTGGCATTTTTCCTTTTATGAATCAAAAAATCTATTTTGCCTTCTGTTATTGTTTTCAGTTAAGATTCTATTAAGGGAGGCACAGACTCGATTCCCAAAGAATTAAGTAGCTCTTGAACATGGAACATAAAATGGACCATTGATTTCCCATAATATACCAATGAATTTTTAACAAAGTAAACCTCTCAGGCTGATCAAAAAGCTAATGGCCTGGAGAAAAAACTCATTTATGTGGTTTTTGAGAGCTACTATTATTCTTGCCATGTCATGTCTTGGGATTATATAAAATTAAATGCAGATTTATCCTTACATTTTTAGTTGCAGCTAAAAGAAAATGAGAATCGTGGCTTGCATGAAAGTAAAATCTTTGCTTGACTGTGTAATTAACTGCATTTTGCATTCTATAGTTAAATAAACCATCGTTTCCAGATTCCCCAACTTGATGCTATCTGGCTGTGATGGAATTATATTGATTTCTCAATATGGGAACGTAGGAAGTGAACCAGATTGCGGGAATGGTTTTCATCATAAGTTACCCCAAAGATCTTTTACAACTATACAGATAAACCAGATTGTTTCCCTAGTTCGGAGGTTAATATTTGGTTGAAACGCTAAATTGAGATTAATTACACTCACATTCCTCCTTGAAGCCTCATTGAAAGGGGTGACGGGAGATCAGTTCTTGAGTATGTGAACCTAAATCACAGTTTATTAAATATACGTTTGAACCTAAATATTTTATGCAGTTCCAAGAAACAGTGATTATACGTAAAGTATTTTTAAATAGAGAGGTTCAAATGCTGCCTTAAAACCTCCAGTGGTTTTAATTGCAATGTTAATTCAAATAGTGCTTAATTAAGTACTGCTCTATTTGATCAGTTAATCTCTGTGCTGTTTAAACATCATAGTTAATGTAGTAAAATTATGGGTGACTATCATTCTTTTAAGTTTGCTTTTATCTTATTAAAATTTCCCAGTAAGCTGTGCACTGTGCTTCCCTCATATGTAACTATTATTTCAGTCAGTAATACTGAAGAGATATCCAGCCCATAGTTATAGTCAGCATTTGTAAATGAAGAAAAAATATTTTCCCAGAACAGTCTGATTTTATTGCATTCCATACTCAAGTGTGTAAACCATCTGTTCCACAGCCGTTTGGGTGAATAAGCTGCCATTCACATTCTATCAGTCTATCCAGCTGATCAGTGGAGGTTCCTTTTCAGTTGTGACATATTTGTCAGATAGAAGGAATCTAGACGTCCTCTGAAGTCATTTAAAATCAGTAGCCTAAAAATAAAAATTACTGAAAAAATAATACAAAACCACCAGCCTATATGCCCACGAATGTTTTTCTTTCTGCTTCTCAACCAATAAAATTCATACACCTTCCAGCCACTGTAGTTTTATTCTGTGGATTCATTACGTAGAATCCAATATTTGAAATAAAGATCCTTAACAGACATTGTTTTTAGATCTAGATTTGGTTTTTGTGTAGGTAACAAGGTAACAGGGGTTGAGTTTAAATAGAGAGAATGGCTTTTCCCTGAACACATGTTTTGCAAATAGCAATAGCACTTAGACATATACCTGGCACGACAAAACCGCGCTCGTCAAAATAGCAGTGATAAAACTGTGTCGCTAAAGCCAAGACGTCATCACCGCGCATCATCACCACCGCGACAACAGCGCAGCGACTGAAGGGCGCTTTAATACAGCGCAGCGGCAGAAAGCCGATTTAAATTAAGGTAAGGGTTAGGATTAGGTTTAGGGGTTTGCTTTAGGGTTAGGTTTAGGTTTAGGGTTAGGGTTAGGGTTAGGTTAGGTTTAGGTTTAGGGTTAGGTTTAGGGTTAGGTTTAGGGTTAGGTTTAGGGTTAGGTTTAGGGTTAGGTTTAGGGTTAGGTTTAGGGTGCTGAGTGCTTCGGAAGGCACGGATTTGCCCTCCGCGGTTATGTCATCGCGGTAGGGTCGCGTTTTTCTTAGCGCTTCGGACGGCGTGGATTTGCCCTCCGCACTTATGTCGGCACGGATAAGGGCTTCGCGGTTTTGTGGTGGAACCAGACATATATACCGCTTCATAGTGCTTCACAGCACTTTCTGAATGGTTTAGTTCACTTTATCAAACTTGATTTCATTGAGGGCTGCATCAAGGTTGTGTTTGACCTTGGGGGTGGCCAGGGGTGTGTTTGACCTTGGGGGTGGCCAGGGGTGTGGCCAGCTTGGCATCACTCATGTCGGGGGCACCTGTGGCCCAAGCACTCTTTCAACGAAAATGGGTTCCCGAGTTCTGTTTTCAGCTGGGATGGCCTCCTGCCATCCCCTGCCAACAAAAATGAAATTCAGGAGGGCCATGCGTGGCCCTCACGAGCTCCATTTTCACTGACAGAGGCTCCATTTTCACTGGCAGAGGTGGACCGGTTCTTCGTTATTTCCAGGGTGGCCCCACAGATCTAAGCACTCCATGGACTGAATCCAACCCACGGGCCTTGAGTTTGACACCTCTGGTTTAAAGAGTCAGCGTATTGCCTTCAATAATCTTTATCCTCGTTTTATCGACCTTGGGAGGATGGAAGGCTGCATCAACCCTGAGCCGATCAGGATTGAACTCATGGCTAGGGACAGAGTCAGCCTGCAATACTGCATTCTAACCATTGAGCCACCATGATTCCTTGTTTTGTGAATCCTGGGGTTCTTTCCACATTTCCATCGTTTTCACTCTCCAAGCAAAAAGAACAGGTTTCAGTCATTCATTCTCACCCTCACTGATACTGACCTTAGACAAGGGTGGGATTCAAAAATTTTAGCAACCCATTCTCTGCCCGATTGCTCAATGGGAGTGGCCATGGTGGGCGTGGCCTACTCGGCCTCCTGCACCACAGCACAGGAGGCCCGTTTTTCACCCTCAACGGGGTCCAGAGGCTTTTTTTGATCCTCCGGGAGGGCGAAAATCGCCTCCTCTGGGCTCCGGAGATCCTCTGGAGTCTGGAAACCCTCTTTGTTGGCCCTGCACTTACCTGGCATCCAAAATGGGCCATGTGGAGACTCTTGGGAGGGGCAGGGAGGGGTGGGAGGGGCCAGCCAGTCCTTGCAACTACCGGTTCGGCAAACCAGATGTAAAATTAGCATCTGGCTCACCCAAACCGGTCCGAACCAGCTGAATCCCACCCCTGCCTTAGAATGCTAAGACATTATAAGGTAGTCCTCAACTTACAACCACAATTGAGCCCAAAATGTCTGTTGCTAAGTGAGACAGTTCAATTAGTTTTGTCCCATTTTATGACCTTTGTAACTACAGTTGTTAAATGAATCACTACTGCTATTAAGTTATTAACATGATTGTTAAGTGAATCTGGCTTCCCCGTTGACTATGTTTGACAGAAGGTCACAAAAGGTGATACATAGCAATAGCAATAGCAGTTAGACTTACATACCGCTTCATAGGGCTTTCAGCCCTCTCTAAGCGGTTTACAGAGTCAGCATATTGTCCCCAACAATCCGGGTCTTCATTTTACCCACCTCGGAAGGATGGAAGGCTGAGTCAACCTTGAGCCGGTGAGATTTGAACAGCCGAACTACAGAATTGCAGTCAGCTGAAGTAGCCTGCAGTGCTGCACTCTAACCACTGCGCCACCTTGGCTCTACATGACCTCGGGACACAGCAGTGGTCATAAATAAGAATCAGTTGTCAAGCACTGGGACTTTGATCACATGAATATGGGGATGCTGCAATGGTCTTAAGTGTGAAAAACTGTCATATATTACTTAACTGTTTTCATTTTCAGCTTTTATATGTTGATACTGTTCTGCTATCGGTGTTTCTCAACCTTGGCGACTTTAAGTCCTGTGGACTTCAACTCCCAGAATCTCCCAGGGGAATTCTGGGAGTTGAAGTCCACAGGACTTAAAGTCGCCAAGATTGAGAAACACTGTGCTACATCATATCCTGTTTTGAAATTACCTTTAATGAAAAGCTGATGAAAATATTCATAAACAAATAAATTGGACAATCAGATTATTTATAACCTCCCTTTCCATTTTATTCTTATTTTTTTAATCCTGCCTTTTTCATATGCAACTCAAAGCTGTGAACCTACCTAACAATTGTGGCCCTATTTGGATCGGGAGGCACTTCAAACGGTCACTCACGCCCTTGTCATCTCGAGGCTGGATTATTGCAACGCGCTCTACATGGGGCTACCCTTGAAAAGCGTTCGGAGACTGCAGTTAGTTCAGAATGCGGCCGCACGAGCGATATTGGGTGTGCCGAGGTACACCCACGTTACACCTGTCCTCCGTGAGCTGCACTGACTACCAATTGGTCTCCGGACTCAATTCAAGGTGTTGGTTATCACCTTTAAAGCCCTACATGGCTTAGGGCCAGAGTACCTTCGAGATCGCCTGCTGCCACATACCTCCCAGTGGCCAGTAAGATCCCACAGATTGGGCCTCCTTCAGATGCCGTCAGCCAGACAGTGTCGGCTGGCGGGCCCTCGGAGGAGAGCCTTCTCTGTGGCTGCTCCGACTCTCTGGAACCAGCTACCCCCGGAGATCCGGACCATACCCACTCTCATGGCCTTCAGGAAAGCTATAAAAACTTGGCTGTTCCAGCAGGCCTGGGGCTGTTGACTTCACTGTTGAGGTCCAGCCCCGATTAGAAGGAATGTATGAGTGTATAAACTGTTTCTTTTCTCGTTATGTGTTTTTTTCCCTCTTATTTTTTGTAAGCCGCCCGGAGTCCTTCGGGATTGGGCGGCATATAAATATATTTAATAAAATAAATAAATAAATAAATAAATAAATAAATAAATAAATAAATAAATATCCTTCCTCCTCTTATTTCCCTTACAACAACTGCTCTGTGAGGTGATTGAGCTGAAAGAAAGAGACTGCCCCAGTACTCTGCAGGTTTTCCATGCTTAGGGAGGGACTAGAACTCCCAGTCTCCAGGTTTCTGGTCACCCCCTTAACCACTACATCAAACTGGTTTTGGGTTTTCTGATTGAATAACTAATAATGAGACCAAAAGTAAAATAATGTTATTTATTGAAGACATTCCTATTACAATTTTCCTAAGAGCTCAGTGGTGATAGTAAAAATGCCTACCTTAAAACTCTTATTCCAAATAGCAAAAATATTTAATGACATGAAAGGCATTGTTAACTATCTTAGGACTGACTGAGCACATTTGTCCAGGACAATATAAATGGCCAATAACTGTGGTTTTCCCCTTTCTCCTCCCTTCGCAAATTTCTCCAGTGAATCATGTGAAGAGAACAATAAAATGCTCAGAAGTGACAAAATGCAGATTCTGGTAGTAGCGCTGCAACCCTGAGTAGTCACAGACGCAGGGGATGCTAGTCGACAATAGCCAGGCTACATAAACAATCCTTCACTATTGTATTTTCAAGTCAACAGGGATCCTCTTGAAAGGAACTATAAGTTCTCTTTGAAGTTCATATGATTGTTAATTCCAAGAAGGAGGTCCTTCTTCATCAATGTCAAAGCTGTTGAAATTATTGTGCCTATTATGAGTACTGTTCTCTGTTCTGTTCTTTGGATTCGTTTTCATTTTGTTTATTGCACTGTTGCCTGAAGCACTGGAATCTAATTTCTTTTTTCCCCAGGATCATAAGGAAAAGGTGCCCTTTATTCTTAACAAGACTGTATCTTGGTTCCTGTATCATTTCTCAAATACTATGTCAGCGTTCCAAGTATCATGTAGAATTGAATCAGAGTCCAAGGCAAAACGATCCTTAAAGTTCCAATTTAATAAAGCAGACACCTTAGCACATCTGTGTTAATCCCAATTCTGGAAATGACATCAGAATCCCACCCAGTTAAAAGTTCATGATCTTGTCCCCACACCCACAATCCATCACATGGTCCAATCTTCTTCCACGCTGGCGTCTCCACCCAGCTGCTTCCGGTCAGGTGTAAAAGTGCAGAGACAAAAGATGACCGTGGCTTCTAGAAAAGAATGATAACAATACATTCCACAATCCTACTCCTGTCTATTCCCCCCTCCCATCAACTATACTAATGAAACAGCATAATGAAATAAGAGAAAGTGTGGGAGGCCAAAATTCTAAAAGGAATATAATTGCAGGCCTGACATACTTCCTGTTCAGAGATGGTATTCAGCTGGTTTGGACTGGTTTGCCCAAACAGGTAGCGGAAATCGTGGCAGGGCCGGATTTAGATGAAAAGAGGCCCTAGGCTATTCCACTTATGAGGCCCTTTCACCTCCCATTTTTAAGTTTGTAAATTACATGAGAGACAATAAAATACATCATTACTGTGATATATATCAATATATATAGCTGGCCTCCCGAAGGAGGACGGCTCTGCTCTGCGGCAAAGGCAGCGAGGCCAGCCGCCTCCCCTGCTGCGCTCAGCTGCCCGGCTCAGCCCCCTTGCCCTCACCTGCCTGGCCGCTGGTGGGCTCCGCGTCGACAGGGCGGCTACTGGGAGCGGCCACACCTCTCGCCCGACCGCCGGTGCTGGGAACGTGGGCGGGCTCCCCAACTGCCATGGTGCTGGAATGATCTTAACCAATACATTTTTATGTTTGTTTATTAGTCATATGTGTAGAATTTCTCCTTATTTTTGGTTCAGTGTTTTAGTGTTCACTGTTTTTAGAATAGTGTAATTTTAATTTTGCTAACAATTTGAATGTAGGCCCCTCTTGATCTTGAGGCCCTAGGCTGAAGCCTAGTTAGCCTATAGGAAAATCCGGCCCTGGGTGGAAGCAATTATAGACTGGACTTGTGCGTTCTGTTGAAATTAGAGTGGCAATTTTTTCTCACGGTGGTGGTCTGGGGTTGTTGAAGCATAGCAGCAGAACTCTGTTTTGCAAGAAGAAGTGCCCACCTTCGATCCTAATAACCTCCATGCAGCAGAACTCTGTACCAGAATGGTATCCGGGGCTCCGGGCAGGCTCCGGTACACCCATACCAAGGCGTACCGCCTGCAACCCACCACTGCAGTGAACCTTTGATTACATGGGATCCAGTAGGAACAGTGTTTTATGTGAATAGTTAAATCAGTTCAAGATTGGGTTTAGAGGGAGTTTGCTGTAGCCAAGGTTTTTAAATCTAAATTCACCTAACACGGTCAGCTATGTTAAACAACTCTGTTCTGCAAACACAAAAGGGAAGCTGTCATGGAAAATTAATCGTCTCTTACTAGAAAATATCAAAATCCTAAATGGCAAAAAACGGGCCTGTTCCAGAGGTGGTATTCAGATGATTCTCTCTGGTTTGGGCGAACCGGTAGCGTCAGCTGCAGGAGGCTCTGCCCACCCACCCCGATGTAATGTGTGAGCACTGCGGATGCACAGAAGGTGGAGTGCATGCGTGCATGCTCACATTTGCAAGCCGGTAGCAAAGGTAAGTGAATCCCACCGCTCGTCTGTTCTAAGATTACTCCCCCCGTTTTCATTCTGTTTTTCATCTTTCATAGCCATGGGGTGGGAGTGGAATTTGAAGAAAACGGGCAAGGGAAGAGCATTCTTTTTTTAAAAAAATTCCATTTGCAGGGTTGTTAGCTTCAATTGAGCCACTGTAACTTTTTAATTTTTAAAAAAGACAGGAAATAATAGCCTTGCAGCTGTCATTCAGCCACTGTTAGAACACTGAAAATAGATACTCTGCATTGCACTGGGTATTGGAGATAGTGCCAGAGCACGCGTGTAAAACCTTTTTCCCAATAAAGCAGCTTTCTGGATCAGCTATGCCATTAGTACATCGTCGCGCATTGATTCTTCACTGGAAAAAATCCCAATTTAAATTGGCTGTCTCATGTAGACAGCTTGCAAATGTGTGTTAACCGGGCACCCTACACTACTGTGGCGCACTTGTGCAAAAAGTTCCAAATTTCAATCAGAATGTATTGCTTACACTGGAAAGTCCATTCGCTGCTGCAAAGTAACCAATAAATAAACCCACACTAACCCTTTCCTTGTGCCAAAGCTTTTTAGTGCATTTGCTTATATAGCAATAGCAAAGCAATAGCAGTTAGACTTATATACCGCTTCATAGGGCTTTCAGCCCTCTCTAAGCGGTTTACAGAGTCAGCCAGCATATCACCCCCACAGTCTGGGTCCTCATTTCACCCACCTCGGAAGGATGGAAGGCTGAGTCAACCTTGAGCCAGTGAGATTGGAACCGCTGAACTGCAGATAACAGTCAGCTGAAGTGGCCTGCAGTACTGCACCCTAACCACTGTGCCACCTCGGCTCTAATATTCCCCCATCAGCTCCAGCAGGCACAAACATCAGCTTAGCACGAGGACGGTGGTAGCCCAACCCACCTAGAAGTCATCAGGATACGGGAAACTGATCAGCCTTGTGCACTAATTCTGAAAATGTGGGCAACATGGTTGAACATTGATCAAACAAATCATGATTTATGCAAGGATATGAACCATTTTATATGATGGTATACCAGGGTAGGTTCCTGCTGGCATTACTGCTGGGTTGGTACACAAAATTTTTTGTGCACGCACGCTCACTTCACTCACACGCCTGCCAAACACGTGCTCCGTGCGCGTGTGCATTTGCACCGAAAAAGGTCTGCACATGTGCACAATGTTAGAAAAGGGGGGGAAATTAAATTTTTGCAATGAAGATTGTTCTGTCCGTGCACAGAACCGAAAATCAAGATGGTGCTGCCGCCAATATAACAGGGGCGTGGCAGGCCGAATTATTACCTACTTGGCTGAACTGGTCCGAACCAGTAGGAACCCACCTCTGTGGGTTTGCAACGGTGCTGGCTGGAAAGGAGGCAATGACGACAATGGCGGCCGCTGTTCCTGTCAGCCGCTGAAGCAGCGCATGAAGACCTTGGCAGGCAGGGTTAGCGAGCGAAAGGCAAGAACGGCCCAGACTGTGCAAGTCACCCCTCGTTGCTTTACAACAATTCTCTTTTTGAACCCCAGCGAAGAGAAAAAGGGTGAAGGGAGGGGAGAAGGAACCGGGGGGAGTTCAATGAAGTGCCGGGGGGGGGCGTGAGGAGAAAAATTGGTGAACTAGGCAAAGAGAAGACAAAATGGAAGTGGAACATTCCGCGACAGCAAGTTGACCAATGGCGTCACTATGCGTAGTTCTGAGATCCACAACAGCTGTGTCCTGGGGCTGAAATGAGGAGGTAAGTGCAGGGATGTGCAGGCAGGGGAGGCGGGGCCTCACCAGTGTCATGAGGAAAAGAAAAGAATAATTAAAAGGAAAAAGGCTAAGGTAGTTGCTGACAGAGTCACAGTGGATGACTCTGCTTAGTGCTTAACTGCAGGGGGAGGCGAGAGAACTATGGGCCTCCTTTACTCTAGCTTTATGATCACTTGAGCAGAGTTAAGCAAGGGTTAAAAGGCGAAAAATTCCTTATGCAAAGGAGGCACGTGTTCTCTCACCTCCTGTAGAAGGCATTTTTAGAGGCTTTTTAGAGTTCTCTGGGAGCAACTAGCTCAGTCTGAGTCAGAGCTCTGGCCTTTCTCTTTTTACATTTTTTTTCTTTTCATGAGGGCAGGCAAAAGCAGAGTTGAAATCCTCTCTGAAACAGCTGGAAAAGGTGCATGTGTGGGGAGGGGGGAGGAATTCAAAAAGTTTGATTGCATGCAGAACCACATTGCCTTTTCAAACACACACACACACACACACACACAGCTGGATAAAAGTATATAAGCCCAGCTTCACTGATTACAAGTTTGAAAAGGCAACGTGGCTTCACCTGCAATCAAAGGCTCGGATCGGAAGGCAGTAGGGGAAGGGAGGGGGTATGGCAGAGAATCCAACTTCTGTGTTTGTGTTTGTTTGAGAGTGAGTGAGTGAGTGAGAGAGGGATCCAACTTCTCTGTGTCCGTGTGTCTGTTTGAGAGAGGGGGGAGGGAGGCAGAGAGGGAGGAAGGAGGGGGAGGGAGAAGAAAATGAATGGGAAAACTTATTTTGCAAGGGAGAAAAATGCTGTCGCTTTAAATCGGAACTGAGCATGCCTGCCTGTGGAACTCTGGGAATTGAAGTCACAAGTCTAAAGAAATTGCTGCCTCACCAGCCATAAAGCTCACCGCACGTCACTGGGTAAGTGGTATGTTTCATTTTGGTACTTGATCCATTGATGGACATTATTGGTTTACTCTCAGCACACCTGCACAAAAGCTCATCATAAGTATTTTCTACTCCCTTTTAATATCTCAGCCAAGCAGCCAAGAAAGCCTTGGTGATAATAAGATGTCCTGAACCAGGCTCTGGGCAGCTAGAAATCAGTTATGTGTGGCTGATTATTGATTCATCCACTAAAGAGTGCTAGCACTTTGGTTTACACGGCAACTAGGATATCATCAGAAGTCTGCTTTCGGCCTTTTGAAGAACTTCATCTTGTCTTTAGAGTCAGATTAAAAGTTCCATATGTAACAGTACACCGTTTGCAAGTCTACAGCCATGTATACCAGGGCTGTCAAACCCGAGAGCCAGATGTGTCATGTGCTGGCAATGCCCCCACGTGGTTTAGCAAAGGGGGGAAAAGTCCCAATACGTTATGTGACGCTGCTGCTATTCAGCCGGTTCGGACCAATTTGGGTGAACCTGTAGCACCAATGATCAGTTGGCCCTGCCATATCCTGTCCTTTATTTCCTGCTTTCTAGCTCATCACAATCAGCACGACACAGCTGATTTCTCCCCCTCGCTCTTCTACTGACCGTTGCTGACTTGGAAGGTAAGCAGCTGAGCTTCTAAATGCTCCATTTTCAGCACTCACTAAACCGGCAGCATCCCACCACTGCCCCTGGTGTATACAATCTTAATCCCAAACTCTTTTAACAGTTTCACATCTGGAAAAATGTTATCTGGAAATCGACCAAATGAAGCCAGATAGTCTGAAGCCACCAAAGGTCTCTAAACAACAGTAGTGGAAAGCAAAACTGATGGCCACTAAGAATTCCAGGTCACTGCTTCAGATCAAGCCTCAAGTAAAGAGCAAGGAATAGCTCAGAAATACCCACAATACAACTCGAACGCACCAAAGTTGAAAGTAGTGGGTCTGTTCTCTTCCTGCAGAAAAGAGTTCCTTTCTAGAAGCCTTACCAAGTTCCCACTTTTTCTTGTGCTGCTGCAAAACCTGAGTGTTATGGATTCAGGGCAGTGGTGGGTTTCAAAATTTTTTGGAACCTACTCTGTGGGTGTGGCCTCCTTTGTGGGAGTGGCTTGCCGGCCATGTGACTTGGTGGGAGTGGCTTGCCGGCCATGTGTTCTCTCTCTCTCTCTCTCTCTCTCTCCTTCCTTTTGTCTCTCTGTCCCTTTTTTCTTTTTTTCTTTCATCTCTCACTCTTTTTCTTTCTTTTTATTTATTTATTTATTTATTTCTTCCTTTCTTTCTCTTTCTCTCTCTCTCTCTGTGTCAGTCAGTCTGTGTGTGGGGGGGCAGTGGTGGGTTTCAAAAATTTTTTGGAACCTCTTCTGTAGGTCTGGCCTGCTTTCCGGGTCCACTGGTGGAACCTCTTCTAACCGGTTCGGTAGATTTGATGAATCGGTTCTACCGAATAGGTGCGAACTGGTAGGAACCCACCTCTGATTCAGGGGATCGAGCATGATCCCAGGTAAATTAATTGGGATGCCAATGATGGGGAAAGCAATTGCTTCACCAGGAATTATGGCATTCCTTCCAATCCTCATTCTTTTCCTCAAAGAGTATGTCACAAACCCCAAGATCTGGGTTGGTATGGAAGATTAAAAAAAAAAAATCAAGATGATGACATATTGATGCAGTTGCAACACATGTTAAAAGTGGTCAGGGTAGAATCACACACAGATGCCATCTTGACTTTTTTGACAATCCTCACCCCATCCCAGGATATTTCAGCTAGCAGCTGAAATCTGGCTTTTAGCTCATTTGTTCAAATAATAAGAAAGTTATAATAGCTGAGCTATGTAAACAGTTTAGTCCTGCCTTAGTCATTGGTTAAGGAGAAAATGTTTATTTATTCTTTTAAAAAAATCTTCAAATATCTTCAATCTTCAAATGTTTGGCCATGATTTAATAAGTAATTAAATATTTAAGCTGAACCCCTGTGAGCACGTCTACATAGTTTTCTTGGGAATTATAGAAAAATGTTTCCCCCTCCTATTATTTTTCCCTAATTTCCCATGCTAACTTTAGTCCTAGAATTTCCTTTCAAATACGGAAAGGGCCAAATCCTTGAAACGCGAATATTCATTCTGAACGAATGCTTCACTTCGTATTGCTCTTGATTGCATTAGTGGGTTTGTTGAAGTACAGATGATTAAATACATGCTCACCAGTGGTGGGTTTCAAAAATTGTTCGAACCTACTCTGTGGGTGTGGCCTCCTTTGTGGGAGTGGCTTGCCACCCATGTGACTGAATGGGAGTGGCTTGCCGCCCATGTGACCGGAAATGAAGATGCCGACGACACTTGTCAGAACCACCTTAAATTACCTCACACACAGCACTGGCATGCATAAGAATATGATGTAAACTTGTTTTTTAAAAGGCATCTTTGGTTTGCATTAAAACAACTTCAACACATACAGTGTTCTGATTGCACCACAAACGCAGTAGTCATCCTTACCTTTCATAGAGGCACTGAGTTTTATAAATATGAGCATGATAGTGTAGAATAATCATATCCAAGGACCAATGGTGGGTTTCAAAATGTTTTGGAAGCTCTTCTGTAGGTGTGGCTTGCTTTCCGGATCCACTGGTGGAACCTCTTCTAACCGGTTCAGTAGATTTGACGAACCGGTTCTACCGAATAGGTGCAAACTGGTAGGAACCCACCTCTGACGCTCACCGACTGGGTTCAGACAACATACTGGGTTAACCTCAAAATCAGACAAAGGACATTACGGCAGCTGTGATGGGTGAACCAGGCCTGTGTGCACGCAAGAGGATTAGGCTTCTCCCAATCGCATTGTCTGAAGACCATGTGGGCCAGAGTGCAACTTGCCTTTGAGAGACAGGTAGGAGATTCAGTGTTTACTTTGATCATTGGAACAAAACAACCGTGTCAGATAAAGAAAGAACTGCCTTGACAGCTAGTATCAACCTGCTTTCAGATTTCACAGCGTCATCCTCCCGCCTCCCTTGGTTCACTCAAGACTAACCTGTCAGACCACTTTTCACAGGCAACCTCCAGCCCTGGGTATAATTGAGGAGAAAAGTAATAGTGTGGCTGCCATCTATAGACAGGAGGGAGTTTTAAACAAAGCCAGATTTAATGTTGCGAAAATATATTTATCTATACTTCTATACTATACCTATACTTCTATATATCCACCTTTACAGAATTCCCTATGCTGTTTTACTAGAGCTGTGTGATAAACCAAGCAGAAATGGTTTTTAAAAAAAATCTCCTTAGAGCAAGAATGGGCAAGTATGGCACCTTTATGACCTGTTGACTTCAGCTCCCAAAATTAGGTTTTAGGTTTAGGTTTTATTAATATTTGTATGCCGCCCACTCCCTAGAGACTCTGGGCGGCTCACAGATAAGACAAGGGACATATATAAAAATTAAAATAAGAATACAATCATTAAAATTACACAACATGCATACTGCTTAGAGTGGGGCTGGATACTAATCAACAGCCCCAGGCCTGCCGGAACAACCAGGTCTTAGTAGCTTTACGGAAGGCCGGAAGAGTAGTAAGGATCCGGATCTCTACGGGGAGATTGTTCCATAGGGCTGGAGCAGCTACAGAGAAGGCCCTCCCACGGGGAGCCGCCAATCGACATTGACCGGTTGATGGTACCCGGAGGAGGCCCAATCTGTGTGATCTTATTGGTCTCTGGGAGGAAAATGGCAGGAGGAGGTCTCTCAGGTAGCCACGTCCTAAACCATGTAGGGCTTTAAAAGTAACGAAATTCCTGAGCAAGTTAGAGTTCAAAGGTCATAAAGGCGCCATACTTGCCCATCCCTGCCTTACAGTGAACGAATGAGGGTTATTGAGCATCAGAGCTAAACAAAGCAAAAGTTCTTCACATAAAACTCTGTTGTTGGTTGTCCTAAACTTTGTTCAAGCAGCATAATTGGGGCCGGGAAGATCATTTTACTACTCGTGATTAAACAAGCACAAGTCAAAAATCCTTACTAACCTCTCACCTACGACTCGGCAGTTCATTAGGAGAATTAGAGCTACTTCCTCCACTGCAAAGAAAGTTATCGTGGTGTGTTAGGACTTGATATAAGACAAAAACCATTTTGCTTTGATGACAGACTCTCTAACAAGCTTTGCAAAACATGATTTCTTTGGCTCTTCGGTAGCTCTTAGGCAACTTCCTTACTAGTGATTGATAGATTAGCAGCCTCTAATAATCACTAGCAGTAATGAAAATAGAGCCCGAACAGCTTTGACAATCATTTTATGACACCAGACAACAGTATGAGCTGTCCTCTCTATGAGCCATCTTTAACTGCAGCGCAAACACGCCTCAACAAGTGTTTCCCCCCGCCTGCTGCGTACTCATGACGTTGCCGTCATCTGAATCCTAGTCCCATACCCTGATGCAGGATGATAAGGATGAGAACACTGTTGTAACACTGATATAGCTAAGAATAACTTAATTTTTAGCTATATCAGTATTACAACAATGATGTCATCCTTATTCTGCAACAGGTTTTGCTCTGGGTATAATCTGACTTGCTTTATCAACTATTTTGTTGGTAGAATAATTAGCTGACCTCTGGGTGTGGGATCGTATCATAGAATTGAATGGAATGGAATAGAATAGGAGCCGGAAGAGACCTTGGAGGTCTTCTAGTCCAGCCCCCTGCTCAAGCAGGAGAATCTATATCATTTCAGACAAGTGACTGTCTAGTCCAAGGGTGTTAAACTCAAGGCCCGTGGGCTGGAACCGGCCCATGACATGGTCAGATCTGGTCCATGGGGCCATCCTGGAAAATGTAAGGGGCTATCCCACTTGCTTCAGCCCAGTTTACCTGCATCACGTTGTCCCAATCTACCCAATGTGAAGAGGATACATCGGGCCATTGGGTCTTCGTCCCGGTCTACCCAATGCAAAGAGGATACATGCCAGCAGTTTGGGAAGTGGAATCAAGCTGGCCAGCCCACCCAGTCAACCACACCCAATGAGTGGCATCAAGCTGGCCATGCCCACCCAGTCGGCGATGCCTCTCCCTAAGGTCAACCACAACCCTAATGTGGCCTCAATAAAATTGAGTTTTTCAAGATGGCCCTGTGGACCAGATCCAACCACATTGTGGGCCTTGAGTTTGACACCCCTGGTATAAGGTTATCTCAGTATTTGTTGCTAATTGGTTCTAGGAGGTGTGACGAGTACTAAAAATGAATGCCAAACAAAGCATGTGACTTACCACATGATCCTTTGTTTTGTCCAGGAAGGACTTCCTGTCTGTCCCTTTTCCTATGTGAAGAGAACTTCACAGTATGGCCAACTTCCTGTTTGTTCTCCATGGCCACCCCCCGTTTCCTATTGCAGGACATTAAATAGCAAACAAACCATGAGTACCCGGCCATTTTTCCTTCAAAATTGAGCTGAGTACCAAATTTGATGAGTTTTGAAGCAGTCAAGTATGAAGGTGCCACAGTATATCTTACTTTCTGCTCTGTCTTTAGCTTTGCTGGTTTTAGCAGTAATGAAGGCATGCATGAAGGAGAAAAGTGTGCTTAGCTAGGAGCATTCAAAAAAGCTTAGTTCTCACCAGTGGTGGGTTTCAAAAATTGTTTGAACCTACTCTGTGAGCGTGGCCTCCTTTGTGGGAGTGGCTTGCTGCCCATGTGACCGGATGGGAGTGGCTTGCCGCCCATGTGACCGGATATGAAGATGCCGACGACACTTGTCAGAACCACCTTAAATTACCTCACACACAGCACTGGCATGCATAAGAATATGATGTAAGCTTGTTTTTTAAAAGGCATCTTTGGTTTGCGTTAAAACAACTTCAACACACGCAATGTTCTGATTGCACCACAAACGCAGGAGTCATCCTTACCTTTCACAGAGGCACTGAGTTTTATAAATATGAGCATGATAGTGTAGAATAATCATATCCAAGGACCAGTGGTGGGTTTCAAAAAAATTTTGAACCTCTTCTGTAGGTGTGGCCTGCTTTCCGGGTCCACTGGTGGAACCTCTTCTAACCAGTTCGGTAGATTTGACGAACCAGTTCTACCAAATAGGTACGAACTGGTAGGAACCCACCTCAGGTTCTCACCTGCTAGAATCAGCAAGCTGCTCTTAGTCAAACAAATTTGTTCATTTATGACAGTGGTTCTTAACCTTTTTGAAAGAGTCTTGGGAACTGATACAGCACTTGGCGACTCATATTGCTTGCAAGGATGTCCAATTTTGAAATAAATGAGCAGAGTATTCCTTTGGCCTTAAGAAAATTGATTTTATCTCCTTGCAGCTTTACATTCACTTCATTCAGCTTGTCAAAAACATCAACGAGATAAGCTACATCCAGACGTCAAAGTTTAAGAGATCTGCTTAGACTTGGATCAGTGGATTCAAGAAATTCGACAACTGTGTCAAAAAGTTCGTGGAATTGCCACAAACACTTTCCTTTTGAAAGCCACTTTACTTCCGTCTGCAAAAGGAGACATTCAAACTCCTCGTCATTTTCTTCACAAAGCTTGTGAAAAAGTTAGTTGTTCAAGGCATTCGACTTAATTTTATTCACAGCGTTAATGATGTAACGTGTAGACTCGTGTAAACTGCCACTCAAATTTTTTGAGACAAGGTGCTGTCTATGAACGACGCAATGGACAATCATAACTCCAGATACAACTGATTTTAGATGAGCTTGAAATCCGCGATATCGTCCGACCATGGATACAGTCCGTCGATTGTACATGCCACGACATTTGTCAAAGGGATGTTTTTCTCATTAAAAAAACTCTTCAACCTTTTTAAATATTGAAGAACCTTTTGTGTGGGTGGCTAAATTTCGAGCAAATAACAGTTCTTCCCCGATCTCTTCCTTTCCATTGATGAAACGGACATAAGCCAATAACAAGGCTTCCTTTTCACGAATCGTTGACTCATCAATCAATCTGCATCACGAATTCTGTACTTTTCAAGGTGTCAATAAGCCTTTCTTCCACTTCAGCAGCCATTTCATCCATTCTTTTTGATACGGTGTCATTGCTCAAAGGAATTGATTGTGTGAAAGTGCTTGCGCTGGGCCCCAACATGGTGGCAACAATCTGTTTCACTGCTGGTAAAATCAGCGTTTCTCCGATAATGTGAGGTTTGCCACATTTCGCTATCAACAAAGATACTTCATAGGAACAAATGAGCCCCTTGTTGGCGTTGAGTGACGATTTTCCAAATAACTTCTCAACAGTGCTGCGACCCACAAACTTGGCCTTTAAGGATTGGAAAAACGATACCAGTTTGACGGCTTTATCCGAATGAATTCTTACCAAATGGTCTTTCAGTCGGGAAGACTTCATCGCTTCATTTGAAAATGTTTTCTCACAAAGAAGACAAAACGGAAGCTGTACGTTGGAAGGAGATGGAATGAATCCCAATTTTAGGTATTCCGTCGAATATTGGCGACACTTCCTCTTCTCGCCCATGCTGAGAGGTCTTCGAAATGAAAGGCACCAACTGCAAATTAGATTTCCGACTGCACTGGAACACTATAAAACACACGTGGACGCCGATAAACCTAGTTTCAACAGTTATGCTGACATTACAGCTGACATCACAGGGGACAGCCACTCAGCATGCGATGTTTTGAAAGACGCGCTCACTCCTCCATCACTGCCCATTCTGGCCAATGGCGCTCCACTGTATGGGTAGAGTGAGAGAGGCTGCTGCGCAACACGCATGAAGAAGAGCGATGCGTATTCACATATGTATGGCATTCTGTACTGAAGCTAGCTGGAGGAACATTTTAAAACACAGTTCAATCCACTAATAGCGAGTGGATGTTTTTGTACGACAGATATACAGCGGTTCACTGTACGAAAAAAGTCTCAAAAGTGTTCCCAAAATAACTCGCTCCATTGCCCACATATCGCCCCCTTCCATTCCTTTGCCCCCGCTCCATTGCCCCCATATTGTCCCTTTTGGTTCCATTCCCCCCCCCCCGCGGGGGGCGATATTGCCCAGGTTAAGAACCACTGATCTATGAGACTGGGAGCAATCCAGTAAAGACCCCATCAACGCATCTGCTTCTCTTTTGTTTAAGGACTTGATTAGCCAGGAAGATGGCTTCTTGTTTTGTTTAGTGACTGTTCCAAGTTACAAAGGCACTGAAAAAAGTGAATTATGCCCAGTTTTCCCACTTACAGCCATTGCAGCATCCCAATGGTCACTCAATCAAAATTTGGCCACTTGGAACTGGCCTATATTGATGACACTGTCCCGGGGTCACATGATTGCTGTTTGTAACCTTCCCAGGGGTTCCCGACAAGTTAATGAGAGAAGCCCAGATTGTCTTAATAGCTGCATGATTCGCTTAACAACTGCAGTCATTCATTTAAAAACTGTGGCAAAAAGTCATAAAAGAGGGGAAAACTCAATAAACAAAAGCTTTGCTTAGCAATGGAAATTTTGGGTTCTATTGTGCTTGTAAATTGAGAACTACCTAGAGTTGAGAAAGAGATAGAAAATGAAAGACCCATACAGGTAGGACCAGGCATTTCTGAGGTTAAAAAAAAAAATCATTTTCTGAATTAACTGATACATACTGTATTAGCACGTAGAATTATATACCGCTTCACAGTGCTTTACAGCCTTCTCTAAGCGCTTTACAGAGTCAGCATATTGCCCCAGAGGTAGGTTGCTCTCGGTTTTACTATCGGTTCACTTCATGTATCAAAAGTGTGCATGCATGTGTATGCACCATCCATAATGCAATGTGCATGAGATCCACCCCGCGTGACCCACCCCGCGCGCATGCACATGCAACCCTTCACATGGTCCCTGCCCCCTGTGCATGCATGCACCCCCGCATACTGTCTCCCCCCCACACTTGTGCATGCGACCCCCACATTCATGTGCCCCCAAATGCCCCACTCAGTGCATGCGCATGCAACCTCCCGTGCTCCCCCTTCCCCTGTGCATGTGCATGCATCTCCCTCCTGCCTCCCGCCCCCATGTATGCATGGCAGAGACCCAGAAACCAGCTGGCAGGTGGGAGGTGCATGCACATGCGCGGTGGAGCTGAGCTGGATCGATGACTTGCATGCCCACGGAGAGGGCTCTGTATGCCAACTGTGGCACATATGCCATAGGTCCGCCATCACAAACTTAGTCCCTGTTATTCTTTTCAGTTGTCAGTAACTATATTTCCCCCTCTGCTATCAATTTTATTTATTCATTCATTATTTTAAATGATTCCTTAGCTGATTCAAAAAGAGAAGGTTACCATCTGTTTAATGACATTCCTTTTTAATTCAATATTTATCTATATTTCATCTGACTGTCAGCCAATTAAATGGTTAACAGGAATTGACTAATAGGCTGAGTACTGAATTAAGACAGGAATGTGTCTCTGACCCATATTCTTAACAATTAACAAAATTAATAAGCAATGTCTTTCTCCCAATTAGCAATTTCCCTGTCTGGAAATATTCCATCACCCATCAGATAGGTTGGATAGGTTTCAGATCTCACTAATCCTGACAAATACATCCTAAACCACATGCTTTTTGGTGGCTCAGTGTGATAGAAATACTGTCCTAGGAAGCAGAAATTCAAAACAGAAAGACAAGTATGCCAAATCATTTAATTTAAAGCACATGCGTTCAGTTCTCAAAGGTGAGCCAAATATTTTGGTGTTAAATATATAAATAATAAACAGAATAATGGGAGGCACAATATAATTTCCTGCAATAGTTTAATTTAGAACTGACCTTACAAGAACTATTTCACCCTGCTTAATAATATGGTTGGCCTCAAACTTCTTCTAAAGTTTTAGATTGCTCATAAAGTGGCAATATAATGTTATCTTTTCTCCCATTTCCTCAATTCTGTCTGATTGGGGACTATAAACTGATTACTAAATGTATGAATTCACCATTCAAATGTATTAATTCAGTTGGTGTGCTGTGTGTTTTATCCGTACACGGTCTATTTGTATTCAATTCGATATATTTTCTCATTGACCTTTATACTTAGTCTCGGAGATTAATGTACACACAATTAATGTACTCCTGAATTAACAGAGTAGCAAACTAGCACTAACACTAACAGACTAGCAGTAAAACCGAACAAGTTTATACAAATATGTCTTTGTGATGTGAGGAAGGCAAAAAACAAACAAACATCCATAACTTGCCTGTCAAAATGTGTCTACATTTTCCTACAAGATCAAAGTGCTTTTCTTATTCATGTACAAAATATGCACGAGGATGAAAATATATATGAATGGTGAACAGAGGTTCATCGGTTGTGAGCAACATTTATTTAAGCAGGTTGATATATTCAGTTGTACCGCAAACTTTAGTTCTCTGTCTTGCCTGCAGGTGGCAGTGTCCAACTGTCTGTTTACCGCAAAGGCAGGATTGAAAAAATGCCCAAAAGGCAGAAGAGAGAAATGAAGTAAACAAGATGAAATTGAAAATCTTTTCACTCAAGAATGTGCCTGTCTTCCTCCTAGCTCAAAAAGGCAGAGAATTGGTAGGAATGATAACAGCTTTCAGATGGGATCAGTTGAATGCCAGATTCGGAATCTCCTCCGCAGTCACAGCCTGTCCTCAGGATAGCAAGAAAACAAAACTCAAGGCCATAAATTCTAGTTATTTTGTTTTTCAACAGAAAGACAGTCAAAGAATCTGGAAAATGAAATGTAAGGCAGATGAAAATTGTAAAAACGCGTTGCAAAAAAATCATAACACAAAAGGTCATGATTTAAATTAGGTCCTTAGAGCAGTGTTTCTCAACCGTGTCAACTTGAAGATGTCTGGACTTCAACTCCCAGAATTCCCCAGCCAGGCTGGGGAATTCTGGGAGTTGAAGTCCAGACATCTTCAAGTTGACAAGGTTGAGAAACACTGCCTTAGAGCATCACATGAGCTTTAGTATCTAATGGTGGCTTTCTCTAAACATCGATTGCATGCCTAGCCTGGAGAGAGATGGAAATTTTAGATTCTGTGTTCTTATTAGGTCTATTCTTATGATTGTCTTGAGTTTGTAGTAAATGCAGTTCTAGGCTAAGCCACACCGATCTGCTCTATTTCCACTGGCTGAGCAAGCTATGAATGACATCAGCTCTAAAGTTAGGACAGATCACAGTTCAGCATCAAAGTGTCCTTGTCTTTTTCAAGCAATT
The DNA here is from genome assembly GCF_051295495.1 of Thamnophis sirtalis. NCBI lineage: Eukaryota > Metazoa > Chordata > Lepidosauria > Squamata > Natricidae > Thamnophis > Thamnophis sirtalis. The sequence goes on from NW_028261382.1 coordinate 164,907,838, forward strand.
GCATCTGATTTGCAAGCAATTTGATATCATGGCCAACAATAAATATTCTGGTGACGGGAAATTTAAAATAGGTTTATTACCTCATAAAATGGCCTCAGACCAAGAAGATGACTTTATTCTCTGGAACAACCTGAGAGATTTACAAGAACTCTCAGTGAGGGAGCAATCAATATCATCTACCTGTCAATCAGATTTTATTGCTGCAAATTGATTCCCAAACCATTATCGTTAGGAAGCAGAAGAAAAATATTGCAAACTGACTCAACCAGTCAGTTTCTTTTGTGGTGCTCATCGACCAGACTTCTGTAGTTTCATGACAACAATTGTAAAGCACAAAACAAGTAAAAAAATGTTTACTAAATACATGGTATTGTGGGAAGTTATCATCCAGCCCTCTCCCAGAAAAAAGAAATATCCTAGGAAATATTGAAAAGGCAGAATATTTCTCTGGATGTGAAAAGAAAGAAACATGCTTTAAAAGACAGAATAGTTGCCTGTAGCTTCCTGCCCATCCCCACAGTTTTTTTTTTTATTTTGAATTTTTATTTTATACACATAAGCACATCAACAGAACACATAAACACATAAACAAAAATAACCATATAACTTAAAAACAACATAGGAACAATAAGTTCCATCGTATATCATACAGCAGTTCCGAATCGGTTTCTTTGCAGTCAGTGTTTTCCCTTCTATACATTTCTATCTTGTGTTCATAATCTCCTTATTCATTGTCCATTTTTATTTACAATTCTATATTTATTTATACTTAGCTACTTATGATCAAGTATTATTTACCTATATTGTGCTTTATATTTTTACTGTCATTTATTCTCTTACATACAGTTATAGGTATACATTCACATAGTTATTCTTTTTCTTTGCCATTCTTATATTATTATTCCATTTAAAAGGTTATAAGGTATAATTTGGAATGTATTGTTTACCATCCTTCACATCTGCTATGACCCCACCTTATTTTCTCTTTCCTTTCTTTTCTCCCTCCCTTCCTTCTCTACTTCCTTCCTTCCTCTTCTCCTTCCCCTTCTTCCTTCCCTTACTTCTCCCCTATTCCTACCCTCTGTCTTCTCCTTCCTACCCTCTCTCCTTCTCTTTTTCTCTCTTCCTCCTCTCCTTCTCTTTCTCTCCCTCCCTCCCACCTCTCCTTACCTCTTTCTTCTTCCCCTACCTCTCCTCCACATCTCACCTTATTTTCTCTTTCTTTTCTTTTCTCCCTCCCTTCCTTCTCTACTTCTTTACCATCCCCACAGTTAATAGGCCATTAAGAGATGGCCAAGCTAGTCCAGTTTACATAATAAAGACTTCACCAGCAGCTACAGGAAAGCATGATAATATTGGCAACTCTCTGGGCTGCGTTTTGAATCCAGGTTTGGTTGAGTTCTCAGATGCCATGTGGTCAGTTGAGTAAAGGGTCAATATTATCATGCTTTAATCCCCCCTGCAGCTGCAGTGGAGAAGTCTTTATTATGTAAAGGGACTAGCTTGGCCTTCTTAATGGCCCATTAACTGTGGGGATGGGCAGGAAGCTACAGGCAGCTATTCTGTCTTTTAAAACATGTTTCTTTCTTTTCACATCCAGAGAAATATTCTGCCTTTTCAATATTTCCTAGGATATTTCATTTTTCTGGGAGAGGGCTGGGTGATAACTTCCTACAGTAGTGGATAGGCTGTGTAGTAGAAAACACATGTTATTTGTTTCATGTATGCGTCACTAAATACGTATATGTGGATAGATTGCATCTGAGAGTTATGAGACCAGTACAACTCTCCAAGACATATTCACTCAATCCATATATCACAGGTTTGGAGAGCATTCCTTCATATATATTTTTCTGAAAGGAAGACATGTTCAAGAGTCCTGCCAAAGATGCAGAGGTGGTATTCAGCCAGTTGTGACAGGTTCTAGAGAACCGGTAGCGGAAATTTTGAGTAGTTCAGAGAACTGGCAAATAGGCTGGCCCTGCCCTCCCAGCCTCCCAGCCTCCCAACCTCCCAGCTGATCTTCTTGTTGCCCTGAACAGGAGAACAGAGCTGGAAAGCAGGTTAATGGGGTGGGAGGGAATGGGGATTTTCCAGTATCCTTCCCCTGCCACACCCACAAAGCCACGCCATGCCCACCAAGCCACACCCAAAGAACCGGCAGTAAAAAAATTTGAATCCCACCACTGCAAAGATGGTTACATAAGATATAGCCATCCTACTGATAATCAAAAGCTTGAAGATTAGTACAAAGCTTCAATTTACTTACTTACGTTTATGCATTTCAGATCAAACATCAACTTAATTACAGCAGTAGAAAAGATCATGTTGGCAACTCAAGTGAACAAACACAAAAATACAGTGTAATTGTTTTAAACAAAATTCTATCCTAACTTTAACAGACAGATCGGCACCATCTGAAAAATAGGATTATTCCAATTAATACAACATCCCATCTGCTTAAGAGGTGTTGGCTTGTATATTTTAGCAGTCTACACAACTTTGGCCTGAAACTTCCAAGAACTCCGTGGGGGTGACTGGTTCTACTCTATTTTGATTTCACCGTCCAAGTGTATTTGAAATTGTGGATTGACTCTGAATTGTAAACATTCTTCCAGTTTGTCAGGTGTTTTCTTGTGTATTTTGGCATCTGGGACATTTTGAACTCAAGAAAAGCACTGTAGAAAATCCAAAGCTTGTGGTTGGCAGGCTTCAAATTAAGTTGCAACCTTAACTACGGCCCATCTGGATATCTGCTTCCAAAGGCTAATGAAATAAGAGCATTTACTCAGGAAATGATATCAAAGGACAGCCAGGGCAGACATACCTTGTGTAGGGGTTGCCGAGAGTTCATCAGAATCTGTGGTGATCTTTGAATGCTGCCAACAGGTCTCTGCATCTTTGTTTTACTAGCATGTGAAACAGAAATTCTTCAGTGATAAAGTTGATCTTTGCCCCCCCCCCCCAGAAAAGGCTAGGGTGTTTATGGGGAGGGGAAAAATGAGGGATGGGGAATGGCTTGAAAACATTGCATTGCTGTGATGAAGGGAGCAGATGTCCCCAGAATTGCACAGAAAGATAATGTCTGAGACCCTTGAGACTGAGAAAGTAGAAAAGGAAAAGGACAAGCAAATGCCATTTTTAATTAGTTTCAAAACAGGAAAGTTCCCTCTAATGCTTTCACTCTGAAAACTAATTCAAAGTTAGGAGAACTTTGCACAACTTACTTTAAAATGTAAGATATGTGCATTGATTCTTACAATTTTGCCACCCCACCCCACCCCATCAATATCCAATATTTAATCTGAAACATCTTACCAGGGATGGGTTCCTGCCAGTTCTAACCTATTGTATAGAAGAGGTTCCACAAATCTACAGTGCCGTTTAGAACCAGTTCCAACTCCCTCCCCCCGCCCATCCACTCATCATCAAGATGAAGAGCGAGAGGAGGAATTCTGGGAGTTGAAGTCCACAAGTCTTAAAGCTGTCAAGTTTGAACACCCCTGGGTTTTTTTTCCTAAAGGGTTAGGAGTGCTAGGGTCTTGTAACTTGACAGCTTTAAGACCTGCGTGTTTCAAATGCCAGAGTTTCTGAGCCATCATTTTGGCTGCTAAGCAAGAGTGTTGTTAAGTGAGTTTCACCACCTTTTACAAGTTGGCCACGCTCACCAGGTCACATGGCTGGCAAGCCACACCCACCCAGTCACATGACCGGCAAGCCACTCCCACTTGGTCACATGGCCAGCAAGCCACTCCCACAAAGCAGGCCACACCTACAGAAGAGGTTCTAAAAAACGTTGAAACCCACCACTGCATCTTACCCTTTAAAAAAAAAAATGATTTGCCTTTTGGTGTTATTGATTTATTCCACTTATAGCTCATTCTTCCGTTGAAATTGAACGTTTAAGTTGGTGGGCCCGGCATAAAAGAAACGACAGAGGAAAATCAAGCTGTTAAAAAACAGGTTGATGTAAAAAAATATATTATGTGAACTGAAGGGAACTCAAAAGATCGTAATAATCTTCAGTCTCTTCATTTGGCAAGATGCTACAATAATCAGGTTCAGGAAGAAAACTAAATTTATGTGAAGTATTTTGGATTAATTATACTGTACACCAGTGTTTCTCAAGTTTGGCAACTTGAAGATGTCCGGACTTCAACTCCCAGAATTCCCCAGCCAGCTGGCTGGGGAATTCTGGGAGTTGAAGTCCAGACATTTTCAAGTTGCCAAGGTTGAGAAACATTGCTGTACACGGTTTCTCCTTAAAATAATTCCAAAGTGGTTTACAGCAAGAAGGCGGAAGGGCTTCTGGGCATGGCAAGTATTCTGTGAAGAACATAACCTAAACCACTACAGATGCAGAATCAATGTTTTCAAGACTCCTGCAGACATAAAGTACCTGATTTATCTTTCTTTTAATTGATGTCATAGGACAACTTTCCCTTCCAGATACAATGGGGCTACAATTCAGAGCGTTTCCAGCCAGCTTGGAATCATGAGTGTTGAGCTGGCATGCATTGACAGAATTATTGTTTGATCTTTTTTTATTAAATTGCAAGTCCAATAAATAAAGAATGTATTATTTAAAAATATGAATCAAAGCAGCCCAAGAGAACAAGCTTGAAGCTTCTACCGCTTCATTTTACCATCTCTGGTATTAACTTTCTGCCAACCAAAAGTTGAAAATGCTGCATCCTTTGAAACTTTTGTTGCTGTAACACAATGTATTCGTCTTCAATGATCGCTTGTTTCAATGGCGACTGCGTTTCTTGTCTTTCTAGGTTAAAAATGGTACCTGGATTCTGGTAGTTTGATTCAGATCTGTCTGAGCCATCCAGATAGGGATCAAAAGAGAAGGTGCATATATGAAATTCCCAGAGGATCACATTTTAACCTTCATCAAATAATGTTGGAAGAAACATAACTCTTAACTATTATCCAAAAGTTGAGCTCTACTTGTAAGAGAGGGTGCCTTTTTTTCTTCCTATTCTCCTGTTTTGGTTCATATTACTGTTGTTACTTTTACAATAAGCCATTGTTCCAGCTACACCTGTGGTTGAGGCCATATTTGCATTCACTTGCAGTTTTAAAATAACTTGCAAACCTAATTTATTTCTAATAATCTGATGTAGATGCATTTTACACATACAGCTTCTACCCCCCCACCCCCACCCCCAATTACATCAGTACAGAAATGCTTATTTGGGGTTATCCTTAAGCAAGAGTCCTGTGTAAACCCTACTTTTTTTTTTTTTTTTTTTTGCAAATGCTAATCCTAGAAATACATTTTTCAATATAAACATAAAAGCCTAGCTTTTATGAAGAATCAAGCAGATAAAATGATCTAAATCAGAGGTAGGTTTATGACAGTTTGGCCTGGATCGGCCAAACCGATAGTGGTGGCGGCGGGAGGCTCCGCCCACCTGCCCAGATGTTTCTGCGTATGCGCAGAAGTGTCGCGCTCGCGAGCATGAGTGAACTTGTAGCGCTGGGATTTGAAACCCATCCCTGATCTAAATGTTCCTATTTTGAAAGGCATCCTATGCAATTAAGCTTAGATTGTTTTCTGTGGGAAGTTTCTAATCGCTTTTCCCAAACCTGTGAATTCCTAATATATCATTTCCAGCACCCAACCAACATGGGAAAAACTGGTGCAAGTTATCATTGAGTTGGCATTCTGGAAAAACATCTTTTAATATTACCCCCATTCAGGGGTGGGTTTCAACCGGCTCGCGGTGGTCCCTGCGAACTGGTTGGTCGGCGAACCCGGAAGTAAGTAACTTCCAGGAACGGCGAAGGGCGCGCCCGCCTGCCCGCGGTCCTTACCCGGTTTTGACGAGTTCTGCGCTTCTACGCATGCGCAGGACACATACAGCGCCTGCGCGATCCTCCAGGAGCAGCTGGAGCGTCGCGCAGATGCTAGTATGCAAGCGTGCACCGCAAGCGTGCACAAGGACACCGCCGGGAAGAAACCCACCCCTGCCCCCATTCTACCCACACCAGAGATCATCCAAAAATATGACCAATGCTGTTTCCATCTCATCTCCGGGCCTGGATTCTGACTGAAAGCGGCCCAGATAATCAATTTCATCTGGGGTCAACTGAAGGTGCTGCACAATCACTTTATCTACAACCTTTCCTAGAAAAAGAAGGTTGGAGACTGGACAAATGTTATCTAACACAGCTGGGTCCATAAATAGAGTCTTGAAAATGGGAGAAACCAATTCCTTTTTAGGAGGCAAAGGGACAAACACGGAAAGCAAATCCGAATGATTTCATCTGACAGATTCTGTGCAAATTCCTTAGCACAGGGGTCGGCAACCTTAAACACTCCAAGAGTCAGAAAGGTCCTAACCGAAAGCCCCCCTTTCAATTCTGGAGCCGACCGGAAGTTCGGTTCCCCCACCATAGTATCTCCCCTTAGCGTGGCATCCTTTTTCCTCTACCTGTCCCAGAGGTGGGTTCCTACCAGTTCGCACCAGTTCGGTAGAACCGGTTCGTCAAATCTACTGAACCGGTTAGAAGAGGTTCCACCAGAGGACCCATAAAGCAGGTCCCAAAATTTTTTGAAACCCACCACTCACACACACACCCCCCACACACACACCCACACACACCCACAGACTCACACACAGAGAGAAAGATAAAGAAAGGAAGAAAGAAACAAATAAAAAAAGGAAAAAAGAAAGAAAAAGTGAGAGAAAGATGAAAGGAAAAAAGGAAAAAGGGACAGAGAGACAAAAGGAAGGAGGGAGGGAGGGAGGGAGGGAGGGAGGGAGGGAGGGAGGGAGAGAGAGAGAGAGAGAGAGAGAGAGAGAGAGAGAGAGAGAGAGAGAGAGAGAACACATGGCCGGCAAGTCACTCCCACCAGGTCACATGGCTGGCAAGCCACTCCCACAAATGAGGCCACACCCACAGAGTAGGTTCAAAAAATTTTTGAAACCCACCACTGACCTGTCCTAACCAAAAGCCCTAATCCAACCTAACTCTATCAATTAGGGAGCCAAACGGCGACAGGGAGGAATGAAAGGGCCACAGGCAGCTCCAGAACTGTGGGTTGCTGACCCATCAGCCTTAGCACAACCCTGAAGGTAAACCTCAGGGCTCCCTTCCCCAACAAGGTTCAGGTCACTCTAAATAGGGTTACTAGTTGGCTATCTGTGGATGCAATGCTGAAGCTTCACCACCCTTCCCACCGCAAGGCAGATCTTACTGGTGGCTCTCACTTGTGTTCAGTTGAGTTCACTTGATTCCCACCCACCTGTTGCCTAGGATGGCTGTATTGCCCCATCAAATGCACTTTTTCATACTGTTACAATTGCACACTGATGCTATTGGATAATTGGTTTGCCATCACGTACCTGGCATCTCTCTCTGCCCTTCAGTTTATTTATGTTAATCCAATGCTTACTTTGCTGTCTGGAGCGACTTTTTAATTGATAGGGCTGATGCTGAGACGTTCACTGCATTGCAGTCCTCCCTTTGATCAGCAAAATATCCCCTTAATTAGTCCATGAATTTTAATAACTGATAAGCACACTGATGACAGGTGTCCTTGCAAGGCATTTTCTGCTTTTGGGAAAAGCTTGTTACAGGGAAACAGTCTTCCTTTTATTTTTATAAGAAAGGTTATTTAAAAAACGGAATGGTGTTCATTTCTAAAGCAAAATGGAAACAGGTGCTAGAATATTATAGAATATTAGTAATATACAACAGAATGGGCATGCTCCTGGTCCTATCATTAAAGCAGGTTCATCTGATGGGAACTAGATGCTGTGCCTTGTCTGTCGTGGTATCTGTTCCTCTTCAGCTGTTGAATTGCTCCAATCCTGAGGTCCTTTAAACAGGTCTTGAAGGCTTGGCCTTTTCCCCAGAGTAATGGGATAATGTCAGTGTGTTGGAGTACCCAAAGGTGTTTTTCCAAGAGGCAACTGGTTGTTTTAAAGATGTTTCACTTCTCATCCAAGAAGTTTCTTCAGCTCTGACTGGATGGTGGCGAATGGAAGGTTTTATACTCCTTGCAGACAGCTGGTCATTTGCATTCTTTCAGAGAGTCATTGAAGACATTCGGAAGTTCATCTGTGTCATCAGGGTCACCTGAGTGGTGCAAATGGGTGTGCGAAACCTCTTGGAATTGCTGAAAGGACTGTGTTGCAGGCTGGAGATAGATGATGTCATATGCCTCCCCCTCTGTATTCAATTTTGACACTGATGGCAGCAGCCTAATGGACCTGCGCGACAGTGGTGGGATTCAAATTGTTTTTACTACCGGTTCTGTGGACATGGCTTGGTGGGCGTGGCATGGTTTGGTGGGCGTGGCATGGTTTGGTGGGCATGGCATGGCTTGGTGGGCATGACAGAGGAAGGTTACTGCAAAATCCCCATTTCCTTCCGATCACCTGAAACTCAGGAGGTGAAGAATAGATGGGGGGTGGGACCAGTCAGAGGTGATATTTACCGGTTCTCTGAGCTACTCAAAATTTCTGCTATCGGTTCTCCAGAACTGGTCAGAACCTGCTGAATGCCACCTCTGCTGCGTGAGCTGCAGGAAGCCTTGGTGGTGGCATTGGTGCCGAGGTGCATTGGGTGTGCAAGGAGAATTCTCTCCACATGTGGGCCAAGGCAAGACCTGAGTACTACTGTAGGAAATTAGCACCCATCCCTCTCCTAGAAAAATGAAAAATTTTAGGAAATATTAAAAGGGCAGAATATTTCCGCTAAAAGGGTGGCAGAAACTCATCCCCACTCATCTTTGTCAATGGGCCATTAAGGCCTGGGCCAGTCTATTCTACATAACAAAGTTCTACCCCCTTCAGGCAAAGCCATAATAGGAATCCCAAAGCCCTTTCATCATCACCCAGTAAGAGTCTACCAAGCTTGGGACTCAGGACAGCCTACAGAGTTGCCCCTGCATGGCCCCATGGGAGTCTGACAACCAATCAGAATAGAAGCTCAAATTCAAAAGCCCAGAGAGGGCATAAAACTCAGGCACTCTCAGCATCTCTTCCCTTTTCTCCCCAGGGCCTCAAGCCATGTGATCTTTTTCAGCAGTAAACCTTCTTTCAAAGCAACTTCCATGAATCCAGTGTCTTTTTCCCCCACTTGGAACTGAACCCAGAAGGATATTTCTTCCAACACTACAGAGTGAACAGAAAAAATGGCAGTGACGGTTAAGGTGTTGTAGGAAGTTATCACCCAGCCCTCACCCAGAAAAATGAAATATCCTAGGAAATGTTGAAAAGGCAAAATATTTCTCTGGATGTGAAAAGAAAGAAACATGTTTTAAAAGGCAGAATAGCTGCCTGTAGCTTCCTGCCCATCCCCTCTTTGTTAATGGGCCATTAAGAAGGCCAAGCTAGTCCACTTTACATAATAAAGACTTCTCCACTTCAACTACAGGAAAGCATGATAATGACCACATGGCATCTGAGAACTCAACCAAACCTGGATTCAAAACACAGCCCAGAGAGTTGCCCCTGCATGGCCCCATGGGAGTCTGACAACCAATCAGAATACACTTCTTACACAGGAACAGGAAACAGAGAGGTGGGACTGAACAGGTTATAAAAATCCTAGCAAGCCCCTCCCTCAGCCTTCTCTGAGCCGAGGTGGCGCAGTGGGTAGAGTGCAGTACTGCAGGCCACTTCAGCTGAATGCTAGATCAGCAGTTCAGCGGTTCAAATCTCACCGGCTCAGGGTTGACTCAGCCTTCCGTCCTTCCGAGGTGGGTAAAATGAGGACCCGGATTGTTGTTGGGGGCAATATGCTGACTCTGTAAACCGCTTAGAGAGGGCTGAAAGCCCTATGAAGCGGTATATAAAAATCTGCTATTGCTATTGCTATTGCTATTCTCTTCTTCGCCACCAACATTGAAGCATGTGATCACCTTTTCTGTTCAGGGCTCAAGCCCTGTGGCCCTATCCAACAATAAACCATCTTTCCAAGCAGCCTCCATGTCTCCAGTGTCTTCTTCCCCACTTGGAGCAGAACCCAGAAGGACATTTCTTTCATCATTGTTAAGGAGTTATACATTCTGGCGCATCTACTATTTGCAATTACAAAAAGCCACAAAATGTTGGCACGAAATGATTGCTCCCAGGTAAGATGACAGATGCTGAAGAAATACAAGAGCCAACCAATTTTCCTTCAGCGTCATTTGCAGCTAGGAAACCAAACAATTAAATTGCCTTGGATGACAAAAACAGAGCATGCAGAACATAAAGCTACTGTCCTGTTTTGCAGCTGTTGCTGCTTTTTAATTGTTGTGGTAATAAGTTTTGAATCGCGTCAGTCACTTCTGATTGATTTAAAATAAGAAGCCACTCAAACCTGAAATATGCATAATTTATTTTGCTTTGAACAGAGTTTGTAAAACACGTCTGGTTTGTAAAGTTTGTTGGGTGCATGTGTGTGTGTGTGAATGGAGAGCCTGCATTAGTTTAAAAGCCTGTTGTGTTGCAAGAGGTATTTCCAGTGGTGATTGAAAACAGGAGACTTCAACCAGGTCTATTTTAATTGCAAAATAAGTCAGCTGTTAAACGTGAAAATTGCAGTGTGCACAGAACTACAGTGTGCAAGAAAAGCAAAGTAAAAATAACCATTGGGAGGAACAACTGTGACAAGCAACTTAATGGTGTTATACACCTACTGCTGGGAAATGTTTCATTGAATAAGCCACCAGAATAAAAAGAGGGAGATGAGAAGTTCTAGTCCTGCCATAGGTACAAAACCAACTTGGTAACCTTGGATCTTCTCTTGGTCCTAAGAAGAGGAAGGCAATTGTCAGAAGGCATTTCTAGCATTCTTGGCAAGAAAACTGAAGGGGTTTAGTTTGGATAATCACCAGGCGTCAATGATAACTCAAAGTGCGAACACACACACATGGCTACACTTTAGCAATCAACCACACCAACTACACAGAAAAATATAGTTCACTTTTTGGCTCCTTCACTAGCCAATCCAATTACATTCTTATGGAAAGTCCAAACAGCATTTAAGGATGTTTTTTTTTTAAATAACGATGGCAGCTACAGTCCTGCAATGGAAGCCCAGAGGTGGGTTCCTACCAGTTCGCACCTATTCGGTAGAACTGGTTCATCAAATCTACCGAACCGGTTAGAAGAGGTTCCACCAGTGGACCCAGAAAGCAGGCCACACCTACAGAAGAGGTTCCAAATTTTTTTGAAACCCACCACTGGTCCTTGGATATGATTATTCTACACTATCATGCTCATATTTATAAAACTCAGTGCCTCTGTGAAAGGTAAGGATGACTACTGCGTTTGTGGTGCAATCAGAACATTGCGTGTGTTGAAGTTGTTTTAACGCAAACCAAAGATGCCTTTAAAAAAAACAAGTTTACATCATATTCTTATGCATGCCAGTGCTGTGTGTGAGGTAATTTAAGGTGGTTCTGACAAGTGTCGTTGGCATCTTCATATCCGGTCACATGGGCAGCAAGCCACTCCCACCCGGTCACATGGGCGGCAAGCCACTCCCACAAAGGAGGCCACACCCACAGAGTAGGTTCGAACAATTATTGAAACCCACCACTGCAGAAGCCCCATGAATGCAAGTGTACTTAGAAGAGAGGGAGGACTTCAATAACATTGCCATCTTAATTCTTTTAATTCTCCCTGAAGACACCCTGGGAAGGCCATGGATGATCTTAAGTTTAGTTTTATCATGTGATGCTTTCTGTAAAAAAAGAGGAATTTGGACTGAGCTAAAGCCGGCAAACTAGAGCAATGTCCTTACATAAGTACATTTTAAAAAAAATACTGGCTGTGTTTCTTAGAATAAACCTTGTGAGTCAGTAGAATCAACAGAGGATTTGCAAAGCAGTCATTGGAACAAGTATATTTCTAAATATAAAACTATGAATAGGTTTAAAATAATATAATTGCAATCTTGATAGCCACCTGTGGCCTGCAGTATCTAATTTGGCTGAGCTTAAAACAGAGGCGAATGGATTATTGCCATTCATTCCTTTAGCTTCTCCACTGAAGAAATCACAAAATTGTTCTCAAACGCACTCCAATTTATGAGTTGGATGATTTCTTCCCCAATGAGTTAGCCTTCTGCTGCATACAGCTAAGTAATTATACCTGGATGGCTTTCTTGGACCTGATTGCAAAGCAGTAAGTCAGTGGTGCTGGCATTTGTGGGCAATACAAATGGCAATTTTCAGCTCCCAAATCTCAGCAGAGGTGCAGTGGTTATCTTTTGATTCAATGTTTTAAATACTCCTTGACCCCCAATTTCTTTTCTTGGCCAACTTATTATTATACAATATATTTAACACTGTATATGGATTGGACTGGCCCAGTTGATAATTTCAAATACAGAGCCATATTTTTGAAAGACACACTTTCTGCAGAAATTGCATCCCAGCCCACAAAACTGGGTTTGTTCCAGTGGTGGGATTCATTTTTTTTTTACCACCGGTTCTCTGGGTGTGGCTTTGTGGCGTGGCAGGGGAAGGATACTGCTAAATCCCCATTTCCTCCCCACCTCACTAACATGCTTTCCAGCTTTATTCTCCTATTCAATGCAACAAAAGAAGATCAGCTGGGAGGCAACAGGGGCGGGGCCAGCCTATTTGCTGGTTCTCTGAACTACTCCAAATTTCCGCTACTGGTTCCCCAGAACCTGTCAGAACTGGCTGAATACCACCTCTGCTTTGTTCATATATAACACTTTACAAACTGTGGAATGTTGAACCAAAATGTGTGTTATTGCTTCTTCTGACACACATTCATGGAAGAGGAAAGGCAAAAGGATATATCAGCCTGAGAGAGAGACTCATGCATGGAATTGTAAGTCCCAGCTTAGACGGATGTTTAACCAGAGACCAGACATCTTGCTCTGAAGCGTCTTTCTAGGAAGAGGCAGGCAAGAGGCAAAATCAATTTAGAGGAAAGGGAACAAATTTAGCCTCACGTGTTGAATTTCTGAAAGCAAAAGAGCTGCGTATTTCACACTGACATTCTCATTCTAAACGTATTGTCTCTTGAGTACGTTGCAGAATTCATTTTCGAGAGAGGAAGACATTTATTATGGATTGCAGCAACACAGGATAATAAAAATCTGGCATCTTGGAGAGATGACAGCAATTCAGTTCAGCAGCAAAACTGATAAGGAATCCAAGCACACTAGAGTATCCTTTTGGTGTTTTTAGCGTAATGAAGCCATTAGTCCCCGCGGAGAAGCTGAACGGGGAATTTTTGTTTTCTCCTTTCAGATTGCTTACAATTCTACATGTTTTAGATAAGCAGAGGAAAGATTTCACGCAATCATTTCAATTACTCCTCGTTCAAATTCAAAAGCAGGTTTTCCGATTTGGATCGAAATAAGACTCAATTTATCAAGTCTCAAGAAAACGAAGGTCACGCCATCCAGCCCCCTCAATTCCTGGCAAATAGATGGGGAAGAAATGGAGGTAGTGGGCTCCAAGATCACCACAGATGGGGTCTGCAAGCAAGAAATTAAAAGACGCTTGCTCCTGGGGAGGAAAGCTATGGCAAATCTAGACAGCATACTAAAAGCAGAGACATCACCCTGCCAACAAAGTCAAGGCTATGGTTTTCCCAGTTGCAATGTATAACTGTGAAAGTTGGACCATTAGAAAGGCTGAGCACCAAAGAATTGAGGCCTTTGAACTCTGGTGTTGGAGAAGACTCCTGCGAGTCCCTTGGACTGCAAGGCAGACAAACCTGTCAGTCTTAGAGGAGATCAACCCTGACTGCCCTTTTAGAAGGCCAAATCCTGAAGATAAAACTCGAATACTTTGGCCACCTAATGAGAAGGAAGGAGTCCCTGGAGAAGAGCCTAATGCTGGGAAAGATTGAGGGCAAAAGAAGAAGGGGACGACAGAATGAGTTGGCTAGATGGAGTCACTGAAGCAGTCAGCATGACCTTAAATGGACTCCAGAGGATGGTAGAGGACAGGAAGGCCTGGAGGAACGTTGTCCATGGGGTTGCAATGGGTTGGACACGACTTTGCAACTAACAACAACAAGACTCAAGTTACCAATAATATAGCACTGGTAGTCCTTGACTTACAACTGTTTGCTTACAACCATTCAAAGTTACAGCAGACTAAAACAAAAAGTTATAACCCATCCTCCCAGTTGTGACTGTTGTACTACCCCTGGTGGGGTCAAGGGAACATATTTTGGGTGCTTGGCAATTGGCTCGCATTTATGACCGGCTGCAGCATCTCGTGGTCACATGATCTCTTTTTGTGGAGTCCGCCCTCTCCCCAACCGGTTTGGCAAAAACCAGCAAAACACACCCAATGGATAAGCTGGGTTTGGATATTTGCTTAATAACCACGGTGACTCATTTAACAATCATCATAGAAACAACTGTAAAATCAAGTACAGTCCTATGGTGACTTGACTTATGACTGTATTGATATATGACCAAAATTCTGGGCTTGAGGACCACCTATAAATATCAAGGTTGCTCCTGCCAGCACTTGTAATTGGATGACACTATAATGATATGGAATATCCCCTCCTCCTTTCTCCAGTTATTGTTCTATTTAGTTATGATATATTTCTGCTCTCTTGATAGTTTTATTTGAAAGATTTGGAATAAGCCCAAATCATGAGAAAGGGAAACAAATATACTGTTAATTTTTTTTATCCTGAGTGACCAGATTCACAGAATATTGTCAAATGTAATGGACAATATTGCTTTGCTTTCTGCCATGCACATAGTGGGGATATTGCGGTACCTTTTAGAATCTCCTGATTCTGGCTTTTCTAATACAGATATCCCAGGGGTGGGTTCCTGCCAGTTCTAACCTCTTCTATAGAAGAGGTTCCACAAATCTACCATGCCGTTTAGAACCGGTTCCAGCTTCCTCCCCCCCGCCCATCCGCACCACACTTGCCCCGCCCACCGCTCACTGATTGGCTGGCTCACCAATCACCCCGCCCGCCTCTAAGAGTCCTATCTAAACTTTAAAATCTTAAAGCTGTCAAGTTTGAACACCCATGGGGTTTTTTTCTGAAGGGTTAGGGGTGCAAGGGTCTTGTAACTTGACAGCTTTAAGACTTGCCTGCTTCAAACGCCAGAGTTTCTGAGCCAACATTTTGGTTGCTAAGCAAGAGCGTTGTTAAGTGAGTTTCACCACATTTTACAAGTTGGTCACGCCCACCCAGTCACATGACAAGCCACTCCCACTCGGTTACATGGCCGGCAAGCCATTCCCACAAACCAGGCCACACCTACAGAAGAGGTTCTAAAAATTTTTGAAACCCACCACTGAGATATCCCCAGTTAATGTCCTCTTTAACTGGAATCAGAATTTCAGTTGCTAAGGGGATTATAAAGCATGACATCATGTGGCTGCATTGCTTAATGACAGAAATCCCAGCAACTCCTGTTGCCATCATTAACCAAATGCCACCAGCTGTTAGGTAAAGGACTCCCCAGCCCCAAGACTTGATAAGGTAAGGGACAGCCTTCTCTTGAATTCTCCCCACCTGCCTATCTCCTGCCCATCTCTGTCCTTTTGGCCATTCTGCACACCAGTACTCCCTGGGGTGGGTTTTCCTGTATTAGCATGCCCATTCAATTAGGCTGATATTTTTCTTTTATCAGGCTAACAACTAGCCAATAAGGCTATCCTGAACCATCAGTTAAACTAAACTTACTTTGTTTTTGTTTTTTTATTAAAGGTTGTAAAAAAGGCAAGATTTACAAAATACAAAAAGAGAAATAGAACTCATTACATGTTTACAGCACAAATGACAAGAATTCATATATATATATATACATAGTTCATCTCACCTTGCCTAGTATGAAACTAGGTTACTAATTCTATGCAGGTATTCATAATGGATTTTTCCTATCAGATCATCAAAGTTTTTTCAACACTGTAGTCTGTGATATTGCTTGTAGGTGAATTCTCACCTCTAATATATATAAGAGCCAAGGTGGCGCAGTGGTTAAATGCAGCACTGCAGGCTACTGCTAGATCAGCAGGTCAGCGGTTCAAATCTCACCGGCTCAGGGTTGACTCAGCCTTCCATCCTTCCGAGGTGGGTAAAATGAGGACCCAGATTGTTGTTGGGGGCAATATGCTGACTCTCTGTAAACCGCTTAGAGAGGCCTGAAAGGCCTATGAAGCGGTATATAAGTCTACTGCTATTGCTATTTGTTACTTAGTCTTTGCATATCATATTTTCTTTTAAATTGTTCCTTAAGTTATTTTAAGTTAATAAAATATCGCATTTATATATCTTAATTCTCATTGTCTTTCTTACTTTGATGGACAATATGAGAAGCCTATAGTTACCCTGTCTCCAGCATCTCTTAATTTTTCATTTTTAAGACATTGGCAGCTAACACCTGTAGCGGACCGAGTTGGTTCTGCTGTCCACCACCACTGACTCCTCTCTCTCTTTTCTACCCGTTTTCATCAATGTAACCAGCTTCTTCTTTCCTATTTCCAAGCAGCCCTCTTTTCTCTCACAATTAGTAAAAAAAGAAATATAGATTCAGCTAATGGCCGAAAAATGATAGGACTGGATTATCTATTAATGTCTCTTAAGGGGGGGAAAAGGCAGGTGAATTGAATTGAATTGAATTTATTTCATTTATATGCCGCCCTTTTCCCCGAAGGGGACTTAGGGCGGCCCACAATCCAAGTCAAGGGAAGGGGTACAAATAGAGAATAAAAAAGACGAACAAAACAATACACAATTTAAAAAGCACACAACAACCATACCATTTGAGGGAGGGGGCAAAGGCTCTTTAGCCCCAGGCCTGTCGGAATAGCCAGGTTTTAAGGGCTTTGCGGAAGGCCTGGAGGGTGGTGAGGGTTCGAATCTCCACGGGGAGTTCGTTCCAGAGGGTCGGAGCAGCCACAGAGAAGGCTCTCCTCCGGGTGGTCGCCAGTCGACATTGGCCGGCGGATGGAATTCGGAGGAGGCCTAATCTGTGTGATCTAATCGGTCTATTGGAGGTAATTGGCAGCAGGCGGTCTCTCAAGTACCCAGGTCCAATACCATGAAGGGCTTTATAAGTGACGACTAGCGCCTTGAAGCGTATCCGAGGACTGATAGACAGCCAGTGCAGCTCACGGAGGATAGGTGTTACGTGGGTGAACCGAGGTGCACCCATGATTGCTCGCGCGGCTGCATTCTGGACAAGCTGAAGTCTCCGAATGCTCTTCAAGGGCTTTGAGGTGGGAACTTCAAAGCTATATTCCACCATACAATTACAAAATAACACCCCATTAAAGGTTCCGCTATACAACAGGAACTTTCTGTTCCCAATCAGATTATCGTTACCACTAGCTGTCCCTTTTAACAGATAATACCAGTAATTAGAGTGTTCCACGTGATGAGTTATTATTATTATTAGGTGGCAGATGTTTAGCAGGACTCCTCGCTGGCACCTCTCTAGATGAGTATTTTAATTAATACCAATAATGCAATGCAAGCATATACACAACCAAGTACTGTATGTCACTTAATCAAAATATTGTAGCATTTTTGTTATTTTTAATGTATTTCTGGCGGCCGCTCAAAGCACCGTTTTAAAAACAAAGAAGGTGCAAACTACAACACAGCCTCCTCCATTTCCAAGGTGAAAACTATTCTATTAATATTACTTTACGTATAGTTTTGTTCAGAACACGCATTAATGAAAACAGCATAGTATCAAACGATGCATCCAAAAACAGAATTCTTATTTTCAAGTGGGGTAAAATATAGTTGTGCTTAGAGCCATGTTTCTTAACCTTAGCAGCTTTAAGATGAGTGGACTGCAACTCCCAGAATTCCACAGCCAGCTTTGCTGGCTGTGGAATTCTGGGAGTTGAAGTCCACCCATCTTAAAGCTGCTAAGGTTAAGAAACATTGGCTTAGAGTAAGAATGCCCATAGAAACTAGACATCTAGTAAGGCAACTGTGGAGCAAGAGATTGCATAGCTGATTCAAAGAGCCTCTTTTAAAAGTTTTCATAATATGTGTGATTGTCTGCACAGCTACGAAAGAGAATATAGATTTTAAAACAAAAAGATCCCGCAGTAATAACAGGTGGTCCTCAATTTATGACCGGTCGCCAAGCAACCACTCAAAGTTCTGAAAGATTTCTCTCCCCGCCCCCAAAAAACCCATACTTATGATCAGGTTTCAAAGTTGCTGCCCCTGCTATTGTTCATCCTTACGACTTCAGGGACACTGCGGCGCCCCCCCCATCTCCCTCCCTCTCCTTGTGTCCATGCAGGCCTTGGCCTGCTCTCAAATCAGCCACTCAACCATGCAAGGTTGCTTAAAGCCGGTCAGCAGAAGATAATGGCACACAGAGGACAATTATAGTCTGTACTGGAACTGCTTTCTATGTGGCAGTAGCTTTTGCTGACTGCCTTTAGGCTCCCTTGCGTGGCGGGGTTGAGAGCAGGCCAGGTCCTAGGGGGAACCCTGAGGGGCTAAGAGTGAACCACTGGGTGGCTGGGGAGAGGTCTTGGACAGACCGAGGAAGGGCCTCTCTCTCTGTTTCTCTCCCCCCCGCCAAGACTCCTTGTGCTCTGTTTAAAAACCTGGACCATCATTTAATGGCCCTGGCAGGGAGAGTAGGGAGTGTGGGTCATTAAGTGAGGTCATCTCACTTAAAGGGCCATTGCCACCTGCAACCATAATAGCTAGACTTCATGGCGGTTGTAAGCAATAGCAATAGCAATAGCAGTTAGACTTATATACTGCTTCATAGGGCTTTCAGCCCTCTCTAAGCGGTTTACAGAGTCAGCATATCGCCCACACAGTCTGGGTCCTCATTTCACCCACCTCGGAAGGATGGAAGGCTGAGTCAACCTTGAGCCGGTGAGATTTGAACCGCTGAACTGCAGATAGCAGTCAGCTGAAGTGGCCTGCAGTACTGCACCCTAACCACTGCGCCACCTCGGCTCCATAAAATATCTTCCCCTCAACACTTCTCCATAAAATAGCCATTTTACAAAACTGGTTTTATAGATTGAAATCATTCCCAAGGTTGGAACAAATGTAACTCAATGGATGAATAAGAACAAAAGAATTCAGCAATAAAACAGTGAATGGAGACAACTCTGATACCGTATCAAGAGAAAAGGAATAAAAATAGAAATGATGCCCAGGAGTTGCCAGCTCTCTTTATATCTTCATATGTCCTGACCTTTTCTATTTACAAGGAACCCTTTTTATTTTCACCTAACTAATTCTGTTAAAACCCAGACCTATTGAAGGGTGAGAAATCCAAGATATTCACAGATTGAGAAGTACGTAAAATGATGGCCCCAGAGAATTGCCTGGGAAACAGTGTTTCTTAGGAGGAAAATGTACCAAGAATATACATGTGATGGGTTTTGCATGTAGATCTAAAGAACAAAGAGTCATAACAGAGACTGATAACTAATTTAATTTAAAGAGCTGAGGTGGCGCAGTGGTTAGAGTGTAGTACTGCAGGTTAGTTCAGCTGACTGCTAGCTGCAGTTCAACAGTTCGATTCTCACCAGGCGCAAGGTTGACTCCATTTCCATTTCCATTTCTTGAATTTATAGGCCGCCCAATCCCGAAGGACTCTGTGCGGCTTACAGAAATAAGAAATATTTAAAAAGATTAAAACAAATACAACACAACAAATTAAAAGAAGCACAACATGCACCCAGTCTAAGCGGGGCTGGACCTCAATCAAGAGGAAGACTCAGCCTTCCATCCTTCTGAGATGAGTAAAATGAGGACCCAGATTGTTGGGGACAATATCCTGACTCTGTAAAAGCACTATGAAGCGGTATATAAATCTAAGTGCTATTGCTATGTAGTCCTGGAGACATTTTTTTGGTCTTACTTGCAGAACTGTAATCAAACGTGGAGGCTGATTTTTGCCTTTCAGAAATGTAAACATCAGCTCCAAACTATGAAGGCAATATTTGCCAGAAGTCAATGGAGCAGATATAAACATCACGGTGATAAATTTTACAGTTGTATACTGGAAAATGCAGCACACAAGTGTTGGAGGTTGGGATAAAACATTGTCAAAACTGTCATCAAGAGAAAATGAAATGATCACAAAAACTGATAAAAAAAAGTAATGGATGTTGAATGTACTATATTGTTAATGAGCAAGTGACAAGCTGGGGCAAAAAAAGAGAGACATGTTTGCAGTGAGCAGGAGTCCATGAAATGAATTTGGGCAGTAAACAATTGGTAATAAAATGGAGGCATATTAAAATGACTAGATGGAAGATTGCATCTTTATAATTCCATTTTCAGTGAATAAGTGGAATCACAACAGATCAGGACTAGAGATAAAATCTTTATGACATACACATATGGCATTGTGACTGTTTTATCCAGTTCGACTTTAAAAAAAAACAACACTAGCCAAAACCTCACAGCTCTGCAAACTGAAAACAAGAAAAGATTTACACAAAACCTGCAAGCATCAACTAAAGCCCAGCTCCCCAAACATTAAAAATATATGCATTCTCTCATGAGAGAGGACCTTGATGCTTAAAAATATCAGGTGCCTGAATTTCTGGAGACGTTATGTATTTGAACAAATCCTCAGCATTTAGAATAGCTGTCGGAAAGGCGTATTAGACAGAAATGAGCCAGTTGCCTCTCAGTTGTTGTTTTTTTTTGCTAGTTCTCAGAGGGATAAGACTGTCGATGTACTTCTTCTAGTGCTTCAAAGACTAACTGATGCACATGGGGGCTCTTCAAGGAATTTTGAGGTATAAAAGAGATTCTCTGGCGATTGCATTACCTTCAGTTTGCAATAAACAGGAGGGAAATACCTATTTGGCATGAAATCAATTTTTCTGTGGCTCATTTTGTAGGTCAAGATTAATACAACAACAACAACAACATTGTGAAGGCTAATGCACGATCTATAAATTTCTTTTAGCAGGCATGAATAAGGGAAAGAGCCAGCCTGTGATATATGACTCGATTTTGATGGCTCAGCGTTCTTGCAGAAATTGACTTCACTTGATTGTACCAACTCATAAAATATCGTACTTCTATGCTTGCTCCCAAAATGGCAGCAATGGCTCAGATTTAGGTTCCCTAGTGAAGAGTCACTGTAAACTTATTATATGTAAAAAAAATATTACACAATGTAAAAAAGATGTGGAGGCGCTAGAAAGAGTGCAGAGAAGAGCAACAAAGATGATTAGGGGACTGGAGGCTTAAACATATGAGGAACAGTTGCAGGAACTGGATATGTCTAGTTTAGTGAAAAGAAGGACTAGGGGAGACATGACAGCAGTGTTCCGATATCTCAAGGGCTGCAACAAAGAAGAGAGAGTCAAACTATTTTCCAAAGCACCTGAACACAAGACAAGGAACAGTGGGTGGAAACTAATTAAGGAGAGAAGCAACTTAGAACTGAGGGGAAATTTCCTGACAGTTAGAACAATTAATCAGTGGAACAACTTGCCTACAGAAGTTGTGAATGCTTCAACACTGGAAGTTTTTAAGAAGATGTTGGATAACCATTTATCTGAAGTGGTGTAGGGTTTCCTGCCTAAGCAGGGGGTTGGACTAGAAGGCCTCCAAGCTCCCTTCCAAATCTGTTATTCTATTCTGTTCTATTCTGTTCTGTTCTATTCTATTCTATTCTATTCTATATTTTTGTAATGCTTTTTTACAAATATATACATTGGGCATTGAAGGAGGCACACTTCCTCATCACTGTGTCCAATATTGTACCCGGTAACTGCCAATATTGAAAACAGCAGAAAAGAAAAGAAGAGAAACTGCAAATTATACCACAGTGGTCAGCTTATGAACTTATTTCTGAATGATTTTTGCATGGTTTACAGGAGACTAATAAGCATTTCTAACTGATGGATATTTAGCAATAGCAGTAATGTAACATCTCTCCTGCTCCAAATTCTACTAATATTATCAAAATTGATATGTCTTGGAAAATATGGGGAATTTTGTACCGAAAAAAATTATGTCTAGTGCCAAAGTAGCCCTTTAAACATTGGTTAATAGATTCCAGTCCTAATGCCTTACAAAACTGAACATCATACAGACTCTAAAGACTTCTACAGGTTTTTTTTTCTCTTGGGGTTAGTTTAAACACCAGGTGAAACTAGGAAGTGCACAATTGTACTTTGTTGAATGAATCCCTGCTATCTATACATCACACCAAGCCATAAACCACAATTCAATTGGACACACTATGCTGTTTATGCATCACACTAACCTATAAACCACAACTGGAAAGCTGCCATTTGTTCTCACCCTTGGCTAAGCCACAGAGCGACGTGGAAATGTTTTTCTCTCTCTCTCTCTGTCTGTCTGTCTGTCTCTCTCTCTCTCTCTCTCTCTTTCATTCCTTCTCCATCTCAACAGCAGTTCCTATTGTGAATGCATTACTTTGTGGATTTGGAGAATGAGCTGCTCTATATGGCTTATAGAAATGAGATGTATGAGTTAATCAACACCTGGAGAAAAAATTCTCTCTGCCAGCATGACTAGCACAATCCCAGCATTGTTTCTGGAATAGTTGCATCTACACCTGCAGCTGATGGCAGATTGTGAAGAATATAAAAACATGTGCCATGATGGGTTCAGGGGAAAGAGCCAGAACAGGATTCCAGTTTGCTTTGGCTCAGTTTTGTAATTGGTAGCAACATTGCCATGAAAGCTTGCTTGATTACCAAATCTGAAAGGAGTACAAAAATGAATGGAAAGTTGGAATGTGGTACAACTTTAAAAATAAAAACCCTCCTTTATTTCTCTATAATAGGGCAAGGAGATAGCGAGAAACCAATAAACAAAACCGTAGGGAGGAAAGGACCACTGTTACATTATCCAAAAATTTTGATCAACCTAAAAAGCTGTTTGCATTCTATTCTCTTGCTAAGTTTCCTTTGTGCATTGCAAATTCATGCTGCCAAGGAAACCAAGATAATGCATTTTTTAAAATGTGGTTTCCCCTCCCCTCTTTCCCCTTCAGAAATTCGGTGTTCTTGATCATCTAAAACTAGTGGGAATTTCTCCAACGGCCTTAAGACATGATTCAGAACCATTTTCAATAAAATATTGTAAGTTTTCTTTTCTAAAAGTGGTGTTCTAACAACAATTTCAGTTTGGTTTGTCAGTTAGAGGCAGCCACAAAGTTGATCCAGAAAAGATCGTTTGCAATTGCCACTGGAAATTGCACTGACTCCTATGTTCATTCAACATGTGTTAAGTCTGATTCAGGTATAAGATTTGCATGCCTACATTTACGTACCCTCTCAAGATATATTATTCTAAGCAATGCAAGGAAGCAAGCATTTCATTACTATGTTAGTCATATATTATGATTCTTAGCTAGCACTTATATCAATGGTCAAGATCTTGGGTTTTGGCCAAGGGGGGTGTCAAACTCAAGGCCTGGAGGCCAGATCCAGCCCACAGAGTGCTTAGATCTGGCCCACAGGGCCACACTGGAAACAGCAAAGGACCATAGCATGGTGCCTCTGCCAGTGAAAACAGAGCTTGGGAGGACTGCAGCTACATTTTCGCTGACAGAGGGATGCAGGAGGCCATCACAGCTGAAAACGGAGCTCAGGAGCCCATTTTTGCTGGCAGAGCCCTTGGGCCACCGTGACCCGTCAAAACCGCGTTCCACAAAAGCGCGGTCGCCGAAAGCGCGTATGTGACGTCATCACAGTGCGACGAAAAAGATCGAAAAATTGAAATAAAAATTAAATTACAGCAAGCCGATTCACATAAAGGTAAGGGTTAGGTTTAGGTTTAGGGTTAGGGTTAGGTTAAGGGTTAGGGTTAGGTTTAGAGCGTTAGCGTTACGCTTAGCGTTAGGTTAAGGGTTAGCGTTAGGTTTTTCGTTAGGTTAAGGGTTAGGTTTAGGGTTAGGTTTAGGGTTAGGTTTAGGGTTAGGTTAAGGGTTAGGTTTAGGGTTAGGTTTAGGGTTAGGTTTGGGGGGGTTAGGGTAAGGTTTTCGCTTTATTTTTACATTTTTCGATCTTTTTCGTCGCGCTGTGATGACGTCACATATGCGCTTTCGTCGACTGCGCTTTTGTCTACCGCGGTTTTGTGGTGGAACCTTGGGCCACCACAGGCACTCCCAACACAAGTGACATCAGGCTGGCCATGTCCCCCCCCCAGAGGTCAAACACAACCTTGATGCTGTCCTCAATGAAATTGAGTTTGACACCCCTGAACTAGACTATTTATAAAAAATTATATGTCATATAACGACATGTTAAAGGTGCCCATGGTGATTCTGTCTAACATGGAGATTCTGTGGGCCAGGTCTCTCCACGTCTTCTGAACTTGCATTACCTCTTTGACTTTTTCTATGCTGTGTCTGGTGTCAGCTTTGATGGCGAAAGATGCCCATAGTGAAATGCACTAATAGCATTAGTTATGTACAGAAAGGGAGAAAATAATTGAATGGCTCGATACAGTAATAATTGAATACTTGAGATACAGTAACATTTTTAATGCAAAAAAGAAACCTATACCAGTGAACCAGTGGTGGGATATGACCAGTACGTCCCGCTACGGGTGTACTGGTGCCCACCTGCCTGCCTGTCCTCCTTACTGGTATTTGAGCCGATCGGGGCTTCTGCACACGGAGCATACAGCACCTGCGTGATGCTCCGCCGAGCAACTTGAGCATTGCAGGCGGTAAGTATGCATGCATGCACTGTGTGCGTGTTGCGTGCGTGCATGTGCTGGACGCCCGGCCCCGTTGCACTGTACCAGTTGCAACAGGATCCAGAACCCACCACTGTAGTAAACATCAGAGCCTGGAACTAATGGGATGTGCACCAGTGTTTGTAAATCTAGCCCAGCATTTCAATTTCTCTCACTGTGATTCTCCAGTTGGCATTGCTTGCTGTTCAAGAAGCATTAACAAAGCTCATTATAGAAAGAAAATGGAGCTTATTTTGTTCCATTAAGTACTTAAGCAAACAATACTGATTTAAAAAAATGTAGCCAGTATGTTTGGCTGACAATGAAAGGTTCCTGGAAGAAAGACAAAGAGGTACAGCTGGCTAGTTATAGGAAAGGAAAAACAAAACAGAATATGAAATATAGGCACAAAATACTGTCAATTTCCCCCCATCTTTCCTTGCGTTATGAGCATTTAGTATCTCAGTTAAGTAAAACACATGTCTCTCCTATTTGCAGCTCCTTAGGTTTAAAGAGGAAATTAATTTGTTCCCTTTTTCAGGACCTTTATCAATTAGGGAGATTTTTTCTTTTCAGTGGCAATAACTTGGTGTGAATTTAAATGATGATAGCCTGAGTGGTTTTTTTTTTTAATCTGATTTTTAAATAGCTGCATTGCTGATATTGGTTGAAACTGTGTTGTGACTTTTGTTTTTTTTCTTGCATAATTTTGCTTAGGTATAAGTGCACATTAAATAAAAACATTCCGCCTCCTTCTCTCTATTAGCAGTTAATTTGGATCTTCTAAATTTGCTAGGATGTAAATAAAATTGTACAGCACCAACTTATCAGAAAAGCAGAATTTTTTTAAAAAAGGAAGTGAGACCATTGCTAAGGAGCGTCTTAGCTATTTTTATTTACTTTTATATTGTGAGGTAAACCAAACAAAGCTTTGGAATTCTTTTAATGGTAGGAAAATGAAATAGCTTTTAAAAATAGATATGTATAAAGCAATACTTTTCATTGTTGCTTCCCAACAGACCTTCACAATTGCCAGCTATGTCGTCTCCTGCCTTTGGTGATAGGACATGAAAAAGACAAATAATTTTCACACATAGTATACCCATCTCCATATATTATGGATATGTAATAAATAATACAGATTCGAGTTGTACTCTGTGTTATCAACTCTTTGCTTTATTTTTCTGTAAATGTAAAAAAAAAACAGTTTGATTTTCAAAGGTGATACAGGTAATCCTCAATTTATAACCGGTAAATTAGCAATCATTTGAAATTATGACATAGTTCCAAAGTTTTCACAGTTGCCTTCCCCCACAACCAAGTGACCATGTTTTTGGGCACTCAACAAGCAGACCACATTTATGGCTGTTTGCAGTGTCCCACAGCCACATAACTATGATCTATGATGGTTTTTTTTGCTGAAAATTGGTATTTATTTGTGTGTTTTGGCAAAATTATCCCATAGCAACAATGGGTTCGCTTAACAAATGCATTTGATTAGCAACTGCCACAAAAAGTTATAAAATTGGATTGGTCACATGATAATCCACTTTATCAATGTTGCAACTTATGACCATAATGGGCAGGCTCTATCACAGTTGTAGGTTGAGGACTACCTCTACTGTACTTGACAGTAGAAAAGGACAAAGCAAAGGAACACCAGATGAAGGACACAGTTGAGGGAATGGAAATATTAAAAGCAAAATAAACAGCAGAAACTTTTCTTGTGGCAGCAACCACAGAACTTTCTCATTGATCAAAAATGTTTAAGACTATGAGAGATAATATCTCCTTTGAATAACACAGAACCAGTTGCGACTCATCACATTTTCTATCTGAATACATACTTGTGACTACATACTTGCTAATTGAATATCCTTAACCTTCATGAGCCTATCTTCTAAGTTTCGTATGGCAGATTATTTTTACATAGTACTGAAAAAGGTTTCACAAATGTCTGCACACGTTTTCACAAAAGAAAAAAAAAAGCTGTTAAGAGCATAGAAGAAAGCATATTAATGCCTATGGGGTAGTTTTAATCCCCAGACATAAGGCAAGTTCAGATTTTTGAATTTTCCCATCCTTGTTCACATCACAATGATGAAGCAGGATCTCTCGGAATTTATCCAGATCTGTACCCGTAATGCTGGGCTATAACAATGAGAGAGAGAGAAAGAGAGAGGAAGAGAAAGAGAAAGAGAAAGAAAGAGATTAAAGCGCATTTTGGAAAACAAAATAGTCATTTTTAGCATTAAGCCCATCTACTTTATTGATTTGATTCGATTAAGGTGGCGCAGTGGTTAAATGCAGCACTGCAGGCTACTGCTAGATCAGCAGGTCAGCGGTTCAAATCTCACCGGCTCAGGGTTGACTCAGCCTTCCATCCTTCCGAGGTGGGTAAAATGAGGACCCAGATTGTTGGGGGCAATATGCTGACTCTCTGTAAACCGCTTAGAGAGGCCTGAAAGGCCTATGAAGCGGTATATAAGTCTACTGCTATAAGTTAAGTTAAACTCAATGCAATACCTTAAAAAATCTAGAAAAATTAAAATAACATAAAATTGAACACAACACAAGAACAACACATCGTTGCCAAGGGAATTACACACCAGTGGCCATGACATCAGTCTACCCGAGAGCCTTTCTCTGCCTCTTCTATGTGGTTCCTTCATTTCCCAGCTTAGCCTGCAACTATTCCGTCAAAGTCCCTTATTCCCTTATTATTATTATATAACCCAGCAAGGTTATATCTAATTGGAGTCAATGAGAAATAATGGAGTTGTACTCCAGGGTAATAGATTTAATTTTTTAAAAAGCACATAACATGAAACAGGCTTCTTGAACTGTGGCTCTTCCAGATGTTTTGAACCTTCACTCCTATTATCCCTAGCAAAGATAGGCAATTGCTTGATCTTTGAGGGTAATGGCAGATGTAATCTAGCATAAAGGAAGTTATCAGATTGGGGAAAGTTGCAAGAAATATATAGTGTAGAACTGAAATACACAGTTAATACATTACAGTTAATACATTATAAAAAATATTTATACAAGGGAGGAAGGATGGGGAAGGACAGTAATTGAGGAAGTATGGATAATTTGAATGATACAAGCTGTAATGTATGCAAAAGTTTATGTTGCATAACATTTTCCCATTCTTCTCCTCTTTGCTTTCCATAAAAGAGAAAATGTAAGCAGCTTATTTTGTTCAATCATTAAGCAGATGAACCGAAACATTCACAGGTCGACTAATTGATCTAGGACTGCGAGCAACTTTTGGTTAAAAAATAACGGGCAGAAAACATAATAAGAATAAGTTACCTTGACAAGCTCCATCATATCTTTTACAAACCCATCAACTTCTGGACCTTCAAGAGCTCCTGTCTTACTCTGGAATATATAAAGATCAGGAACATTTATGGAGTAAAAATGTTGACATGTCTATCTACATACTTTGCTCCTCTTTCTGGCAATAATATATTCAACCTTCAAAGCTATATCCATAAGAAGGATCTCATAGAAAATAAAAATAAAAGAAAATTACCAGAATCCATAAGGGAAAAATTACTGCCTTGCTCCTATCCTGTCAGCTTTGAGAATAAGTAGACACATAAATCTTACAAGAGCTGTGGCATATTACAGACTAATGGGATACGAGCATCAAGTTCTTTCCGCCACATGGACCAGATCAATAAGAGTCATACACTTTCTACAAGGGCTTTAAATGGGTGTCATCTGTGCAAACAAAAGGAGGAAACAAGTGTGATGGCCTCCTCTGCATAACTCTATTGTTCTGCTTCTTATGGCCAACAGTTGACGTTGAAAGCTAGAGATCTTCATCTATTTGTGGAAATTCTTTATGCAATTCCAACCCATCAAAATGAAATGAAATATGATATCTATGAAAACCTTCATAGATAGAGACATTTTTCCACTGCCTATAGCAGGGTTGTCAAAGTCATGTTGTCACATCATCGTCATGTGATGTATCATCACTTTTTTCCCTTTCGCTAAACCAGGGATGAGCGTGGTCATCACGTGGGGCATCCGGCCTACAGACCATGACTGTTCTGACCGAGGCTTCCCAAGAGCATAAAGCAAACTCCTTGTCCCGACAAAAAACCCTTTTATTAATTTACTGTGAATTCTGCTCATTCATATCCAGCAAAGTCTTTCAAGGGAGGATTTATAGTCACAGTCCTTATCTGGCTTGGACAGCTGCCAAGCTGATATCTGCAGAACTTGGCAAGGAGTCTCGGAGAGTCATGAACCAATGAAGCGAACTAATTGTCTACTGCAAACTCCACTCCCCTTTCCCTCCTCTTTTATTTCCTTTGGGAGGAACCATTCATCATCCATTTGTGGCCTTACTCCCAAGTTGACCCCTGTTCTTTAGTGTTCCCTTCATCTGGCAACTCTGTGCAAGCACACACTGGGAACAGCCTCCAGCTGTTTGTCTGGCTCACTGATGTCTGACTCTGAAAGCAGCTGAAAACTGGCATATGGCTCTGGCCCCCTCTCTGCCTCCGACACAGAGCCCTCATCAGAGTCTTCCTAAGACTCCAACACTGGCCCATGTTCCTCCCCAACCTCCTCACTGTCTGAATCTGCTGCCAGCTCTGCTGGTTGCTGGCAGGCCACAACAGTGAGTTTGACACCCCCGGATAGTCTTCATCTGTGCATTACAATGAGAGACCAGAATTATCTGTATTGGTACCTAGAGGACAAAAAGAATTACTATGAATGGAAGACAGCCAGGACCCACTTCTGAAGCAACTTGTAATCCTTGCCAAAAACAAAAAAAAACCCTCTTGCTTTAACGATTACAAAATAGATACAGTTTCTTGCTCATTGCCAAATACCTCTTGAAATGTTTTGCACAGCCTTAACAAATTTTAAATATATATATTACTTTTGACATTTTAAGTAATGGAAGGCAGAAAACGCCCTCCACTGAAAACAGTATTTGTTTGGAATAATGCCCTCTTGACCCATTTGCCCAACAAAGCAGATATAATAATCTCTGCAACTATATGTGTATGCATGGATTTGTATACACACTTACATTTAAAAATAATTACTATAATTTTAATAAAGCAAAATCCATTTCTACACTTTGTGAAGAATGGTAACCAAGTGACTTGTCGTTAAACTGACTAGCCACAATAATATCACATCAGCAATGATTGTGCAAATAGTGTGAATTATCTAATTTCAATGCAAATTATATCTGCATGAGGACACCCATGATTTGCATGCCAACTAAATAGGACTCATTAATGACAGATAAATTCCTCTTCATAGATTATTTTTAACTTATCTTTAAAGTAAGGTAAAGGTTCCCCTGCACATGCATGATAGTTGTTCCCGACTCTAGGGGGTGGTGCTCATCTCCGTTTCAAAGCCAGCACTGCCCGAAGACGTCTCCATGGTAATGTAGCTAGCATGACTAAATGCTGAAGGTGCATAGAACACTGTTACCTTCCCACCAAAGGTGGTTCCTATTTTTCTACTTGCATTTTTATGTGCTTTTGAACTTCTAGGTTGGCAGAAGCTGGGACAAGTAACAGGAGCTCACTCCGTTACGCGGCACTAGGGATTTGAACCTGCAAACTGCCAACCTTTCTGATTGACAAGCTCGGTGTCTTAGCCACTGAGCCACCACGTCCCATCTTTAAAGTAGACATAGAGTATTTGAGAATGTCTTCCAATAAAAGGCAGCATTCATAAAACGGGCTACTATCATTTCGTGTTTTTCAAGGTCAGTAATCCCACATAGTAATAATAAAACTCTTACCACATCGTAGTGTGCAAAGATTTTCTCAAAGTCTCTTTTTCTTTCTTCTCCACTGGAAGCCTAAATCAAAGAACATGTAGAAGAGGAATTAATTTTTTTTGAGGGGGGGGGAACCACAGAAAAAAAAGAATAATCAAGTTTCCTGCAAATTGCTGTACTTACATCCAGTTTAAATTGAAGGAGAAAATTTTCCTGAAGAGCTAAAATCCTGAGTGGAGAGAGCCAAACCATTATTTTCTGAGAATTCATTTCCACAGAAATAAACAGTTGTGCTTGACAGAGCTCAGAGAGAGAGGAGATTTCACAGGACGTTAGCAGACATTTCTGGCAACCGTAGTTTGTGATATGGAGCATTGCCACCTTGCTTCCAGGAAAAGCAAGTCCTGAGCCTTTAGCAACTGTACAACAGGAGGTAAGCTGCCGAAGCTACTCCAAGTGAATCAAAACTGTGAATATTTACCTTGCAAGGTCATTCAGATCCAGTCGGCCATCGTTATTTTTGTCAAAGAGCTTCATCTACAAAGCAAATAGTGGAAGTGAAATGATTAATTCTGGGAGAGCAGTGGTGGGTTTCAAAAATTCTTGGAACCTACTCTGTGGGTGTGGCCTCCTTTGTGGGAGTGGCTTGCTGGCCATGTGACCTGGTGGGAGTGGCTTGCCGGCCATGTGTTCTCTCTCTCTCTCTCTCTCTCTCTCTCTCTCTCTCTCTCTCTCTCTCTCTCTCTCTCTCTCTCCTTCCTTTTGTCTCTCTGTCCCTTTTTTCTTTTTTCTTTCATCTCTCTCACACTCTTTTTCTTTCTTTTTTCTTTTTTCTTTCTTCCTTTCTTTCTTTTTCTCTCTCTCTCTCTGTGTCAGTCTGTCTGTGTGTGTGTGTGTGTGTGTGGCAGTGGTGGGTTTGAAAATTTTTTGGAACCTCTTCTGTAGGTGTGGCCTGCTTTCCGGGTCCACTGGTGGAACCTCTTCTAACCGGTTCGGTAGATTTGACGAACCGGTTCTACCGAATAGGTGCGAATTGGTAGGAACCCACCCCTGTGGGAGAGCTTAAAAAAAAACCCAGCACCCCAAACCAATACCCTGTTTTCCCCAAAATAAGACCTCCCTGGATAATAAGCCCAATTGGCTTTTGAGTGCATGCACTAAAATAAGCCCTCCCCTGAAAATAAGCCTTTCTCAAAATTATTGCAACACAGCAACAGCCATGAGTTGCCCACACTCGCTGCCTCTTCCACCTCAAAAATAATAAGACCTCCCCAAAAATAAGGCCAAGGGCTTATTTCGGGGGTCAAAAGAAAATAAGACCCTGTCTTGTTTTCAGGGAAACACAGTACCATTTTACTAATCAGAATGAAACGCTCAAATTACTTTGAATGACAGTAGACAGACAAATGGTAGTTGCTTATGTGGTGATTCCAAGTCCATAGATTTCTCCCAGGGATATTTGGATTATTCAAGTCATAACTTTAAAATAATGCTTTGAGACTCTTCTTTCAGCTAGCGGGCATTGAATATGTAAGCAAGATATTTACCTCTTTCTCCCAATTTCCAATTTTCCCCTAACAACTGATGGAATAGAGTTTTTTTTTAAGTCTAGGTTGATTCAAAAGAAGGTGCTACTACCTTTAGTAGAGCTTGGTCTCTGGAAAGCCTGTATAAACCTGCAGCCCAAATGAGAATGTGGCTAAAAATCTGAAGCCTGTAATTTTAGGATAAGACAATTGGGTAAGCCTTAACAAGCTGCAGGGACAAATCAAGAATTAAATGTAGGTTGCAAAGGAACAATTGGTGGGGGACTACTGAAAATTTAGGATTTTGCATCTGACATCCTTATGGGAAGACTTTATTATGTATTGTTTGGGAGTCGTGGGTAAGTACCAGAGGTGGGTTCCTACCAGTTCGCACCTATTCGTTAGAACCGGTTCGTCAAATCTACTGAACCGGTTAGAAGAGGTTCCACCAGTGGACCCGGAAAGCAGGCCATACCTACAGAAGAGTTTCCAAAAATTTTTGAAACCCACCACTGGTCCTTGGATATGA
Organism: Thamnophis sirtalis; assembly: GCF_051295495.1. Classification (NCBI taxonomy): domain Eukaryota; kingdom Metazoa; phylum Chordata; class Lepidosauria; order Squamata; family Natricidae; genus Thamnophis; species Thamnophis sirtalis. The sequence goes on from NW_028261382.1 coordinate 164,940,328, forward strand.
TTATTCTACACTATCATGCTCATATTTATAAAATCAGTGCCTCTATGAAAGGTAAGGATGACTGCTGCGTTTGGGTTGCAAACAGAACATTGCGTGTGTTGAAGTTGTTTTAACGCAAACCAAAGATGCCTTTAAAAAAACAAGTTTACATCCTATTCTTATGCATGCCAGTGCTGTATGTGCGGTAATTTAAGGTGGTTCTGACAAATGTCGTCGACATCTTCATATCCGGTCACATGGGCGGCAAGCCACTCCCATCCGCTCACATGGGCGGCAAGCCACTCCCACAAAGGAGGCCACACCCACAGAGTAGGTTCAAACAATTTTTGAAACCCACCACTGGTAAGTACCTATGTAAACACTGTAGGCCTAAGATGTCAAAAGCAGCCTGCCTCAGAATTTCTTCCTTAGCTACTGGAACTACAATTCCCAGACATTTCTACCAACATGACTAAGAGTTCTGCAGCTCAACATTTCTGATAGAAGCAGTTCTAGTACATTGGGGGACACTATTAGGAAGAGATTTGCAGGAGCAAGTCTCCTGAATTTGTTCTTGGAAGCCATAGGCCAGGGCTCTCCAAACTTGGCAAATTTAAGACCTGTGGACTTCAAATTCCAGAATTCCCCAACCATGGCTGGCTGAGGGATTCAGGGAGGAAGTCCACAAGTCTTAAAGTTGCCAAGTTTGGAGAGCCCTACCATAGGCCATCAGAAGAATGGGCCTTATCCGTACTCTTGCTGAGCCTTCCAAAAACATCTGACACTACCAAAGAGCTTTGTCTATGCAAAAATGAGATTTAATCAAGAAATTTCAGTCTCTTCGTATCAATTTATTAATGTAAAATCTATTAATGTAAAAAGCTTTCTCTGCTCACTGAAGTATATTCTAATTTCACTTAACTTTATTCTTAGCATTTTCTTTCTTGCTGGTTGGTTTACTTTTGGCCCCACTCTCTGCCTTTTTCCTGTCATTTTGTCACAAAAAAAAAGGGAGGGCAATATTTTTTGAGAATGAAAGGAAAATAGCAGTATGTATACTGCTATTTTTTCTTTTTTATGTATATTGAAATGGAATTATAAATACCATCAACACAAAAGGGAGTTTGCTCAGAAGCTGAAATACACCAAATGAATTAGAGGAAGAGGGGGAAGCAGAGGAGAGAAGAAAGATAGGAAGAGAGGGACAGGAGAGAGGGTGAAGGGGGAAGATGAGGTGTACAAGGAGGAGTGATAAGGGGAGAGAGGAGAAGGAAAAAGGAAGGGGAAGTAGAGTAGAAAATGATGGAGGGAAGAAAGGATGTAGAAAGGGGGAGGAGAGAGAGGGAAGAAAGTGTCGTATAAGGTATAAATATGGTGTATGGAGAGCAGAAGAGCCAATAACTGGGTTTTTTTGAGGGGGTTGGTAGTTGATGGTAAGATGAATTGATGTAATTACTTAATAATACAACATGATATTGACTATGTAATAGTATACATGTGATTATATGCTATGAAAATGGAAAAATAAGAATTTTCTATGTGAGAATGAAAGGAAAAGAAGAAAGAGTGAAGGAAACAGTGAATGGAATAAACTATAATAAAAGGAGGTTGAGAAGCTGGATTTAATTTTTTATATGTGGGAAAGCAATTTGGCAAACTGCACGGCTTAGCTTCGGTTTTAAAATATTCAAAACTGGGATAATGTTTAATCTTTTTTTATTAATGCTACCATTAGGAAAGCTGTAAAAAAAATCCCAGGGGGGGGGGACATGATTATATCCATATGCTGCCTAGTATCTCATCTTTCTATCCTTTAATCTTCAGGCTCAGCGGCTTAGAAGATAGGGCCATCTCAAAATCAGTATCCTGCACTCCTACAGTACATGATTTAGTTTTTTTTCAGATGTGTGTGCACCAGTGGTGGGTTTCAAGATTTTTAGAACCTATTCTGTAGGTGTGGCCTGTTTTGTGGGAGTGGCTTGGTGGTCATGTGACCGGGTGGGCGTGGCCAACTTGGAAATGTGGTGAAACTCACTTAACAATGCTCTTGCTTAGCAACCAAAATTTTGGACTCAATTGTGGTCATAGGTTCTCTTTCTTTTTCCTTCTCTCTCTCTCTCTCTCTCTCTCTCTCTCTCTCTCTCTTTTTCCTTCCTTCCTTTTGTTTCTCTCCCCCTCTTTCTTTCTTCTCTCACTCCCACTTCCTTTTTCTTTCTTTTTTTCTCTATGTTTGTCTCTCTTTTTTCTCTTACTCTCCCTCCATTCCTTCCTTCCTTTCTTGTGTGTATCTCTTCCTTCCCTGTGTGTATCTCTCCCCTTCCTTCCTTCCTTCCTTCCTTCCTTCCTTCCTTCCTTCCTTCCTTCCTTCCTTCCTTCTTCCTTCCTTCCTTTTGGAAGAGGTTCCAAAAGGTACGCTAAATTTCACAAACCAGTTCTGGTGTACTGGTGCAAACCGGGAGAAACCCACCCCTGGTGTGCACGATGTACACTAGGGGTGTCCAGGCTTGGCAACTTTAAGTCTTGTGGATTTCAACTCCAAGAATTCCATCTGGGGAATTCTAGGGGTTGAAATCCACAGGTCCACAGGTCTTAAAGTTGCCAAGGTTGGACACCTCTGATGTAGCCAAATGGAGGCTTGAGCTTATTTACAAATACTATACAGTCTATGAGTGGTAACTAGAAAGGTCCTTCTACAAAGATGTCCCCAAGATCAAGTGAGCAGCTTCTCTCTTTATCTTTGCGTCTTACAAATTGCCTGTTTCTACACCTCATGATCTCTCCCTCATACCCACTCAAGATGTGCCACCCAAACCCTCAACAGGAGAAGGGATCATGCTCTGATACAGTGAAATCTCTAACTTTCCAGCAGTTCCCATTGTGGAAACCTTAATGAACTTGGATTATTAATCAGAAATATGTCAGCTATCAACCGCCACATAAGGATATACCTGGCCTCATTTCACAAAAGAAGACTAATTGAGATGCCTGATAACAACTCTGTTTTCTATTGAAGCCTTCACTAATCTATTGGAATTGACACATGATGAATTTTTAACAGTAATCAGAATGGCAGAATGAGCCACAGTGCTGCAGTGGTTAGAATGCAGTATTGCAGGCTAATTTTGTTGACTGCCAGAGTTCAGCAGTTCGATTCTCACCAACTCAAGGTTGACTCGGCCATCCACCCTTCTAAGGTTGGTGAAATGAGAACCCAGATTGTTGGGGGCCATATGCTGACTCTGTAAACCTCTTAGAGAGGGCTGTAAAGCACTGTGAAGTGGCATAGAAGTCTAAGTACTGTTGCTATGGCTGTTGCCAAGACAGAAAACTAGGGGTTGGTGAGGCAGTGCCTGCTGACCAGAATCCCAAGGGCATTACTAAAATTTCAAAATAGTGATGAGAAAACTCACTTGCTGCCCTATGAAAATGCCCGACTCATATGAAATAATGAGATATTTCAAGCCTTTGGCCAGTTCTAGCAAGACGTTTCAGCAACCTCATGTGAAATCATACCAACGCTGCAGGAGATTAGAGTTTTATTGCCTCTTTTCTTGCACCTGGTTCATTGTCTGAGATCATCACTCAGTTCCATTGTATGAATCATGATTCACTACTGCAAATATGAGCCTAGCTTCATCTATAATTCACATCCCTTCTTTTCCCTTCTCTTCTTCTGGCAAGCTCAAAAGCCTTCGCTTCCCTTTTACAACACTGTACAGTGAAATAGGTAATTGTCGATAAACAGTTAATCTTACTCATTACATGGCCTTTCCTCTCCTTGAGGTTTACTTAGCTTTGTCAGTTCTGTCATTAGTGTCTGAACTGAGCTGAAAGCAAAAATCCCGTCATAACTGTTACAATAAGAAAAACATGTAGCCTGCAGAGAGACCAGGCTTCTCCTTATTATTTAATTATCATTTATAAAAAGGTAAAGGTTTCCCCTGTCCAGTCATCTTTGACTCCAGGAAGCAATGCTCATCTCCGTTTCTTAGCTCAGGAAACCAGCGTTGTCCGAAGAAGCTTTTGTAATCATGTGGCCGGCATGACTGTACACTGAAACTCATGGAGCAAGTTACCTTCCCATTGAAGGGGTACCTATTTATCTACTTGCATTTGCATGCTTTCGAACTGGCAGAAGCTAGGCCAAGAATGGGAGCTCACCCTGTCACGTGGCACTTGGGTCTCAAACTACCAGTCTTCAAGTCCAGCATCTTAACCTCTGGGCCACCAGGCCCTTCCTTATCATTTAGATCCCATCTGTATTATTTTTTTATAAATAACTCAAGGTGGCAAGTATACCTAATACTCCTTCCTCCTCCCGTATTCCCTACAGCAGCAACCTTGTGAACTGGCTTGAGCTGAGAAATTGGGCCAAAGTTACCCAGCTAGCTTTCATGCCTAATGCAGGTCTATGTACAGTTTCCTGGTTTTTAGCCTGATGCTGATAGCTAAACTGTATTTTAGCAACCTATCCCAAAGAGCATGATTGTTTTTTCATGTACCCATCCCTTTTCTTTGAAAGCTCTTCCCGGAATTTTTGATGGGTTTAATGTACTAAGGTGCACAGGAAGTGGTCTCCTGCTGCACTAGAATAATTTTAAAAGAAAAGCTAAATAGATGGTGCCATAGGCTTATGAAGGACCCAAGCAATTTATTATTCAAACGCTATTTTATATCTCAGGGATCCAATAAGTTAAATTATTCATCAATTCTTTGGACAAAATGGAGAACATTCTCATCATCCAGGTAGCTGAGAATTAATCCATAGCATTCAAAGAACTATCAGATCCCACAGACTAGGCCTCCTCCGAATTCCATTTGCCGGCCAATGTCGGCTGGCGACTCCTCGGGGGAGGGCCTTCTCTGCGGCTGCTCCGGCCTTCTGGAACGATCTCCCCGTTGAGATCCGGACCCTTACTACCCTTCCGGCCTTCCGCAAAGCAACTAAGACCTGGCTGTTCCGGCAGGCCTGGGGCTGTTGAACTATCCAGCCCCATTCGAGGTTACGACTGTTGTTGAATTTTAAATTGCTGTTCTTTATTTTATTTTTGTATCCCCTCCCCTTTTTATTGTTAGCCGCCCTGAGTCTCTCGGGAATAGGGCAGCATACAAACCAAATAAAAATAAATGAAATGGATTCCCCTCCTCCATTTCCTTTAAATTTCACATTTAAAATAGGTTTAAAAATTACCCTTTACATAAGTAAAAGCTGCCGCTAAATCTGATGGAAGCATATTGACTACTGGAAATGAAAGCCCATTGCTGACAGCCGGGCAGATATTATCATGACTTGCTATTTTAGCCAATGAATAATAATAACCTCAGTACGGAAATGTTTATTTTGGAAGGGTAGGTAGAATGATTTGCAGATGAATATCCCAGTAATGAGCTTTCCTTTCACGTGGCATAGACAAAACATAGCTTTGTGAATTGCAGAATGCTAAATACCAGGACAGGGGTGGGATGCTACTGTTTCGCCCCGGTTCGGGAGAACCCGTAGCTAATGTTATGGCTGGTTTGGAGAACCTCCAAATGCCATCCCTGTCTGGCCCCGCCCACCATGCCTGCCCCTCCCACCCCTCCCTGCCCCTCCCAAGAGTCTCCACATGGCCCGTTGTGGATGTGAAATAAGCGCAGAGCCTGTGTAGAGGCTTGGGGAGGGGGAAAACAGGCCTCCTGGAAGGACTCCGGAGCCCAGGGGAGGCAGTTTTTGTCCTCCCAGAGGCTCGAGGAAAGCCTCTGGAGCTTGGGAAAGGTGAAAAAACCCCTCCTTTGTGGTGCAGGAGGCCGAGTAGACCATGGCCATTATGGCCACGCCCACCCAGCAACTGGGCAGAGAACTTGTTGCTGACATTTTTGAAGCCCACTCCTGTACCAGAGTACTTTAAAAGTCATACCATAGAGCAGTGGTTCCCAAACTTGGCAACTTTAAGACTTGTGGACTTCAACTCCCAGAATTCTCCAGCCAGCTTGAAGTCCACAAGTCTTAAAGTTGCCAAGTTTGGGAACCACTGCCATAGAGTAACTCTATGGTCATCAAATATATATATATATATAAATGACTTGTAAGGCATTCAAGACAGAACTGGAATTAATGGAGATAGGCATTTATAGAGAGCTACATTGCTACAAAGGCAATAGAAAGCCCTAGCAGAAAGATCAGCAATGATACAATGCTACCTGGATGACTGAGAATCTTCATCAACATCAGCAAGGATAAACTTCTACAAATTAGGTTTCCTTTTTTTTTAGGAAGGCATATAAAGGTGATCAGATTTGCCTTGAATGGCGTGCATATCACATTGACATTGGTGGAAATATATGTTTGGACAATTCATCAGCCAATTAGCACCCTCAAAATGCTCTCAACTCCCACCCACTCAATATGGACAATGTACATGTTTAGCTAGCCACAAATAAAAAGAGGATTTGTACATCCTTGCGTTATGCTTTAGAGGACATGATGCCCTCATAGTGAGTCCTGGGTGATAAGACTTGCAGCCATGTTAACTTGGTCCTTTTAGTTCAGCAGCGAAACCTTTTTCTTTGCTGATCAACACTCCTAGCAGGGACGTGCAGTCACTAGAAGCAGGGAAGGTGTGGCCTCACCAGTCATGAGGAAAAGGAAAGAATTTTAAAGAATCTTTTTGAAATAATTAAAGCCAAGGTAGTTGCTACCAGATTCACAGTGACTTGGAACAGTGCTTAGTGTTAACTATAGAAGGAGGCCAGAGAAATAGAGGCCTCCTGTGCATAAGCAATTTTTCGCCTTTTAAGAGTTAAGCAAGGGTTAACAAGCAAAAAAATTCGTATGCAAAGGAGGCACGTGTTCTCTCGCCTCCTGTAGAGGGCATTTTTAGAGGCTTTTTAGAGTTCTCTGGGAGCAACTAGCTCAGTCTGACTCAGAGCTCTGGCCTTTCATGAGGGGAGGGCAGGGCAGGCAGAAGCAGAGTTGAAATCGTCTCTGAAACAGCTGGAAAAGGTGCGTGTGTGGGGAGGGGGGAGGAATTCAAAAAGTTTGATCGGAAGGCAGCAGGGGAAATGGGGGGGTATGGCAGAGGAGCTGCTTTCAAGCCTTTGGAAAATATATCCAATCCAACTTCTGTGTTTGTGTTTGTTTGAGAGTGAGAGAGGGATTCAAGTTCTCTGTGTGTGGTGTCTGTTTGAGAGAGGGGGGAGGGAGGGTGAGAGGGAAGAAGGAGGGGGAGGGAGAAGAAAAAATAATGGGAAAACTTATTTTGCAAGGGGGAAAAATGCTGTCGCTTTAAATCGGAACTGAGCATGCCTGGCTGTGGAATTCTGGGAGTTGAAGTCCACAAGTCTAAAAAGTGCCTCACCAGTCATAAAGCTGACCGCACATCACCGACTCCTAGGATGATAGCACTATGGCTTTGTTCATCATCCTTTGATCCCACTGACACACAAAGATTTGCTAAGGAATGGCCTCCTAGTAGCTGGAGGAACACTATTGCTGGATTTCCAAGGGGCCCACTACTAGAAAAACTACTCTTTAAGTTATCACCATATGTCTCCTCCAATGGTCTTAGCAAAGGACTGGGTTATGTTATGCAAGTGTGCTGCTCTTTCAGGTTGAACACTTTGCTTTCCCAGTTTAAAATTTAAATTCAATTTAAATGTAATTCAAATAACCATGTAACCAATGGCTACTTAAAGATGTGTTCTGTTTCCGGAATTGAAATGCACCGGTAATAAAAGGTATCAAGACTTCTTCCCTCTGTGTGCTGCGGTGGCGCAGTGGTTAAATGCAGCACTGCAGGCTATTTCAGATGACTGCAGTTCTGCAGTTTGGCTGTTCAAATCTCACCGGCTCAGGGTTGACTCAGCCTTCCATCCTTCCGAGGTGGGTAAAATGAGGACCCGGATTGTTGTTGGGGGCAATATGCTGACTCTGTAAACCGCTTAGAGAGGGCTGAAAGCCCTATGAAGCGGTATATAAGTCTAACTGCTATTGCTATTGCTATTGCTATTATAATCTTAGTCCTTAATCCAGGAACCTTTTAATGTATGTATTATTTTAATGAGTTCAACATAATTCAGATAAAATATCTCAAAAAATGCAAGATACATGGAAAGAAAACATAACGAACAAAATTACTAGGATTACTAAACAAACTAAACATGTCTTTGGGCTAAGTGTTCCTGATCATTGGTTCCAAGTGAGCTTTTTAAAAAATAGGTTAATAAGAAATATTGAAATGGAAAAGGCTTACATGCTTAGGCCATTTAGAGGGTAATCTATCTGCGCTCACTTGAATATAAAATGATTGAAATTAGTGGCTTTTAAGTACATATGTTGTGCTGTTAGAGCTATAAAGGCCAAATACAGTTTAAACTGAGCATGGCAATAAACTGGCAGCCAATAAAGATGAAATAATAACAATAACATTGGACTAATGTGGTTGCAGAGCAAGCCTCAATTAATATCCTGCATCTGAAAATTTACTTTTGGTTGCTGACATTCTGCAAAGCATTCACCCTTTACACTTTCAAGCTGTTGCCACAGCCCCAAAAACTAAAGGAATGTTTTTGATTTAGAACAAGAATATGACCAACCTTCCCAGTGATGGGTTTCAAAATTTTTTGGAACCTCTTCTGTAGGTGTGGCCTGCTTTCCGGGTCCACTGGTGGAACCTCTTCTAACCAGTTCGGTAGATTTAACGAACCGGTTCTACCGAACTGGTAGGAACCCACCTCTGATCCTTCCTCAACATCTTACCAAGCCTCCTTAAAGCAGGACTTCCCAAGCCCTTTCCTTCCTTACCCAAAGCCACTTATCAGTAATTCCTTTTTACTGATATCCTTTTAATCAGAAAGGTCTTATTGAAAGATCTATTGGGATTGGATGATGAGTTTGTGTGTCCTTACCAGAGGTGGGTTCCTACCAGTTCGCACCTATTCGGTAGAACCGGTTCGTCAAGTCTACCGAGCCGATTAGAAGAGTTTCCACCAGTGGACCCGGAAAGCAGGCCACACCTACAGAAGAGGTTCCAAACTTTTTTGAAACCCACCACTGGTCCTTGGATATGATTATTCTACACTATCATGCTCATATTTATAAAACTCAGTGCCTCTGTGAAAGGTAAGGATGACTACTGCATTTGTGGTGCAATCAGAACATTGCGTGTGTTGAAGTTGTTTTAACGCAAACCAAAGATGCCTTTTAAAAAACAAGTTTACATCATAGCCTTATGCATGCCAGTGCTGTGTGTGAGGTAATTTAAGGTGGTTCTGACAAGTGTCGTCGGCATCTTCATATCCGGTCACATGGGCAGCAAGCCACTCCCATCCGGTCACATGGGCAGCAAGCCACTCCCACAAAGGAAGCCACACCCACAGAGTAGGTTCCAACAATTTTTGAAACCCACCACTGGTCCTTACTGAAAGAAAAACCATTCTTTCCCAATTTTGGGTAAATTACATGGGTTTAGGAAGCACCGCTTTAAAAGGCATCAGCTGCAGATGATACTTTCCCTCCAGCACAGTGTCTAAAAATCACTAGGCACAAGTGGTTTTGTACACCATGCCTCTGAGTCACATAAAGGAAAAATATAGAATTCCAGAATTGGATGGTCCTTTTGAGAGAACTCAAAGCTCTCCTTAATTCATTTTTCTCTTTGCTCTTGCCTCTACCATTTCTATTTTTTCCCCTTTGCATCATGTTTCTGAAGGTAGAAGATTGCTGTTTGAAACCATCCTTAAATCCTATGTGCTTTGTGTATAATATTCTTTTTCATCCTTTGCTGCACACATCCAAGTAATGTAAAAATCCTTCAGGCTGCCTCAGAGATTTAGGAATTACCATAATGCTAGGAATAATAGTTAAGAATTTTCAGTTTACCATGGTATCCGTATATTCTTTCAATTTTGCTTCGGAAACGTTTTTTTCCTGCTGTTGAAACAGATCTTGCAGAAAGTCCTAAATGCAGGAAAGAGGGTAGAAGTTACGTTTCAGCTTCATCCTAGAACAATATGCATGACTCAGAGCTTGATTCAGACAAGTCCCATGCATAATTCATGGATGACCAACTTTGTCTCTGTAGTTGAAAATAGGCACAGCAGGTTTCCACTATTTAAAGAGACACTAGCACCTCTACAAAGGTAAAAGAAATAATAAATGAACCTGCAAATATTGCCACAAAGGGGAACAGAACATCTAAGTCTTGTCTATATGCATGCTGTGGGCCTATTCATTTTGGAGGCTTATTCCCAGTCACTGTTGCTACCTCCAAGGAAACTTACCATATTTTTTGGACTATAAGACACACCAGAGTATAAGACGCACCATAATTTTGAAAAGGTAAATTAAAAAAAAACATTTTTTGCACTCTGCAGGCCTCCCAAACCCTCTGCATGCCTCATTTTTTGCACACAAAAAAAGGGGTGGGTGGGCATGCAGAGCTTTCGGAAGCTCTTAGAGTGCTCCTGGGGGCTGAGGGGGGGGGCAAAAATGAGCAAAAAAACCAGGACTTTTTTGCCAAAAAAGGGGCATGCAGAGGCTTTGGGAGGCTTGGAGAGTATTCCTGGGGGCTGGGGGGGGGAATGAGCAAAAACTGCTCTCCCCAGCCCCCAGGAGCACTTTTCAAGCCTCCCAAATCCTCTGCACATTCATTTTTGCAAAGGGGGCAGGATTTCGATAGGCCAAAAGTGCTATATTCAGCGTATAAGACACACCCAGATTTTCACCCTCTTTTTTCAGGGAAAAAGGTGCATCTTACACTCCGAAAAATACGGTAATTGCAGCTTCCACCTGGAACTCTGCTTAGTACAGGTGTTGGGTACAGCTAATCAAAGAGTAGCTAATAATAAAAGCCGCATGTGGATACAGTTCCAGCAAGCCCAGGACTTACTCGGAGTTCACCGGTTGAAATAAAGCCACTGCTGTCAGCATCGTAATGGCGCCAAATCTGCAGGAAAGAAAAAGTGTGATACTTTACAAATTATGTCCTTGAATTAACATCACAACCTCAGCAATCAATCCTTTGACAGATTTCTCTCAGGACCATTACAGTGCTACAGGTTCAGATAGCCGAAGCCCAAAGAAGTGGTTGTACCGCTAAAAAAAGCAAAGTAAATAACATAGAACATTTTCTGTTAATCTGGTTCATTAGATCAGTTTCACAGAACTGTCTAGTAGCAATAGCAATAGCAGTTAGACTTATATACCGCTTCATAGGGCTTTCAGCCCTCTCTAAGCGGTTTACAGAGTCAGCATATTGCCCCCACAGTCTGGGTCCTCATTTCACCCACCTCGGAAGGATGGAAGGCTGAGTCAACCTTGAGCCGGTGAGATTTGAACCGCCGAACTGCAGATAGCAGTCAGCTGAAGTGGCCTGCAGTACTGCACCCTAACCACTGCGCCACCTCTTAGTTGCCAAATCACAAAAAAAAGAGTCATAGTATTAGAAAGAAGATTTTATATATAGTCCTCAATTGCCCACAATTGGGCCCAAAATTTCAAAGACAGGGAAGAAAAGAGTGCAGCCGCCATTTTATTTGCTATCGGTTTATTTTGTCCATGACATGCTCTACACTGTCCCATTTTATTACTGGTCTCACTTGTTTGTGTTACTGATTTTTTTCCCCATGAAAAGAAGTCAAACTACAGACATGCTAGCTCAGTATGGACGTGTGGTTTCCATGATCGCGCATCCAGGCCCGGCTATTGCTGTGCAAATAAGATAGCTTATCTTAAACTGCATTTTGAGGCTGAAACTGATAAGCCATAAAATCTGTTCTAACCCGGTATAGAATTATCTTTACAGGATGAGAAATGATAATAATTTCTGAATTACTAGGAAGTCCACAAATCACATCTCAGTTTCCATATAAAAGCTGGCTAAACTGGGCATCTTCTTGGGGATGTGTTAAAGCTGTTGAGTTTTTCTCTGTTTATTGGCTGAAAACTTATTTTTTACTAGGTTTTTTTTTTTATGTAAGAGACTATGGTGCATAAGGCCAGCATGTTGCTAGCATATTTTTCATAAGAGAAATCTGATCACGGAACTACATGGGAAAATAGACACAGCTTTTAATTCTTTCCATATGAAGTAAACATGGCTTAGCCATTAAACCTTCTGATATCTGCAGTTTGTTAAACCAACTGTGATATTTTCACAGTTCAAAACACATAGTCCTTTTGGGGTTATATTTGCTTTAAAGAAAGATAAGGTTGTAATTTATGAACTGAATAAGCAGCTACAAAAAGGAGTAGGGTAGGGTAGGGTAGCGTAGGGTAGGGTAGGGTAGCGTAGGGTAGGGTAGGGTAGGGTATGATTACCTGTGTCAAGAAGCATGTGTTGTCACTTTCAGCAAACCACATATAAATAAGAGATGATATATTACAGAACACAAAAAAGATGGATCTAGGGCTCAAAATTCATCTCAAGGAAGTTTTGTAGAAGAAAAGTTGCTGATATTCAATGCCCACATATGTTTTACCTCCCTCATTTTCAGCAACACTATCGTTTTGTCCCAGATAAATATATATTTTTGGTATCAGAAGAAAAGAGTAGAAATAGTCTCAGGTGTAGCTCCTCTCATCACACAAATACATTCTGTTTTTAAATACCAAATCCTTCAGTACTTATTTTATATGAAGCAGTGGACTGAGTGAAATAACAAATCACAGTTGTTACTTCAAAAACTGGAACAATGCCGCAAGAACTCTTACCCGCATGAACTCCACGCTGCTATTCAAAGGAGTTTCTCTTTGGAAAAGTAGCAGAAAGTTGTCTTCCTCAGTCAAAATCATCTTGGCAAGCTAAAATAACATAAATTATTATCATTGTATAATAATAGCAATAGCAATAGCAGTTAGACTTATATACCGCTTCATAGGGCTTTCAGCCCTCTCTAAGCAGTTTACAGAGTCAGCAACTTGCCCCCAACAATCCGGGTCCTCATTTCACCCACCTCAGAAGGATGGAAGGCTGAGTCAACCTTGAGCCGGTGAGATTAGAACCGCTGAACTGCAGATAACAGTCAGCTGAAGTGGCCTGCAGTACTGCACCCTAACCACTGCACCACCTCAGCTCTGATAATCAGTATCCTCAATCAATATTAGGTCAATCAAACAAGTTAAGAGGGTGACTCTGTGGTTTTTAATGTGTCTCACACATATGGCACATGTAAAAAAGAAATGGACCTTCAATCATATAGTCATCATCTTGCCTTTTTAAAACCTTTTTTATCCCTACCCCAGTTTAGATTGTATATGTTAACATTTATATATTTTACTATCACCATACCACCATTTTCATTTAATTAAGATTTCAAGAACACAGCCACCTGCTGGCATTTTTTTTTCCTTCCCCCACTCTCAATCAATTTGCCATATCATATCTTTATAACATATTGACATATCTGCCAATTACCTCCCTACGACCTATAAGATCTCATAGACTAGGCCTCCTCCGCATTCCATCGGCCAGCCAGTGTCGGCTGGCAACTACAAGGAGGAGGGCCTTCTCAGCAGTAGCCCCGACCCTTTGGAACGAGCTCCCCGTGGAGATTCGTACCCTCTCCACCGTCCGGGCCTTCAGCATAGCCCTGAAGAACTGGCTCGCCCGTCAGGCCTGGGGATAAGGATCGCTACCCCGCCCGAATGATGAATGTATGTTGCTTATTATTTTATTATATGTTGTTATCTTAATGTTGTATTCCCCCCTCCCTGGTTTTCTGTGAGCCGCCCTGAGTCCCCTCAGGGAAAAGGGCGGCCTACAAATGCTAATAAACCACTAAACCAATATTCTAAGAAAAAAGTCAATTAATAGGACATCTAATATTTCCTCTCCCTAGCATATCTTTATTATTATTATAGTTAACTAAAGATCTTAACCTTTTTGACCTTGTCAAAAAGAGCCGAGGTGGCGCAGTGGTTAGGATGCAATACTGCAGGCTACTTTAGCTGACTGTGATCTGCAGTTCAGCGGTTCAAATCTCACCGGCTCAAGGTAGGTCGACTCAGCCTTCCATCCTTCCGCGGTGGGTGAAATGAGGACCCGGACTGTGGGGGGCAAGTTGCTGACTCAATTTGCTAAAAAAATTGTAAACCGCTTAGAGAGGGCTGAAAGCCCTATGAAGCGGTATATAAGTCTAATAAATAAATAAATAAATAAATAAATAAACGTCAACACTTTCTGTGGGACTTTTGCCAAAAATAGGAATCAAGAATGGCTGAAATGAGAAAACAGCAGCGATATCTAAGGTACAAGAAATTCTTATTATTAAAACTGGCTCTTGGGTGTGTTCAATTATCTATGCTATTTTCTAAAAGTCCCAAAAGAAGAAAAGAGGCACCTCTTGTATTTGCAAGCGTCCATCATTAGTTACATCGTAGGTTGACATCAATTGTTCTTTCATCCTCTGAACCTTTTCTTCGCTAATGGGGCTCTGTTACAAAAAAAAAAAAAATGATCACAAGACTTTGGCTACAACTGACATTCTAAGAGTAACAGAATGTTCTTTTTATGTTTCTTCAAGATCACCCATGGAAGGCTTACAATTGGTGTTCTGTATTGAAAGGAAAAGATTTAGAGCAACTTTAATGCTAAAAGAGTAAAAAATCAGTTTGATCTGCTTTGCTAACGATGACTCCCAATTAAATATACAGTACCTTGCTATATTATCTTGTAGGCATTTGTAAATGGAGGAACAACACACAACCATATGTGCACATATGTAGCACAGAATAAGAAGTTGTAGAGAACCACAGCATCTGCAATTGTAGGTAATCCTCAACTTACAACCACAATTGAACCCAGAATTTCCATTGCTAAGCAAAACAATTGTTGAGTGGCAGCTTCCTACCTCCAACTTGAAGATATCTGTTTGCAAAATCAAGTGACCTTCATCTTAGGCAGAATTTTTGGGAGCAACTTTAGAAGTGTATGAATTGGAGCCATGCAAACACCAGGGTGTCATATGAAACCACATTCTAAGGCATAATTTTTATAGCTCCTCCTTTATTTCATAGAATTATTGAATGTAAGGACTGGAAGTGACCTTGGAGATCAGTGGTGGTGTCCTCAGCAAACCATGATGATATCAAAAATAATACCATGGTTTAAATGCCACTACTACAGACTTGCTTTCCAACAATTGGCACACGTCACAGCATTTGTGTGATGCCATTGTAAATATGTCATCATTTGCCCCTGAGTCCTCCAGTGGAGACCCATGGACCCATCTAGTTTGGTGCCATGCCTAGTGCATTGAGTAACAATTGGTGAGAATTGTTGACTATAAATGTCCTGGATGACAAACGGGTCACAGAAATGAAACAACCCAATCCAAATATGTGGTGCATGACCTTTAAATTAGTCAGGGGAACACCAAAACCAGAGTATTATCTATTGCTAAAATTTGTCTATGTTCCAAGAGTTATGGAAACAAGAATTTGGAAAACCCCAATACCTCCAGATATTTTTATCCCAAATGAAGGATCTTTCAGAAAGTATAACAAAGAAGTGGGTTGATTTCCATGGCTGATTTTTAAAAATATCACCTATGACTATAATTCAAACTTCCAGCTTGGCTTTCCAAGTGGAAACTACAAAAGGAGTTCAAGATCATTTAAGGCTTTGAAAATTATACTATAAACAGGATAGCAGAACAGAACATATTCAGCTGAATTCATCAGCTTTAGACATCAGCTTCCTTTTTTAAATAAAATTGCTAATTAATGGCTCATATGTTTCAACTCAAAGGTATGTAGCCCAATAAGAATTTACCCTTGAATATGTGTGTGTGTGTAATTATGTAACTTGTAACTTGAAGCAAATATTAATTATTTACGTAAAACATATTTTATCAACAAGTTAGCAGTGTTAATTACAAAATTAGATTTCTAGTAACATTAGTCAAGAACCAGTTTGTTGTAGTGCTTAAGGCACCTCATTAGACACCAGGAGACTGTGAGTTCTAGTACTGTCTTAGGCACAAGGTCAGGTGGGTGAACCTAGGTGAGCAACTAATCCTACAAAGAAGACAGGAACAAGGCCACTTCCAAAAGTCTTGCCAAAAAAACCACAGAGGCTAGTCCAGGCTGGCACTGGGAGTCAAAATTAACTCAAAGGCACAATAAGTAAATACACATTCAGGATTGTTTTCACCATCAAAGAATCCACGCCTTACAAATCTGGAAATGCCAAGAAATGTAACCCATTAGCAGACTGTATTCTTTAGGCAATTTTCTTTACTTAAACTTCCTGTTCTGCACATTATGTGATATTCTTGAGAAATCCCATTTCTTTCTCTTTTAAATCCTCCCATAAGTTGTCTATAGTATGGGTATCAGTTTTCTTGTCTTGATTATGATACATTCATATTTTCCTAGAAATGTTTGTAAACAATGCCCTATATTGGTATTCAAAACTGTTTATATTAATAGAAAATGTATTGTGTTTTTGATTGATTTATATGTTCAGAGTTTAAAAGCTCAAATGTTCCATGTTGGTAGATATTGCACATGTGCACTTAATTATAGCTGACAGTTGATGAAAAATGTTGGATGAAGCCAGTCTATTTGTTTTGTTTGAACTCAGAATGTCGGGTGAACCTGTTAGAGAGGCCGTGAAAAATACTTTTCTGGTTAACCCACTATTCTTATTTCAAAACAAATAGCTAGTTCTCCTTTTAAAGTACATGGAAACAGTAACCAGGAACAGCTGAGCCGAGCTATCAAGGTTTCAAAATGGAACATTGGCTATTTTAAGGGAGGGGGGGCGCCCTCAACAACCCTGAGGGAAATATAATGACATTTTGCCAAATGTAGGTAGAAAACCAGAAGAAGATAATTTCTGGATGTCTGTGTTGTGAATAAGTCCATTTCTTCTCTGGACCCAGATTTCAAAATTAACTCCCAGATTCCTCAGAGCATCTTGCCAATTAAAAACCACCCTCCCAATTCCCCCATGTTGTATTTCAACCATCCAATTGTCTCTTTTTTCCATTTTGCACGCTTGACAAATTCTGTCGTTCTATTGTTTTCCCAGATGGAGTTGCTATTCTTACACAAAATGAGAAAAGATTAGAGTAGCAAAATGGGAAAAATACCAACAAGCAGAGACTCCATTGGTCATTAGGGGAAAAATAGCAACAGGGAAAGGTTAAAAATAATAATTATGAAACTGTTAGCTATTCAAACGGAGACAACTTTCAGTGTAAACATTAGTATTTATTTGCTTGCATGATGCTCTTTAAATTTCCAAAGCACAAAAATAAAAGCTGGTTATTCCTTCTCACAATAACCCCACTAGATTGTGTGATAGATGTCTTTGCATCACCTTTATGGTTCCAAAATAGTCTACAAAATAGTCATAGATGGAATAGATCACTGTAAAGAAGAAAGGAGATCTCCCATTCTCTACTTATAGGTTTATAGCCATTGGTAATATCTAATATTACAGTTATAATATTGGAAATATGCATAAATGTGACTGGCCCACCAAACAGATATGGCAGAGGAAGCATATGTCCCTTGCTAGCTTGACAGATTAATCAGGTGTGGTGAAATTTATTTAATCCTTCCTGTATAAGTTATTTTGTCTGACAGGAGTTCTTTAAGCCTGTCCATTTATTTAATTATTAAGCTTGGTCACAAAGTTAATCAGATATTTAGTCTGGATTTGGTTTTTCTATCCACTTGTGCTATACCCATCAACATGAAATCATAATTGCCAGCTATTTAGCTGCTGTTGACCTTCATTCACAGCAAGTTCTTTAATTTTTAGAAGGTAGGTACAACATAACTTTTCTCAGCATAACTATAAGAGCCGAGGTGGCGCAGTGGTTAGGGGTGCAGCACTGCAGGCCACTTCAGCTGACTGTTATCTGCAGTTCAGCGGTTCTAATCTCACCGGCTCAAGGTTGACTCAGCCTTCCATCCTTCCGAGGTGGGTGAAATGAGGACCCAGACTGTGGGAGCGATATGCTGACTCTGTAAACCGCTTAGAGAGGGCTGAAAGCCCTATGAAGCGGTATATAAGTCTAACTGCTATTGCTATTGCTATAACTAGTTAGTACCTATCCTCTTCATCAGGGGTGTCAAACTTGCAGCCCACAGGCTGGATGCATCACAGGCTGGCCATGCCCACCCCCGGTTTAGTGAAGGAGAAAATAATTGCAATACATCACATGACGATGACAACGTGACAATGCGAGTTTGACACCCCTACTCTTCATTGTGTAATCGGTAGACAAGAAAGAAATGTTGCATTCTCCTTTCACCTGTCGATTTCTTTTTCTCTCTTCTCAAATTTCTAACAAACTAGGATCCTGCAATTGCAATAAAATTACCAGAAATCTTTAGGCATTGAAACATAGAAGTATGGTATTCTGGCTTCTTCATGACTGGGGCAATGTCTGCAGTGACACTATAATTCCATTCAGTGGAATGGAAAATTGTTCTTTCTACAAAATTTCATTTCATGTAAAGCATAGTAAACATGCTCAGCTAAAATGGCCATTTTTCATGGAGAGCTCGCCTCTGAAAACAAAGAGGTCAAAAATAAAAATGGATATATATACTTCTAGAAAGAGCAACAGACACTAACTTACTTTAGAAATGTGACCCCTCTTTTAAAGAAAAAAATTAAATTCAGCTACCGATTGAACTACATCAGCTAATATTAATCCTTCTTTAACCTTCCTTTGTTTATTTTTTGGTGTTACATGGAAATATAAAGTTGTAATTAAATTGAGGTGCTACCAATTTAGAATAACTGATCACATACATATGCTTACAGTAAATGGTTCAGAGTTTAACAGCTGGGATCCTTTTTTTTAAATTTTAGACAACCTTAGGGAAGGTTCTTAGTGCAACCTATTTCTGTACCTGGTTAATCTACATTTACATACTTGCAAATTATTCTTATATTCCATATAAAGTGGAACCTTAGTTCAGACGTGATTTAAACAACCCACACATCCCAAAATTAGCTTTCCTTCATTTCTGCTTTTCAACAGGTTGCCCAGTTAGCAATGGTTAGAAATTGAAAATTCTGATCACTATGGTGTAAATAAATACACAGCTAATGTAATAAAAGTATTGCCTATGCCTTTTGTAATTTCTTAAATTAAAACTACATGTTCAAGAACAGGCAAAGTAGACCGTAGAGGGAGACTGTGTATCTCTTGTTGTACTCTGAACAGGAAGCAATCAAAACCAGGACAACGCATTTGCTGAAATAAAATAAACACGCAGTACCTTATTTACAGATTTTTGCATCCAAGTATCAATCCAAGGAAATCTGATACTAATTTACACAACATCTGTAAAACTAACATTACCACGGATTCTATGGGCCATAGAACACCTGCTTTACAACGCAATAGATACACAAGGCTCATTAATCAAGCTAAACAGGTGGTACGGTTTCCTGAAAAAGACAGGTGAGCCTTATGCCTGAAATATGACCAGTGGCTTGGAGAGTCAACACAGAAGCAGCAGTAATGAGATTGCTTTGACAGGAAGCAAAGTAGACTCTGGGGGTAGCAAATGATTTTTAGTGGTAGGAATTACCAGGCAAATCAGTAAGAGATACATGTAAGGATATGGTTAAATACCCTCATCACGATCAAGCACCGCACAGAACAACAACCTGCACAGAGAGTCTTAAAAAGTCAACCTGGTATTTCAGTGGAGGAAGGGTGGAGAAACGAATTCAGCCACTCCTCCCAACGGCTCCCGATAAACAACTGAGTTCCAGAACAGATGTTCAGCTCTGCTGTATTTAATCCAGCCAGGAATAGGCTGGATAAGCTTTTGTTTATGTCATCCTTACTTGCATGGAAGATGATGGAGTACTTACTTTACTGCCCAGGATCTCAAGCAGGTGACAGAAAAAGTTATCAAGCTCTTTTCCTTCTATGTAACCATTGTCTAAAAATAAAATAAAATAAACCGTATTACTGAATATGCAAAAAGTAGATCAATCCCAAGCCCGATCACCTTATATCACCAATTCCTATTTCATAAATGGATCAAATCTATGTCTCAAAGGAGCTTGAGACATATGTACGTCCTGGATCTGCTCCTTCTGTGGCTGAAGTGTTTTCCTCTAACATATGCAACTCATGTATGACATACCGTATTTGTGTGTTTATGTTTGTTGTATGTTTATTATACTTTTATGCCGCCCTATTCCCGAGGGACTCAGGGCGGCTAACAAACAAGTGGGGAAGGGGGAAATACAAAAAACAAACAAGACAGAAACAAGACACAACTTGTTTACTTTAATTGAATTGATTTGAATACTTTATTTGGCCATCTGTGATTCAACACACCAAGAATATGTCTCCGGCAACGAAGCACTCAGTGTGCATGCAAAGCCACAGAGAGAATAATAATAATACCAATAAAAGGGGGAAATAAATAAGGATAAATAAGAATACTCCAGCCACACTGTAGTAAGACTAATATACATAGACGTTAGACAAAACTGCAAGAATTAGGTGTTCGGCAAAGTGATGGTATTGGAGGGTGGGAGAAAAAAATGGTCCCTGTGAGTAATGAGTCATTAAAAACTATTCAGGAGTAAACAAACTAACTGGTCATCCATTGCTTAATCATCTCCAGCAGTGGCAAAAAGGTTCGCAGCTTGGCAGGGCATCTTGTATTGGAAAATGAAGCACGTCAGTTACGGATAAAAAGTTCAGGCCAAGGGGGGAAATCCCAAAGAGCAGGGAATCTCAGTCAATCAAAGGGCCCGTTCGGGGGAGCCGAGAGAAGAGCGAAACAGACTTATCCCAAATTAAGTTTTTGCCCCGAGGAACCCTCCGCCCTACCCAAATCTCCTCCGCCTGTCACTCACCGTCAGCGTCGAAGCGCTGCCAGAGGCTCCGGAAACTTGCAGCGTCCAAGAGGGGCAGGAGATCGCTGTCCATGGTGCTTACGACTGGCCGAAGTTTGGGGTGCCGGCCTTTGAACCGACCCGCGGCAGCGACTGACAAAGGAAAGCGTCAGTAGTGGAGCCGCCCAGCGCTCCCAAGTTCCCACCTGCTGCTTCGATAGGCGGTCAGAGCGACCTCGAAGAGGAGGGGAAAGCAAATCAAAGAAACTGCGCGGATCGTGGTTTCCCAAGTGATTAATTGGTAAGGGGTGACTGACAACTCTGCTCCTAACAAAAAGCAAGGGGACGGAAACGGTGCTTTAAATTAAGTTGTCCTCGCCTTACTTGCGACGGATAAGCAAACAATGTGTAAGATCTACACTGGGAGGAAGGAAACGTCTGTATTGGGAAATGTATTTGAGCTTTGCAAAATTTGATAAAGTTGGCATCGGTTTTTAATTTAAAAAAAACCCACAGCATAATAAAGTGGTTTCTAGTGAGTGGAGAAAGCACTCTAACTATAGACCAAGAAGTCAAGAAATGACTAGGAATAACCTCTCATTATTTAATCAGAAGGCAGGGGGCATCTGTGGGATAGTTTTTTTAACCTTCATAATTACAGACAAATCAATCTTAGGTGGCTCTTATGAATTACAGTTATTCTGCCAGAGATGTTTTAAAACATCACCTGTGTTTTCAAAAAGATTTCCTACACACTTAGCACTGTTGAGGGATATGAAAAGGAAATATTTTTTTTAATTATTCATTGTTAATTAATCAACAGTATTTTCAGCACTCAAAATGGGTCTGAAGGCTCCATTGCATCTCATAGAAGCAGTCTATTTGTAGAACGTTAAATTAGGGTTTTAAAATGGTTTCTTATCAGATACCAATAACAATGGCTATATAATTACATCCAAGCCTTGACAGAAAGCTGGTGTTGGGTGTTTTTGAGGCTTGCAGTTTGAGCAAGATGGTAATTATTAGCACTATCCATTACCTTTCAGTTTTGTAAAAAAAATGTATCAGCTATTTTGTTGTCTTTTATCACATCCTGCAATTAAGTGCACATGGCTAGCCCTTAACCATTACTTTCTGAGAACTTTTATTTACACTCCTCCATATAAGACAACATAATATGATGGGAAGAAGTAAGAAACCACAGAGAGTAAGGCCCAGTCTATGACTACTTATACTAGTGATATTTCATATTTAGGAAAATACTCTTATTTCTACTTCATCCAATTTCCCGTTCGGCTTACAATATTAATTTTTTACAATGAGAATCCCTTGCAACGTCTTGAATTGATTGCATAAGAGCTGAGGCAGCAGTGCAAAAAATTTCTAAAAGAAACTCTGAAAAAATGAATGTACACAAAATGTCTACATTTGTTCAGCTGCTTGTTCATTTATTCCATATATGAGTGACAGCTTGATTTGCAATTGGAGTGTCAGTTTTGGTTTGTCTACCATGGCCTTCCCCAACTGGGTGTTCTACAGATATATTGAGTGTCAACTCCCATGCTATTAGGAATAGTTAAATTACTATCTGACATCTGTGGAGAAGAGTGGGTTAGGAATAAATTTCAAAAAATGGGGTGAGAGAAATAGTTTGGCTGGCTTCGCAGCAATCAACATCCTTTTTCTTTTGTAAATTATTAACTTGAAATTTTTTTGTGTGTGTCCTGTAATGCATAGAAACTGATCTGAGCTGGATATGAATTCCTTGAAAAAGGAGAATTTAAATTAGCAATAATACGGATATTCAATTCTGGAGCTATTCCTATGCCAAGCAAGAGAATGATGACCTATGGTTCCATTATTAGTTTTATTATTTGTCATCAGATTTCTGACAAAAGCTATATAATCATCTTTATAACTTTGGGTTCAGGGAAGGCATTAGTGTTCTCGAAACCAACAGGCATGGAGGCTAATTTGATCTAGTGGTGTTAAGGTGCCCACTAGAACCCAGAAGACTGTGACTTCTAGTCTCAACTTGGGCATGAAAGTCAACTTTGGGCTAGTTATTCTTTCTCATACCCACCGATCTCACAGGGTGGTTGTTGTGGGAAAAATAGGAGGAGGAAGGAATATTATGTATGTTCTTCACCTTGAGTTATTTATAAAAATATTAAAGGTCTGATTAATTTAAGTATGATTATTTCTGATTATGTCTGGACCTAATCCCATATTGGGTGCTTGACTTGTTTAATTTCTGGTCCCAGGAATAACTGCTAAGTAAAATGAACCCTTCCCCCAATTGGATATGAATTATGGGAAAAGGAGACATTTTCCTCATACTTCTCAGGAAAGACTATTACTAAATGAGTGATAATCTTATCACACGACTAGACATGCATGAGATTAAACAATAAGAGAATATAGCTTTTTCTTAAATAGTTTGCAGAGGTCTACATCTGTCTTAGTGGGACACGATGGCTCAGTGGCTAAGATGCTGAGCTTGTCGATAAGAAAGGTCGGCAATTCAGTGATTCGAATCTCTAGTGCCGCGTAACGGAGTGAGCTCCCGTTACTTGTCCCAGCTTCTGCCAACCTAGCAGTTCGAAAGCATGTAAAAATGCAAGTAGAAAAATAGGAACCACCTTTGGTGGGAAAGTAACAGTGTTCCATGCGCTTCAGCACTTAGACATGATGGCCACATGACCACAGAGACATCTTCAGACAGCGCTGGCTCTTCGACTTTGAAACAAAGATGAGCACCGCCTCCTAGAGTCAGGAACGACTAGCATATATGTGCAAGGGGAAGCTTTAACCTTTACATCTATCTTTCTTATCTATAAAATGTTCTATTAAGTATTTTAAAAAATGTGATCAGTTGAGAATAAAGAAAGACACTGTATATCGGAAAATGAAATACTCACATTACCAACTTAGAGGTTTGATGAGGTTTAGAAGTTTCTAATCTATGCAGAGGTCGATTTTCTACCACCACCACTCTTCCCTTTGCATGCTTTTGAATATAACATTACATTTACACTGCTATGTTCATATCTATAGTTACATCGGAACACAATGAAGCTAATCTTAAATCAATACAATCTATCAACATTTGTATGGGCTTACACATTTGGGATATGTAAGCCCATTAAAATTAAAATGAAAGGCACTACCACTAAAGCTGAAGCATTAATTAACACTACGAACTCCCAAATGGACGAGACTAATTATTATACTCCGGATAAAGGCTTATGAAATGTTAAATGTGATGTTTAAAGCAAGACTTGCCCCCATATCTAATGAATAGGCTTAAGCAAACCCTTTTATTACCCTCTCCTAATTTTCTAAGAAAAAGAATGGGTTCAGTGGGGGACATGATGAAAGAAAACAAATAAAGACGAAAAGAAGGGAGGACTGGGAATGAATTGGCCTTACTCTTTAATAGTTTTAGAACTGCTACGTTTGTCTTATTCTGGGAAAGAACTTCAATATCTATCCATATGATATTATTTTCGCTCAGTTCGTTTTCAGAGGGAAGCATTCAAATGTCATTCCACAGCAAATGCAGCTGACAAAACAGCCAATTCTGAATACTGAATACATTTGGCTTCCTTATGCCCCCAATGGATACTACCATAGTAAGCAACACTATCAGAGTTTAAGAAAGTCTTTTTCTCCACATAATTAGCATTTAAGCATAAACATTAAAATCTCTTCAGCTGTACCAGTTTGATTGTGGCTCATAAATCTATTCTTTTTTATGCATAACTCTACAGATTGATTCCTACAATATCACTCCAGGAAAAGGCTGTGAGTCCTCATAAAGATTAAAAACAATAAGCTACACTGAGAAGGGTTTTGTAGCCTCCTTGCCTTTAGCCAAAAGCCATTACTTCTAACAGGGGGCATTATTGTATCATACTGCAGTAAAATATACTGTATTTTTGTCCAAGAATGTAATGGCTTACAATCATAACCTTATTCTGTTAGAATTATACTCAGTGGCCCATGTCAAGCTAGAATGAGATGCCAAGGGGAGTATTACAGGGCTCCATTCTTCGGCCATCACTGTTCCTATGTGCACCAAAATATGCACGAGGTTATCATGCTTATCGAACAAGATTATCAACTCCATAGATGACACCAAGATAAGGAGGATAGCAAATACCCTTGAGAGACCGCCTACTGCCAATTACCTCCACCAGACCGATTCGATCGCATCGATTAGGCCTCCTCCGAATCCCATCTTCTAGCCAGTGCAAACTGGCAACTACCCAGAGGAGGGCCTTCTCGGTGGCTGCTCCGTCCCTTTGGAACGAACTCCCCATGGAGATTCGGACCCTCACCACCCTCCAATCCTTCCGCGCTGCTGTAAAGATCTGGCTGTCCCGGCTGGCCTGGGGCTAAGATTATAGCCCCACTCGAATTGTGTGATTGTTGCGTTTTTCTCTTTTAATATGCTGTATTGTTTATTGTTTGTTGTTTCCCCCTCCCTTTTGAATTGTGAGCCGCCCTGAGTCCCCTTAGGGAAAAGGGCGGCATACAAATAAAGGCAAAAGTAAAAAGTAAAGTAAAAGTAAAGAATAACTGTATCAAGATTCAGGATGATCTCTGCTATGTGTGATTTTTCTAGAAATACTTAAGAAAACAAGCCTCTTTGAACTCAAAGACATATCAAGGACCATCCTCCCAATCTTGAGAGGCTGACCTTTATCACTTTATTCCTAGAGGGCAAATATTTTTACCCCCACATCTCTTTTATTGGTGTAATTTTTTCATCTTATGAGGACTGTATTTGTATCTCTAAGTGAGAGGTATGAATGGCTTTTAGAGTCCTAATGCAAAGAAGCAACATTCAAACCATTTCATCTGATTACATTTAATATATACATATACTGTCCTCAGTAATTTCTTAAAGTTAAAAAGGAAAAAAAATAATTTGTCTATATAGCAATAGCAATAGCAGTTAGACTTATATACTGCTTCATAGGGCTTTCAGCCCTCTCTAAGCGGTTTACAGAGTCCGCATATCGCCCCCACAGTCTGGGTCCTCATTTCACCCACCTCGGAAGGATGGAAGGCTGAGTCAACCTTGAGCCGGTGAGATTAGAACCGCTGAACTGCAGATAACAGTCAGCTGAAGTGGCCTGCAGTACTGCACCCTAACCACTACGCCACCTCGGCTCTGTAAATTGTCTTATGCTATGTTTCAAAAGTGACATCCCTTTTCTAAGTTAACAAGAGATGCCAGGTGAGGCCATTTGTAATTAGATGTAACTATATCCCTTAGATCCTAATATCTTTATTATTATATTCTTGATTACAAATCCTACTGACAAACATTTTTAGTGGGTGAAGAAAGAAATACTGACTTCAGGCAGAAAAGTCATTTGGGAAAAAACTGTCGTGACTAGTTGTTCTGCTGATGTGCAGTGCCCTATAGAGTCTTTTGAGGGTAGAAGTTGAAACAATTTATGTCCAGGATGTGAGGGGTCTGTTTTGACTCGCGCAGTGTACAGGTCCTCAATGGAAGGCAGGTTGGTAGCGTTTTTTTCCCCCCCTGTGGTTCTAATTATCTGTTGAAGTCTGTGTCTGTCTTCATTTGGTTGCAAAGCCAAACAAGACAGTTATAGAGGTGCAGATGACAGACTCAATAATTCCTCTGTAGAACTGAATTAGCAGCTCCTTGGACAGTTTGATCTTTCTGTGTTGGCACAGAAATAACATTCTTTTTATGATATTTTTGATGTTAGGTGTCCATTTTAAGTCTTGAGATATGATAGAACCTAGAAACCTGAAGGTCTCTACTGTTGATACTGTGTTGTCTAGTATTGTAAGAGGTGGAAGTAAAGGAGGATTTTCCCTACAATCTACTACCATTTCTACTGTTTTGAGTGTGTTTAGTTCAAGATTGTTCGGGTTGCATCACAAGCTAGTTGTTCAACCTCCCGTCTGTATGCTGATTCATCTGCAGAGTGAGCCTTTCAAACAAGGCGATATCAGAAGTTGGGTCAAGTGCTGCCTACAGTTGGTGACTTCTTAGTTATATCAATGGCTTAAAAGGTTAGCTCTGAGTGCCAATGCTAATGTCATTTCTCCAACGGAGGTATTGACTACGGCAAGAAAAAGTCTGTTATGATAAATTTCTCACTGAAGTTCCAGAATTCAGGCACTGCTATAGAAAGAAATTATGTACCATTTGCCTGGCTGTTCATACATGGAAAAAAGAAAGCTCAACAATATAGAATTGGATATTTTATATCCAGACAATTCAACTGTCCTTGAATGCTGAAATAAATATTCCTTGTGGGGAACTAGTTCAAAGGCAGTCTGTTGGCTTGACCAGGTTGGCGTGCTCCATTTCATCCACCCCCTGTTATGCAAGGACGCAAGTGAAAAAATAGATGAGTCTTTCCATATACACTTCAAACCTTGACATTTAAATAAGGGCTATTCTCATTTACGACATTTGTTCTTAACAGCTGTGTTTTGAAGAACAGAGAGGTCTGCAAACCTGTACTGCAGCCAACAAAATGTTGCTCTAGGAAAAGAGTCTTTATCTATCCTGATACTTAATAAATACTTTTCTTTGCACTTGTGAAGGTTGCTATGTATTACTCAGAGGGGCACAATTTAGTTCAACAATAGCAGGCTTGCAAATCCAATTCTTCAAAGCACTTATGCCGAGAACCATTTCTCAAAACGATCAAAGGTCTATTACTGCCCCTGTATCTCACAACATGGCCTTCGAAGCTGTTGTTTGATTCTTGTTGTACTCTAGTGCTGCATAGTAAACGGCCCCTCTCAACTTAGCCCACTAGATACAACAGAGGTTATTCCCAGCTGGTTGAGAATTCTGAAGACTCTATTCTAACATGCAGGGGGAAGCTGCCTTGTAAACTTGCAATAATCCTTGAGGTTATTTTACAAAAACAGGGCAAATACCGAATATAGCCTCCGGCATATCCTACACAAATGGAGTTACTTATCAACACAATCAATCCAAGCCCACCTTTCATAAAGGATGTGACTTGAACAGAAACACAGCTGTTCGTTGTTCTCCAGTAGTATATAAGCTTCAATACTTTTGCTTGGGTGATTAACAGGCTCCTTTTTCTAATCCTGAAAAGTACTGTAGATCAGGCTGCTCAATATCTCTTAATTCTTATTTTAGAAATAGAGCTTCTACTCTCAGCATGATTAATAATCTGAAGCTGAATATTTAGGGAAAGACGCATCTGGTTTATGAAGAAGGACTGGGGTCTTTCCTTTTCCTCATTAAATCTAGATAGGTAGGCATGCCCAACAATTCGAAAGGGACTGC
This sequence comes from Thamnophis sirtalis, assembly GCF_051295495.1. NCBI lineage: Eukaryota > Metazoa > Chordata > Lepidosauria > Squamata > Natricidae > Thamnophis > Thamnophis sirtalis. The sequence goes on from NW_028261382.1 coordinate 164,968,441, forward strand.
AGTGGCAGAGATATGAAACTTATTAATGAAGAATAAAGCATCTTTGCAACTGAGAGCAAGCACCATTCTCCACAGGTTTCAAATGCTCAACATTTGGAGCAAAACATGTGTCTGCCTCTTTTTCTTTTATAGCTAGGCCTCACTTAATGATGGTAATTGGGGCCAGAACTTCCATTGCTAAGCAATTTGGTTGTAAAGTGTGACATCACCGGACAGCAATCCTGGCAGTCCCCATTGCTATCGTTAAATGAGATTTGTAGGTCATTAAGTGAGGACTTCACGTGACCAAAACTTGCAACTTTCTGCTGGTTCCAACAAGCGAAGTCAATGGGGAAGCCAGCAGGAGATTGCAAGTTCGAGTCAGGACAAGTCTTTGCTTAGGCCACTTGCAAGCAGGCTGGTGAATAGATTGGTGTTGCTGAATGTCTGCAAACGTGGCCAGGAAGTGGGAGAGTTCTGTGAAGTGCAGGTAGGTGTATGGGAAGGTGCAGGGCAGAGGTGGGTTCCTACCAGTTTGCACCTATTCGGTAGAACCGGTTCATCAAATCTACCGAACCAGTTAGAAGAGGTTCCACCAGTGGACCCGGAAAGCAGGCCACACCTACAGAAGAGGTTCCAAAAAATTTTGAAACCCACCACTGGTGCAGGGCCAGGAGGCAGGACGAGATAGCTGCAGAGGGCAGGTGGGTGTGTTTGAGAGTGCTATGGCCTTGTGCAAGTGTGGCTAGGTGGTAGAGGATGCTGCAAACCTGCCTGTGTATGCAAGTACATGATCCTTGAAATACTTGGGAGAAAAAGCTGCATGTCAGCCTCTGCTTTGCTGCTGCTTCAGCTGCCATTGAAACGGGGAGGGGGGGCATGGTATTTGGGAGGGGAGGAAGATTCTGGAGTTTCTGCTGCCTGTCTTACTGCGCATGCGGAGGAGGTTTCCCGCCAAGGCCAACGGCACTGACATTCCATCTTGGTGGTGCCTTTCGAAGTTATCTCACACCTGACACTTGGGGGAATTATGATTGGACTGTAACTGGGATGCCAAGGGGTGGGGAATGGGTTATTCTATATATCATTTGCTTTCGCGCCTAAATAATCAGTCTTCGCTTTGCTATGCTTCTATTCATTTATAATTAGTAAAAGTACACTTGATTTCTATCAATGGAGTCTTGTGGTTTTCTTTCCTGATTATCCAATGAAGGAGTGTTGACAGTAAGCGAAGACTCACTCACACCCCACCAGGAGTTTGCAACCTACCGTGGGGGGTGTACTCACAAGAAGGAACGGAGAAAATGTCATTGCGAGCAAGCGATGAAGAGGAGGCTGAAAGAGAAACTGCAGAACCATCTTTACCTGAAAGGCTAGCTGGCCTAAGGGTAGAGGAGCCTGCGGTTCGGCCCCGATGGACTTTGGGAGTGGGGCAAAAAGAGGATTCTGAGAATTTGGATGCAGGAGTTACCAGAAGGAGACAAAAGAAAAAACCAGCGGACTGGGAAGAAGCTATGACCGAGCGGAAGACCCGAGGGAGAGCGATGGAAGGGGAGCAAACGGAAGAATTTGAACAAAGGTACTCCATGCATAAATTTAGGGAGGGTGAAGAGGCCGAGGGGGGATGGGAGCAAGCAAACCCAGAAACAGTCTCCTCTCCCCCAGCCAGGGCTGCTGCCAGAGTAGGGCCCCCCCCAGAAGATGCAGAATGGCAAAAGTCCCTCCCTTACCAGTAAAATATAATGGTGATGCCAAGAGGTTGGGTCTTTTCGTTATTCAGATTTGGAACTACATGGAAATTTATGGCCCAGATTTAGAATCAGATGAGATGAAGGTGCGAATGGTTTTACTTTCTTTGGACCTGTGACCTTGACTGTCAGCTTCCCCATTGACTCTGTTGTGGGAAGCCAGAAAAGAAAGTCACAAATGGTGATAATGTGACTCTGGGATGTTACAATTCTCATGTGAACTGGTTGCCAAGTGCCTGACTCATGATCACATGACCACAGGTGTGCTATGAAGGCCAGCATTTTGAGGACTGGTTGGAAGTACCTTTTCACAATTATCATAATGTCGAACCGTCACTGTTGTTCATTGAGAACTACTTGTATATCAATCCAATGGGGGAGACCAAGCAAGGAATTTTTAATTATTAACAATGTGAATGCCAAACTAAATATAGAAATCTCCCTTATACTATAAATACTGATCATTGTCCAGGCATTTCTGATTCTAGGGGTTGGTACTCATCTCTGTTTCTTAACCAAGAGAACCAGTGTTGTCCGAAAATGCTTCTGTGGTCATGTGGCCAACATGACTATATGTCAAGGTGCACATGATACTGTTACCTTCCCATCAAAGTGGTACCTATTTATCTACTTGCATTGTATGTTTTGTAACTGCTAGGTGGGCAGGAGCTGGGGCAAGTAATGGGAGCTCACCCCTTTGTGTGGTGCTCGGGTCTCGAACCCAAGCTGGCAGCTTTCCAGCCCTCAAGCTCAGCATCTTTAACCACTGATCCACTGCACCCCTTCAGTGTATACAATAATCTCTTTCCACATGTCTCTCTCCAATCAGTGTTGCAAAAGGAGTCCTCCATCACAAAGTCTTGGAAAATCAAACTGTTGGAAGAAGACAAGATACACTGACTTCATTCGTCTTAGTTTCACTGTGTCAGTAAGAAGAAATTAGAGAAGCTTAATGCTGTTCAGCCGAAGCAAATTGGATTTTCTTAGAGAGCGTCTCCTTCCTTCTCCTTCCTGGGCAAGGTCAATCTAATTAAAACAATTCTAAGATAGCTATTATCCTTCTCTGTTTTTTCATGTTCACCTAATCTTACTAAAAGAATAAATGTCAGAAGATGAAGGGTCAGTTTGTTTTCCTTATCAGATATGATTGATGATATTCCCAAGTTAATAGAACCTCTAAAGAACACTAAAGATTCCCAATGCTTAATTTCAAATTCTCTCGAACCAACTTAATGTCCTAGGATGCACATAAAACAATGCAGAGTTAATCTGTCTGCTCTTGAATTATTTCAGGTTTTCTACGGCAGTTAGAGAACTTGATGTCACAAGCACAGTACTTAAACAAAATGGTTCGGTTGAGATATGCATACATGGGACTGATTGGGGTAGATTGTAAGGGTGACACCGAAATATAATTTTATGTCATTTTATTCTATTTTATATATTTATTAAATTATATTGTATTTTATCCTATAAGTCTTGTATTTTACCTTACTCTTATTTTAAATTGTATAAGATTTTATTGGCGATATGTGTTTGAACCTTGTGTTTTGATATGGCCTATACCCATGATGGCAAACCTATGGCACTTATGCCACAGGTGGCATGTGGAGCCATATCGGTGGGCACGCAAGTTCAGCTCCGGTATGCATGTGTGCGCTGGCCAGCTGAAATTTGGGCCTTTTGGGTCCACTAGAAGTCAAGAAACATACTGTTTTCGGCCTCTAGTGGGCCTCCAGGGGTGAGAAGTCCATTTTCGCCCTCCCCAGGCTCCTCTGGAGTCTGGGGAGGGTTTAAAACGGGTCCACCATGCCATTGCATGGCAAAAGGAGGGGGAGTGCAGGGATCACGCACGCATGCGCAGGGGTCACATATAGACTTTTGAGTGTGGGCCCCCATGTGCAAGACCGCCCCCGCATGCTTCCCCCGATTTTGCCACGCAATGGCAAAAAGGTTAGCCATCACTGGCCTATAGGCTAATCAAGAAAGCTATCATATCATAGGACTTGAGGTGTATTCCAGATGTGTTCAAGCAGGGGTCGCCAACCTGTGGGCCATGGCCCACTAGAGGGCCATGAGGGGTTTGCAACTTGGCCATGGAAATGACCAGCAAGCGTGTGTACACACATCTTCACTTGTAGGAGCAGCAGGCGCATACAAGTGACCATATGCATGCTGCTCGCACAAATGGAGCTGCGCGCGCACATGCTTGCTGGCTACTTGCGCGAACCATCCTCTTAGCCCTTCCAGTCAGCAAAGCCCAGAAATGTTAGGCGACTCTGGGTTAGAATCATAACTCCGAGAATTTCCAACCAACATTTTCTGAAAATCTCAAAACATCCAAAGGGCAATAACTAGTACCACGTTGCATTCATCAGGTTTTCTTTTTTGGGGGGGTGGGTGGGAACGTTCTTATTGTCCCTTTGTTAAAGCAAAGTGAATCAGAAGAAAGTATTGAGACTTATTAAAAGTCATTGTTTTCAGCCCAAAGGTCTCAGAATAATTTTCAAAGCGATCAATGCTCCATCTACATAACCAACAACAAAAAACTGTATTGAGACGCCATGTTATCTCCATCCTCACCTTTAGTTCATGCTGGGCAATTCTCTATTAGATTGTTTCAATGGATGTGCATTTCAAAATGGATTTAAAAAACTAGTGCAAGGATATTAAGAGCCGAGGTGGCGCAGTGGTTAAATGCAGCACTCCAGGCCACTTCAGCTGACTGCAGTTCTGCAGTTCGGCTGTTCAAATCTCACCGGCTCAGGGTTGACTCAGCCTTCCATCCTTCCAAGGTGGGTAAAATGAGAACCGGGATTGTTGTTGGGGGCAATATGCTGACTCTGTAAACCACTTAGAGAGGGCTGAAAGCCCTATGAAGCGGTATATAAGTCTAACTGCTATTGCTATTGGGGTGCTAAGGTGGTTTATTAACTGGAAAAGCCATTTGCTGAAGCAGTGGAGCTCTCCCCTTGGAATCTATCTGCTCCAAATCTTTAGTATTAATCTGGCCAAAATTATTTCCAACTATTCCTTTTGCACCAGAGGAGAGCTGAGAGTTAATCCGGTCCACTGTCCAACTCTTATGGGCAATAGCAGTAGACTTATATACCGCTTCATAGGCCTTTCAGCCCTCTCTAAGCGGTTTACAGAGTCAGCATATTGCCCCCAACAACAATCTGGGTCCTCATTTTACCCACCTCGGAAGGATGGAAGGCTGAGTCAACCCTGATCCGGTGAGATTTGAACCGCTGAACTGCTGATCTAGCAGTAGCCTGCAGTGCTGCATTTAACCACTGCGCCACCTTGGCTCTTGCAATTGATGCAAAGACCTGGTGTGAAAGTACTCTAAGCAGTTTTCCTTGAGACTCCAAAATTGAGGTGGTAGGGGGAGGTGTCCAAAGGTAAACTAGAATGTAGAGAAGGGACATAAAATGGCAATATTGAGAAAGAATGGATTTCTCCTTTACTTAAACAATAAAGTTTTTCATTTAAAGGAATATTGGTATTTTTTCTCCATATATTTATAATACATTTCTTCACTCTCTGATCCAATTAAAACCATCATAGCATAACTTAGTTGCCTCATGCAATAATGGGTATTACCAGTATCTAGCTGCATAAACATTATGTCATGAAGCCAGCTCCATGAACAATATATTATGAGACATGTGTGACTGTCGCTTTGTAGGCATTCTATATGATCTTGAAATCCTGGCTGTTTTCCTTTGGGTTAAGATGAATGGAGCTCCTTGGTGGATGCATTTTTTAGATATGATTTGGGATTCCATCCTGTCGACTTATTCTGTCCCATACAAGTCCTGCTGTGCTGTCTCATCATGGTGGAATGTGGTGGTCCTGGCAGGGTTGAGCAAAGAACATCAGGAGTATATATTCTCAGCAAAGTCATCCAAGTTTTGAAGGTCAGTGGTGGGTTTCAAAAAAAATTTGAACCTACTCTGTGGGTGTGGCCTCCTTTGTGGGAGTGGCTTGCTGGCCATGTGACCTGGTGGGAGTGGCTTGCCGGCCATGTGTTCTCTTCTCTCTTTCCTTCCTTTTGTCTCTCTGTCCCTTTTTCTTTTTTTCTTTCATCTCTCTCTCTTTTTTCTTTCTTTCTTTCTTTCTTTCTTTCTTTCTTTCTTTCTCTCTCTGTGTGAGTCTGTCTGTCTGTCTGTCTGTCTGTGTGTGTCAGTGGTGGGTTTCAAAAATTTGACGAACCGGTTCTACCGAACTGGTGCGAACTGGTAGGAACCCACCTCTGGTCATTCTAGCTGCCCAGCTAAACTATCAGGCACTAGACTGGCCAATCGCAATACAGGAAAATGCTGGAGGTGGATATTACTTTATTGACAATGGCAAGAACGTGAATTAATACTATGCAGGAGAATATAAAGGTAAATCATTTTTTTACCGTAGACAGAAAATATAGTTATTGAAAACGTAGCGCTAGAAAGAACAGGAAGCTGCTGTTCGTATTGTATTGTGTAAATGTGGTGTCTAGGTTTTGTGTGTGTGTATTTTACATGTTTGTTAATAAAAAAAATTATTAAAAAAAAAAAGAAAATGTAGTGCTGGATGATGGACCTTCAAGACATCTAATTTCTGATGTTGCTATACAAAGAAGGAAATGCGAAATTATGGTGGAACACGGAACATGAAACTCATGAACATCGAAAAGCTCAGCATTGTTAAACTGTTAAAGATGAAATGATGAATTGACATGACTACAAATTGAAATTTTACTCATCAGTGAATTGAGATGGAATGGCATCGGACTCTTTCAGTCAGAAGGCCACACTGTTTATTACTCAGGACATTAAAAACAAAGAGGGAACTGCATTGCTTTTATAGAAAGGAAAGGTATAGCAAGAACAGTACTAGGCTACAGTGCAACTAGTGATGAAATAATATCAATTAGACTTCATGGACAAACCTTTAATATGACAGTCATCCAAATTTATGTTTCAATCATTGATGCAAAATAAGAGGTTGATTAATTTTATGATCAAGTCCAATTAGAAATTGACAGAATGTGCAAGCAAGATATGCTCCTTGTGACTGGAGACTGGAATGCTAAAGTTGGAAATATTAAAACAAATGTCCTCTTCCAGGGAGAGTAAGGAATGAAGCAAGCATTAGATGTTTCTTTCTCGCTCAGTAAAACTTAGTGCACTAATGGATGAGATGTAGCCAAACATGTTAAATAAACTCATCCACAAAGAGTGCTAGTACTGTTACATATTTATAATATTGACAAAATTGGTTTCTTCTGGTACTCTCTTTCCAAGAACACTCAATTAAGTATGAAAGATCAATTGCAGGATGAAAGAACACAGATCACAAAGATTAAAGTCAATCATAGAAAGCCTATGTTTTCTGAGGGTGTTGAAAGACATAATACATCCAATGCTAGATATATATTCTAATCAATGGAAGCCATGTACACAAATTTTACAATACTGGCTCTTCAGTCATTTTGTGCCAGATCTCATAAGTTATCAATATAAGATGCTGAAAATGCCATTTGAAACATGAAATCTTGACAGTGCTCCTGTCAGGCCTGGAAGCTATCTTTTGCACTGGTCCTTCAAGCCTGCCACATTTAATGATGTGGGAAAATGGGAGGGGGGATTATATGGAATATGGGAGATATATAGTCATAATAACATTCCTTTCTCAGAGAGTCAAGGACATCTTGCCCTGCACATGGAGGGGTATGACTGGGAGGCATCTTACCAAGCTGTTTTTTTTTCACATATGAGAGTAGATTTTGTGGTCAAACAGACAACATTTGGGTTTAATGGCTTATCCTAGTCTCAATTGAGTCCATTAAATCAACATTTTGTCATAAGCTGAATACAGTGAGAATTTGAAAGAATTATCAAAGAAGTGTGTGTGGTAAACAAGACTAGATATGGTAAAAAATAATGAATGAATGATGATTGAATAGAAAACTTAGTGGCCCTTTTGAAAGAAGCACTTGAAGGGGTTTTGTTATACAGAGAATGAATAGAAATTGAACCATATGAAGGATGTATTTGAGAGGAAGGTGAAGAATGAGAAAATCATGACTAAATAACGTTAATCACATCCTGAAAAAGATGCAAGAAATTTAAAGGAAAAGAAAAGTATTATATGAAATAATACAATGTAAAAGCATAGTGGAAGGAAGGACGGTTTGCAGTGAATAAAGGTATGGAGAGGTTAAATGAATAGTGTTGACGTACCTAATTTATTTTTCTTATTTCATGATTTTCATATTTTTGGCCTACGACAATGATTGCGATCCTTTTGTCTCAATATGTCAAAAATTTGGAGAATGCCTAACATGACTCTGCTGGCATGTCACCCCTTCTCCCAAACAAGAGAAACAATTTTCTATTCCCCCCCCCCCCAAATCTAGGCCACCCTAATCAGTAACACTTGGTACTGGGTGTGGGTGAAAGCGGGTGTGTCACACAGAACATCATAACATGCCACCTGGACACATATATCGTAGGTTTGCCATCAATGGCTTATTATTTCTTACACTTTTTCCCCATGCTTTGTATTACATTATTTATCCTGGAAAGGAAAAAAAAACGGATGGACAAGATGAAGACAGGCAAAAGTCTTAAGAGAAGCTATTCAATTGGACTCTTCCTCCATCCTAACTATCAAACTGTTACCACCAATTACAAGTATTAGTTAAATAAACAAATTAATTGATCAAGATATACTTTAGCTCTGGAGAATAACATTCAAAATTTGTCTTCCTTAATCTGGTGCCCTCCAGATGCCTTTGACTTTGACTCCTATAGTCCCTAGTTAACGGCCTTGCTGACTATTATGGAAGATGAAGTTCCACATATCTAAGAATACCAGACTGGACAGGTGTGGCCTCATTATTGTAATGCAATGGCAACATGAGGACATAGCTTTAAAAAATGGAAATTCCTACTTCATTTGTAAAATCATTTTATTGGTACAAATATACATTATGAATAAAATTCCTTCTGCCCATATTGTAAGCAAATGCATGTAAAATATTGAAAAAAGTAAAGAATTGCTTTTACAGACAAGGAACTACTATTCGTTCTGGAGTATGTGATAAAAGTAGAGAGGATGCAGACAGTTCCCAAAGTGACTTCTACAAAATACCAATATTGATAAAATATCCATTGCCTTCATTTCAATCAACATACATTTACTTATGGATATGGAAGCATAGCAAAGTGTTAGTAATTGTTTTTCTACTTTTGTGCTTTTGAACAGTACACAAAATGTAAATGATTGTGTTCTTAAATAGAGAGTTACAACAAATATGGATAAAGTCTCCCAAAGGAGGATGTAAAAATCATATCCAAGCATCTAATATATATTATTTATACAAATTCTTTTATTAGTGTGCTCTGTTGATATAATTACAATGTGCAATTGCATTCAGCAAGAATATATTTATAAAGTAAGTTGCGTGCAAGTTTGACAAATTTACATTCAGCAGTCCAACACTGTTCCTGCTGTACAGCAATGGGTTAGTATAAGAAAATGACCAATCTATTTGCTTTGAGTTTTTTCAACCACAAAGCTCTAATGCAAGGCATTGTGTTTGTAGCTGCTTCAGAAAATTCAAGTAGAAGATGTGGAATAGTTGCTGGCTTTAGCAAAGGCATGATAAGAGAAGATCTGGAAATAGTCAGAGAAAAAAGAACCAAATTCTTTTAAAATCTGATTACCAGTGCAAATATTGACCTTTGAGAAGCTTCTTTGTAAAAAAACCGAAAGGAAAAGTTAATGGGAAAAGGGGTCAGTAATAGTTGGACTCCATTATCACAAAAGAATATGCACCGTTAAGCCCATAACCAACCAATTAAATAAAAATAAAGTCTTTATCTGGCTCTTCTCCAGAGTCACTGGACTTGCTTCCTTGCTGGCCATTTCTCCTTAAAGGTCTCCGTTTCTGTTCCTGGGACTCAGACATCTGTTGTCCTGGGCTTTTCTTTGGACCTGTATTGTGAGACAGAAGGCTTTGTTAAGTAAGCTGAAATCTTCTCTAAAAATAATCCCTGCAAAAAACAAAGCATAGTTCAATTTTTCTACAATATCATCTTGAATATCCAGCTATTCTGGAACTAGCCTGTTTCCCTGAAAATAAGACCTCCCTGGATAATAAACCCAATCGGGCTTTTGAGCGCATGTGCTAAAATAAGCCCTCCCCTGAAAATAAGCCCTCCTCAAAAATATTGCAACACAGCAGCAGCCATGAGGTGACCATGCTTGCCGCCTCCTGCACCTCAAAAATAATAAGACCTCCCCAAAAATAAGGCCAAGTGCTTATTTTGGAGGGTCAAAAGAAAATAAGACATTTGGAACCATGGCAGAGATCTGAAGAACAGCACATTCTGGCTTGTTATAGGAGACAGCTCTCTGTACCTTGCTTTGCTCTTCTCTGCCAGAAAAAAAACATTTTGATCCTAAAACTTTCCCTTTTTCACTGGTCAAGTAGCAACAACAATCGCAAATGGCCACAAGTTACTTTCAAGCAAGAGCTGCAGAAAGATGACATACAGTTTGCGTAAAAAATGTGCACTGCATATAAATGCCAGCCTATTGCTTAAAATGTCTTTCTGGCCCAAAGCATTACTTTACTCCTTCCCATTTCCATTCTCAGTTTCTCTTGTATTTTCAGATTGTGAGCCTCAGCCTGTCTCTCTTCTTTATTGATGTGACCTACTTTGAGAGACAATACTTGTCTTAAAATGGATAAAAATGCAGTTAATGAATAAGAAGCTTAAAAACATGCCCTGCATTGTGTACGTTGTTCATAAAAGAGAGAAAAAAAATCTATATAATAATAGGCAATGGCACTCAGATGAGACAGTATTAACTAAATCAGTATATGGAATTACTGTACAATCCATTGATCAAAATAGAGTTAAAGCTATTTTGGCTCACGCATGCTCATGGTTATGAGAGACATAAGTACTAATGTGCAGATAAACAAAAGTTATCAGAAGGATGACAAATAAAGTACCCCAGATGAAAATTCTTAAAACCAACTTCAGTTTTCATATTTTTATATTTTTATATTTTTATATATATATATATATATATATATATATATATATATATATATATATATATATATATATATATATATATATATATATATAATGTTATATTTATGCTGATAAATAAATAAAGGGAGACTAGTATAGATCTATTTCAAGCTATTTAGCTCTCATCAGCTAGCCATACCCTTACTGGGATTTGAACCTGGGCTATATTGCACCTGGGCTATAAGGGTATGGCTAGCTGATGAGAGCTAAATAGCTTGAAATAGATCTATACTAGTCTCCCTTTATTTATTTATCAGCATAAATATAACAAATATAGCAAAAAGGCAACAGTAAAAAATATTGGGTTTCTGTCTGGATGGTCTCTTGTGACGAGCCGAAGACAGAGAGTGGAAGTGTGACCTTCCTCTCATAATTGGGGCTTACCAGGGGTTGTAAAAAAATCTATATATATATATTCAAAGAATTTTAATAAATAGCAGTAAGACATATTTGGCACAAGGCACGGGAAGTTTTAAATTATCCAAGAAAAAAACCCTTGCCTTTCCCACAATTAGCTTATGAATTAGCTAAATTGACATGAAGCTGCTATAGTTATAGCTATACAATTCCTATATAAAGATAAATAGACTAAAACTGCAATCCTCTTTTACTACTTACAGAATAAAATTAATTACATTTTGTATAAAAGATGTGTAAGTATAAACCACAGTCAATCGCTGTCATTTAGAGCAAATTATTACTGGTTGTTACTTCAAAAATACAGAAAGAAAGGATATAAGAATTAGTAATCTCGTCATAATATAATAAATGAAACAGCTCATGTTCTTTAAACTCTAATGAATGAGACACATTTTCAACAGATGACACAAGAAATCCTTCCAGATTGGGCAGCAGAAACATCTGTTTATTTTTCACTCAGCATCCACCAAAAATAGAACTCTGCTCTATTCATTAATAAATCAGAACTTATTCACTGAAAACCAAATGAAAGATTAAAGAGACATGAGGGAAAGAAAGTGTGAAAAATTATGCTTCTTCAAAAACTTTAAAAATCAAAATTTAAAGTTTGGCTGATGAAATAAAATGCGCTGCAATCAATATTGTAAAGCTCATTCAAATCATCAGCACGTCCAACAATTTTTGTCATTCATCAAGATTGCTGTCCTGGAGAACATGCAGATATCCTACACACTAGAGGTGGGTCCCCAATTTTTTTTACTACTGGTTCGGGCACGCTCACACAACACTTCTGCACATGTGCAGAAGCATGCAGGCAGGTGGGCGGAGCCTCCTGCCACGGCTACTACAGGTTTGCCTGATTCAGGCTGAACCGGCAGCAACCCACCTCTGCTACAGAGAGGGAGGGGGGGGAGGGAGAGAGAGAAAGAGAGAGATTTTTTTATAATTTCCTAAGAAAGGTACATAAATCATCAATGGCGAATCTTTAATACTACTATTAGATAAGATAACTTTTATTGTCATTTTTCTGTGTACACAATGGCACATATTAAAATGAAATAATGATAACACACACACACACTGTATATATGCATTTATACATATTTGCTATTACATTATGTTGTGATGCATTATTTATTATGTCGTATCAATTTATGCTTTACTTTGTTTTTTCTTTTATAAAAAAGTCTTTTCGATGTAATCCTTTTTATATAATAGTACAAAAGACTGAAACTAATTTGTATCTTTAGCATTCTATTATAGGTTGTTAAAATGGTTAGGTTTTACATGATAATTTCGATTTTCTGATGATACCTATGATAGCAGAGCTGGAACATTTTATTTGACTATGCAAGACAATGGCCAATGTTTCCAAAGATGTTGGGTTTCCATTAAAGTCTGTATTCCATGCAGCACTAAAATGCAGTAGCAAAATGGGGCTTCCTAACAATATTGTACGAAGAAGCCTAGATATTATCTTTACAACTTATACTCTCTGATCTGATCATGTTTTAAAACATAAGAATTTATTTAAGAGGCAATAAGTATCTGCTTTAGCCAAGAGGATTGTACTGATTTTATTTAAGACTAGCTGATAACCTGGCATTGCCACGGTATTTGTTTATCCTAATCCTGTATTAGACAGGATTTCTAATGTTGGATTTTCCCCTTACCAGAGGGAGCCCCCTTGTGGAGTACTGTGAAGCCATTACCATGGGCAACTCCACTGTACTGTACAGTAGAAGCCATTTTACCGCAGTACGATAGAAGCTATTTCAAAGCACAACAGGCTGTATCTTAACAGAACACACACCCTAAGGGGCATTAGGGGTGCCTTACCCTCCACAGTATTTGTTTCCAGAGAGTAAGTAATATGTGTCCCAAGTTTGGTTGAAATTGCTTGAGGCGTTCCAGAGTTCTGCTGGAACGTACATACACAGCCATTTTTAGATATATAGATTCTTTGTGCAGGTTGCCTTCCTTTGTTTTCCAACAAGTTGTTTGGTGCCTAAACATCTGGTTTCATTGGTTTAATGCAGGGGTGTCAAACTCACATCGTCACATTGTTATCACGTGTTGTATTGCGACTTTTCCCCCTTCGCTAAAATGCAGGTGGCCAGCACATGATGGATCTGGCCCGCGGGATGCAAGTTTGACATCCCTGGTTTAATGCATGATCTTTAAATTAAACCTTTCCTACTACTACTTTAAATTGTTACAACTCCCAGCTTAATTGTTTTTTTTAAGTACGTTAAATACAAAGAATGTAATCTCACTGCTGCTTCGTTCTTGTGAATGAGAAACACGTAAATGATAAAACTGAGCATGAAGGATGGGAGGAGTAAGGGATATGAAGTTAAACGGAGGATATATGCAAACGTACCTCTTCTCTGTGCCATCTGGGTACACAAGTACATGAATAATTAAGAACAAACGTTTGCTTTCCAGTAAATGTGGATGTTAAACATTATACCAGGAAAGAATACCAGGAAGATAAAGCAACATTCCTACCTTCATGTGAGAGAGATTTGAGAGCTGCCTGAGGGCTGCTTTGACTATCTTTTTCTTTATCGGAAGGGACTCTCTTCAAAACAGGGGGAAGTAGGGCAATTTTAGGGGAACTTGGACTGGACTGAGTCTCTGGGACTTCATCTGTGGAAACATCAGAAAGATAAATCAGCTTAAAACTGCACAGCTTTCATTGTGTTTCGTGCACTTATGATATTACAACAATGTAGGTAATCCTCGACTTATGACCACAATTTAGTCAAAAATTTCTATCAGTAAGCAAAAGTAAGTCGTTACGTGAGTTTTGCCCCATTTTACAACCTTTCTTGCCACAGTTGTTAAGTTAGAAATATGGTCGTTAAATGAACCTGGCTTTGCTTGTCGGAAGATCACAAGAGGATCACATGATCCTAGGACAATGCAGCAGTCATAAATATGATCCAGTTGCCATGTGTCTGAATTCTGACCAAGTGATCAACTATCATCCTCCTTTGTTCATTATCTGGGGTGACGTCTCTGATCAATTTTGCTCCCTCTTAGTATCTCAGGCAAAATTATTATGTTTCTGTGATTAATCCTATTTTTGATGAAGTCAGATCCAGGTGTACTAAGAAGGGACATGTTTCAGATGCCTAATACAGCTAAGAATGTTTTTGCAAATAATAGAAGCAATTAAATAGACAATAACTATTGTATATCCACTATCCCAAAGGCTTCCCTTTCTAAATACATGATGTGGCAACCGATATTTCATTACATTTATGAATATCTTGAACACCAAATTATATGAACACACAATTTATAAACATTTTTAAAAATAATGTGTATAGCTGTCTGCAGTCTAAATGGTACACATACGAGCAACAGCAATGCAATATCGAAGCAATCGCAAATCTAGTACAGATTTTGAATTAGAGAATAAAGAAAAATAATAAGAATGTGAAAAAGAAACATTGACAAAGAATGACAAAGGGAAAAAAGGAAAGATTAAAAGAAGTGCTTTCCGATCTCCTTGACAGGGATTATAGACACTGAAACAGTTGGGCTTTAGCTTTTAAAAAGCCATGAGAGTAGAAATGACCTACTTTGGGAAAGGATCCTTGGAACTAAACTGATCCAAAGGAAGAAAACCTCAAGAGGATTTTTCTTGCATGGTCCCTTCTCATAACACTTCCTGATAGGTGGGGATCTTCAACAGGCAATCTTTCCCTGTATGAACTACCGGTAGGTAGGCAGAATATACCTGGGAGAGAAAATCTTGTGGGCATCTAAATCCTGAACGCTATAGGCCTGGGATGGCGAACCTATGGAACGTGTAGCCATTTGTCAAGGCACATGAGGCGTTGCCCTGCCAGCTGACTTCAGCCTTTTTTGAGGCCATTTTTGCCCTCCCCAGGCTCCAGAGGCTTTATAGGAGTCTGGGGAGGGTGAAAGCAGCCTCCCCCCATCCGAGAGCCCTCTGGAGGCTTCAGGAGCTTCCCTGAAGCCTCCGGAGTGCAAAAAAACGGCCCTCGGGCAAACCGGAAATTCAGGAATGGACTTCCGGTTTGCTCATAGGGTCGTGTTTCCCCCTCCAGTCTTCAGGGAAGCCTCCGGAAGGCCCTTGAATGCTCTGGATGGCTAAAACTGACCCTACTGAAAGTCCATTCCTGAATTTATGGTTTGCCCGTAGGGCTGTTTTTTTGCGCTCTGAATGCTTCAGGAGCTTCCCTGAAGCCTCCAGAGGGGCTCTGGGGGGGAGAGGGGGAAGGAGAGGCTGTTTTCACCATCCCCAGGCTCCTATAAAGCCTCTAGAGCCTGGAGAGGGCAAAAAAACCAGGGTTGCGCTGGTCACACACGCATGTGTGCTGGGGGTCCAGCATTGCATTATGAGTGTAGCACGCCCCCTTGCACTCCCCCCGCTTTTGGCACACGAGGTTCGCCATCACTGCTATAGGCTTTGAAATTAGTGCCTTACATTCCACTCAGAAACATATTCATGTAATTTGATCTCAAATTGTTTAAAGTTTATATTGAAATTGAAATTAAGCTTATTTAAAATCCATGCCAAAATTTTAATAATTGGCAATTAAGGGAAATAGAGAAATGTTGGAATCTCAGGGACAGTTAAAAGGTAGTGCTAAATACATTCCTAATTAGCATACAAAGTACAACGGTATTAAGTCTTCTATACAAGTGAAACTCGAAAAATTAGAATATCGTGCAAAAGTTCATTTATTTCAGTAATGCACTTTACCACTGAAATCCAGTTGCCAGCATGAAAAAGATTAGTTAAAACCGAATAATATGGTACCCGTGTTGCCCCTTTCCAAAAGTATCCCTCAAGGATTTTAATTATTAACTTTCCATACAGTTAAAATGGATGCAACGTTAAAATAGTCTCACCTGTCCGAGAGGCAGACCGTGGCTTCTGAGGAACTGTTGGCCGTCCTGTTGGGGTGGGTTTTATTGATTGCAGTGGAGGTTTTGGACTGGAAGGGGCGCTAGAAGTACTTTTTGTCCTAGCTCCAATTTCTATCTTTGGTTCAGCTTTTGAATTTTTTTCTGTCGAGATTGTGGCGGGATCTTCCCTATTGAGAGCAAACTGATTCTCTGGAGAAGACTGATGAAGTTTCGTTACTGAAACAAAACGAACCAGCGAACAAAGATGGAGGTCAAGGGCATTGTCAGTTTTAATAAAAAAAAGTTTCCACCCTCCATAACAATAGAGAAAAACAGCATATCGAGGAGGGCCCATTGTAACTAACAGTGAATGTTACTAACTTTGTCTGAATTGCCCTTTGTTCTTATCAGGTAGAATAATGCTACTTTGACCAACAATTCTAATGAAGCATCCAATAAGTTCCCAATTTTTATAATAATAGTTGGATGAGAAGCACGCTGGCAGTGTGAGTGCTAGATCTATATTTGACTATATGATTTGGGGGGGGGGGTAATTGGCTTGGTATCATGGGAAAAGCTTTGGTCAATTCAAGAGGACATAGGAATGTATCTTTTAGAAAGACTAGGATAATCATATACATATACTCAGTGTACCTGGAAGAGAATCAGTATTATATGCTATTGAAAAGCTTGTCAAGAACTTGATAAAAAGTTGGCATGCAATTTGCAGGATAATGTTAAATATTTCCTATTTGAAAATAGTTTCATGAATCCTAATATGACCTACAAATCTAAGACAGATTTTTGAGACATTTTAATAGATCTATAGTGGGAATACTGGTTTGGTTTCCTTTATTATAGCTCTTTTAAGATGTTAAGTAAGTCAGATATTTAATATTTTCTTTTGCTTTCATCTTTGTGAGTATGGATAAATGGAGTACTAAATAATTGTATAAACCACTTTCCCAGTCTATTGATGAGTTGTCATGGGAGGAAAGAGAGGCAAGTATTTTAGAAATGGAAATCATCCACTGGCAATAACCTATGGCCAAAATGTGACTTAAATTTGGCATCAGGTTTGGTAAATTTAGGTGACATCAAATGGAGAAAGGGATTTTAATGAGATATGGTATAATTACAATCATGCAGACCTTGTTTTAGATTTAATAATGTGTGTGCCTGCAATCTCCTGTACATTTTGTGCCCTGACAGATTCATTCAGAATGATTAAATAAGGTTTAATATATGAGCAGTAAGAAATGTAAAGGTATTGATACACTTTTATTTTACTAGCCTAAAAGAAAACATAATATTATGGAGTAACTCACCAGCTCCATCTGATCGTTCTGAATTCAGTGAAAGATCTGCTGAATCTCTAACATCATTCACTAATTTCTTTAAAACAAACAAATAGGACACATCAAAATTAGTATGTCTTCTTTGTAAACTGCCAATTGCAAATTCAACAAGAATTTGGAATTATATGTCTCAAAACGCAGAATTGTATTAAATTAAAATGATGCAAATAGTGCTCCTTGATACTACCTTTGAAATAGGTTTGGAATTCCTGTTGGATCTAAATATTCAGATTGCTCTCTGAAGCTCTATGATACACTGATATATACACCGAACATACACTAAAGCAGTGTTTTTCAACCTTTTTTGTGCAAAGGCACACTTTTTTCATGAAAAAAAATCACGAGGCACACCACCATTAGAAAATGTTAAAATTTTTTAACTCTGTGCCTATATTGACTATATATAAAGTGTTTTTCCCACGGCACACCTTACACTATGTCACGGCACACTAGTGTGCTGCGGCACAGTGGTTGAAAAACACTGCACTAAAGCTCTACTATACACAGATACAAAGATATATACCATGTATCATGTTAATATTAAAACGCTAAATTAGTTGGTAGTTTATTTCTGGTTTTTGTTGTTTGTAACATTAAATGGTCTAAAAGCTTGGAAGCAATTGTCTTAAATTAGGATCATTTAAATGCTTCATAAACCAATTTTCCACTTACATCTAGTTCTTGTTTCCATCTTTTGATAAAGTAATGATGGGAGATTCCTCTCCACACATATATGGTTCTGATGCCAATTCAACTATCTTTCCGATTACAGGAGAAATGTGTCTGTTCCAATTAGAAGAGAATAAACGTAGCTCAGGGTTGAACTTTGGAGTTCTTGGTGCTCTGAGCTGGGTTGTTTTCTTGCAGAAGTTTCATTACTCAAGTAGGTAACATCATCAATGCTAGTGAGTGTGGAGTTGCTCCCTACTTATATACAGTGACTTGTCCAGTGAATTTTGGTGGGGATGTGGCTTTCTCCTTGAGAGTCCCTTGATTACGATCTGATTTTTATCTGGTGTTAATCTCTGTTTATCACAGATAATGTTTACAAACAAACAAGTTCAAAGAGCACTAAGGACTCCAAAGCTGTTTCTTTTTCTGATCTGTTTAGAAGCATTTCTTAACTGTCTTTTGCAAGTTTATTGTTTTGATTAATAATAATCACTTAATGTTTTGTTTCATAAGTATTACCATGAGTTTATTGCTTTCTACTGAGCTATTAATAATGATTGATTTAAGGCTACCTTGAGGTAAATACGGCTAAGCAACATAAATATTAATCCAAATCTAGCAGCATGTCTAAACTTCTGCATATGAGAAAGTACCCTTTGTAGGAAAATACAGAAATCTTTTGTTCAGGTGTTGTGCTCCATGAATTTTACCAAAATAATTACCATCCTGGTAAGGTACTTCTTTACATAATATCACATTGTAATCCTAATATCATATCTAAAATCTCCCTTTTAAAGAGTTTTGATTGTACTGAAGTATGTTGCAGACTGATTATAAAAATGTTTTTATGAAGGTCTATGAAATCTTTTGTCTGCTTTAGATCATCATTTTCTGCATGAACAATTTTATATAGCTTTAGCAGCTCTTCTAAACAGTATACTACACAGTATCTAATTGCTGTACTGACACAACAGTTCTAGGTTTATATGATACTGATATATCATAGGATCCCTAGTTCAACATTATTTGGTAAGATATTGCTTTAAAAGCTCTGCTCTAGCCTGAAACAGCCTCCATAATATTCTATCCTAAATGCAATACTACTAACTAGTAATAAATAAAGACAATAAAACATAAATGGTTTATGCTGAACGCTGTATGGACTGAAAAGAACAACATTCACATAAAATATTGTTAAGTAGAGTATGTATATTTTTATGTATATATACAATTATCTTGGCTTATATCAAGTATTAGGCTGACTCTCTATTGGTAGATAGTACTTAATTCTAATCCTTTGATGTGCTAATTAATCTGTTCTACATAGCCTCATTTGCATGCCATTTGTTTCTGGGGTTAGTATTTAGTTCATCAAACACTAGATGGAGCAAGATCTTCACCAGATCTTACTCAGATGCATTGTTAATTCACATTCATTTATCTGCAACGCTTAATGCCAATTCACATATCCAATTCAGAGCAACCTAACACATACACAATGTTCAGCACTTGCCATCTTTTGTCAATGCATCATCATCTGTAAGCCTAGTAACACTGCATTAGGTTACGTGTCAAGTAGTAAATTCTTAATGGTTTTGTTTCTACTACATGAATTTAAATTTAAAGCAGACTTGTACCACAGATTTTGATGGCGAAAAACTCATATATAAAAAGTTGATATAAAATGGCTCAAGATGACCTTCAATGTTGGCCTTTTTATTGTAAGTAACATTGCAACAGGAATCCTCTTCTCAAGAGAAAGTCATATTAAAATGAGAATATCCCTAACCTTCTGCGCTGATGCTGCTCTCCGTTCCTGCTTGGCTTTGATTTCTGCAAGAAGGCCACTGCCCATCACTTGCACCCCGTACCTACGCCCTCCTTGAGGACTGCCTTTGCCATCACCCTTTTCAAGCTTTGAAGCATCCTCCTCTTCTGTAGAATCTGGTGTTTTTAAGTCCTCAGTTTTTTCAGCAGTGCCATTTTGTTCTGCTGACTTCAAATCCTTCTTTGAAGTATCCACAGTGGGGCCTTTGACAATACCTCTGGGAGACGAAGAATCTTCAGGCATTAACACAGTTGAAGGACGCTCAGATTTGGATCTAGGCTTGATTAAATTAAGAAAGCCACTTTTCCGAGAATCTCTTTTTTTCTTTTCATCAGCTACTTCACTAGAATCACTGCTATCTGAGCCTTTTGTGAAGGACTTCCTAATAACAGAAAACAAAACAAAACATGTAAGGAAATAAAGACTTTATCTCAATGAACCTCAGTAAACCGTGAATCCTTAAATTCTCCTTCCACGCTTCTCATTTAGCATACTGAGACTGAAAGCTATTCTGCTTTAACTAAATGAAGTATATCATTATTGTGTTAACTCAAATAAGGTTAAGCTTAATTATTCAAAAAATTAACTTCATCTGTTAGTTTCTCCTGCAGGTTGATTAATTCATTTTTTGCCCTCCCCAGGCTCCAGAGGCTTTATAGGAGTAACATTCAGGATTAACTACATGATCCTAAGAACTGCATTTTGTTGCCTAGAAACAATTTCTTTCACTGTGATTCCAGGATATTGATAATTCCGAGATAATGTATGATTTGACGGTTCCACCACAAAACCGCGGTAGACAAAAGCGCGCTCGACGAAAGCGCGTACGTGACGTCATCACAGCGCGACGAAAACATCGCGCTGTGATCGGTAAATGTACAATTAAAGCGAAAACCTTACCCTAACCCCCCCAAACCTAACCCTAAACCTAACCCTAAACCTAACCCTAAACCTAACCCTTAACCTAACGCTAAACCTAACGCTAACCCTTAACCTAACGCTAAACGTAACCCTAACGCTCTAAACCTAACCCTAACCCTTAACCTAACCCTAACCCTTACCTTTATGTGAATCGGCTTGCTTTAATTTTATTTTTATTTCAATTTTTAATTTTTTTTTGTCGCGCTGTGATGACGTCACGTACGTGCTTTCGTCGAGCGCGCTTTTGTGGACCGCGGTTTTGACGGGTCACGTGATTTGACAAGTATGATGAAATGAGAAATTATTTCAAGACCATACAGATCAAAGGGAGAGCAGAGAAGCAGGACTATTCTATCCCCTATTTTAACCAACCATCTGCTTTTTGCTTTCACTCAGTTCTTACTCAGAGTCTTTAAGCAAGATGAACTGTTTTTACCAGTAAATCATTGTAAGAAATACAACTTTACCCATTCCCTCTCCCTTTTTCTAGTGTACCATATCTGATGACAAAGACCGTTACACTATTGATCTTTTAAGCTGACTTGGAAGATTTATTGGCTAAGAAAAGCGGGGGGGGGATCCTTTTAGCAGATAAAAGAAATGACCTAGACATATGGTTTAGTCATGAAGATACTTCACACCTTTAGTCCTAGAGCAGATTTTGAACTTTACCTTACTCTTTCTCTTTGAAATGATTTAGCTTAAAGAGTTACCCATGAAGACAAATATACTAATAATTGATATGCTGCTGTAGCATATCAAACAGCCACCATAAAGACTTATTCAGACAGCTGCTTAATGTCCTTCTCTCCTGCCCTTCAATTGCTAGTAAAATAAAGTTAAACATAAATTATGGTGCCCACATTTTATTGCACGCAGTAAAGTTTCACATTATGGATTTGCAGATACCTTGATCCTCCTCACCTAGGGGCATCTAACCGTGGAAAAAAAAGATCCACCAGTTGTTCTCTTGCTTTATCTTTTAGAGTAATGACTTTTTAAAATTTCAAGCATTATTTTTTTTATATTTATTTGTTGATCTTTAAATCTTGTGTACAAGGTGGAAGATTGAGAGATTGCAGCTCAAAGTCCCCCCCGCCCACCTTCTCCTTTCTCTCTATTTTTAAAAGAAAAATCCAAAAGGAAAATGAATTGTGAGCCCTAAGTAATACCAATATTATGGCCTGGCAGAAGAAAAGAACAGTCTTCTTTGTGGCTTCAGGTCTGGTAAAAAACTGTTTTTTTAAAAAGAATAATACATAATTTGCTGGAAATAAAGCAGCCTCATGTGTGTGGCAAAAGGGGACACGGGTGAGGTGTTGAGAATTCCATAGTCAAGTAGTTTGCAACTAGGGAAAATAAGTGGGCTTTTCAATTCTTGCTGGCATGTTTTGGGAAACTCCTGATTGAGATCAGCTCTGAATACTCCAACTTCTGCAAATCAAGAAAATGCTCAGAAAACTTCATAAAAGTAATATCCTTGGCGTGGCCTTTTCTCTTTCCTGCCCTCACTAGCAAAGAACCCCTATGAAGAAATGTTGTGATTGTTCAGGAAGGCTATACAAAAAATTTCAACTCAAACATTTGTCTCCACCAATCTGGCAATTGTGGGATATTTTTGGTTCTGTCAGAGATGCAGTCTTTGCTGGCTTTGCCTTCCCTTAGTTCTAGGAACGTTTTCTTTTCTTCAGGTTGTAATGCACATTTTGCTCTTTACTCAAGCAACTTTTCCATGATTTTGATTTCAGCCCCTCATTTGGGGTGACTCTGATCTCTCTTTGTCTGCCTTATTTTGTATTGATGTACAGCCAGAAAGCAAGCAAGCAACAATGCTGCCTAAAATTACTAATTTACTAATGGCTGGTCTATACCTTTGGGACTAACAAGCAGATCTCTCCTTGCATAAATTCTGATTAATTTGAATGAGTTCTGATGGGTGTTTGCAGCCACAAGCCAATGTGATTCTTTAGGGTATGGGTTTGAAATAATCCAACTAAATAAAACAATTGTTAAAACTACTGTTACAGATTAATGTTTGTGGATCTGTACATAAGTGTCTTATGTACTTTCCTTATTTTATAATTTCCCCAACATCTCCACCCTCCCAGCTATCAACCAACCAGCCATACCCTAAAAGCAGCAGCAAAGTAGCAATGACCCCCACCCAGCAAATTCCTAACCTTGGCCACAGCATCACAATATTGTCACTGAGATGCTTTTGATCAGGTCTGTCAAACTCCCAGCTGGCCACATCCACGACCAGTTTAGCAAAGGGGAAAAAAGTCCTGATACGTCCTGTGACGTCACTATGACAATGTGAGTTGGTAAATTTACATGGTAAATTTTGTGTTTGGAGAAGAAAAAAAGCATCACACTGGGAGAGCTAAATATGACTTTAGTCTGCTTCTCGAGCAAAAGACACACTCGTTAAAAAATTACCGAGTCTTCTTTGTGGTGCAGTGAATGAGAGATGAGAATGAATGCTAATATTTCTTTGTCATTATTTCTTGGTATGAATTGGTGTTTTTTATTTAAATGTTGAAGTATTTAAAAAGAAATTTAGGATGCAATGAAATCCAATGACTATTGGCTAAAATCTAATTTTGTAATTGACTTTTTAGCATGTCTTGCCCTAAACATTTTTTAAAAATAACAAGTCAGAAAATGTTTTGATTAGATCAAAAGTGACATTCACAGCTTACTATTTATAATTTTGCAGGTTTTTTGTATCACTAGCAATTTGCCATATAGCACATTGCTTCTGCACTTAACTTTCTTGATTTTTGTCGTTTGTAATTTAATGGCTATTCAGACTTGCTTAGTTACTAAGACATCCTATTTTTTCAGCACCAGTGGGGTTTTTTTATAAGTGAAAGTCAAACACATAAAATGGCCTCTGAAATAACTACAATTTAGTCCAGTTGTTATATTCTTTAGGTTACTTCTTGCTTCTGTATCTTGCATGAATTCAATTCCTTACACATACGGATTATAAATAAAAATGCAAATTATATGGTCAGGGGCGTAAAATGTATGTACAATTCATACTTAATTAGGAAAATCATATAACCAAGCAAAATCATATTCAGTTTCATACAAAAAATAATGTAATGTCATGTCATGTCACAACACACAGCGGCAAAAAGAATACACTGAATGCAGCTGAACAAATAACATTCTTTCCCCTCACACACTAATATTTGCATTAGTTCAGTGCTGTTTGGCACGTTTATTTCTTAGCTTGCAGTTTCTCAATATTTCTCTCCTTATCCTTCAATCTCTTTAACTTTATTACATTATGTTATTGAATCAAACAGATGATACTTATCAGATCATGGTAACTTTATGTAGACTACCATAGCCAAAATTAAATATTATTGAAGAAAAATGGTTTACAGAAGGAAGTACTGAAAAATTCCAAAATTATGGATAGAGAAATTGGTTTTAAAAATTGATCTTAACTGATATTTTAAAGATTAGCAATTATATCAACCGCCATCTACACGTAATCCTTCTTTAGCAACTACCTCATACAGCGACTGTTCATATTTACAAAAGTGATGAAAAAATAACTTTACAACCAATCCTCACATTTACGACCTTCAGGTCTGTAAAGCAAAGAAAGCTGAAGTAAAATCGTAAGTACAGTCACAGTTTCACTTAGCAACCACTTTGTTTAACAACTAAGTTGCTAAACAAGAATTATCTGCATTACTTTACCACTAGCAATAATTTTCTAATTAAATTAAAATTTCTAATTAAAACAAATAAATTAAAAACAAATACGCATAAAATTCTCTTTAATACTGTACATCAACTTCTAGGTGCATTTAAATTAGGAATATATAGATAACTTACTTTGAATCCATTTTTGTCACTTTCTTGCTGAAAAATTCATCAACACCTTCATCTACTCTTCCCATCATTCCATTTTGTTCTCCCTCTTGAACGGTTGCAGGACTCACCTGATAAAATACAGAACCTTAAGGATGTGCAGGGATGTGCTTGATGGACACTTGAATATAGGCCAATCAAATTTTCAATTCCCAAATATATAAACCATAATACAACCAATCTTTGATTTTCTACACCATCCACTTTCATTATGCACTTATAAAATAAAAAAATAATCACAACATTACATGAATGACATTATTATTATTATTATTTAATTAAGGGCTGAAAGTGCCAATATACAATATATACCAGCATTTTCATGAAGACATCTTCCAAGCTGATCTATAAAGAGATAAACCAATAAATTTCCATGAATTTTAAAAGAAAAAAGGAAAGAATACAAGCCAACTTCCCCCTTCACTGTAGTTAAACTAGATTTTTAAAGTTATGCTACTGTTGATATGGTGGTTTTTTTTCCTGCTTGTATCCCCCCCCCCCTTACTTGGTTTGTGAGCCGCCCTGAGTCCCTCTGGGAATAGGGCGGCATAGAAATACAATCAAATCAAATCAAACAAAACTGCTTATTGTTTGCAGACACACAATTTCTGTATGAAGGCTCTGAGCAATCCTCTTTATGTGGATTATCAACTTGTTTGAGACATGAACGTTGTTTACATACATATGAAATACAATTTCTTCAGTAACAGATTAACTCACGGCAGATTGTGTAGGCTGTTGTTTTTTATTCCTTTTAGGCCTAAGTTTAGTAAAATGCTCCAGCTTTTTTCCTTCCTCCGAAGGTAGTTCTGAAATGAGCCCAGAAGTCCGTTTGTCAAACCTCCCAGAATGGAATGGTGGGTCCTCTATATGAATAGGAACTTCTTCTAATGCTTTATCAAGGTCAAACTCCATCTCTAAAGAAAAAGTTTAAAACATATTAGGGTTATATTTCTCTTCCCAGTCATAGCTTTTTTTGTAAAGACTCAAGTCAAACTCAACTCATGAAAGACTGCTCTAGAGTGTCTAAGTAGTCTTCTTAATAACAGTATGGGCTTGTTGTGGGATGTTTTTCATTTTTTCAGTTTGGCTCACAGCGACAGTTTTATAAATAATTGAGAAAAAGCATCACTCCAAAAAAAATAAGCTTACCAAAAGCTCTGGATACAGGCCTTAACATTCGACTGTGGATGCTCTTCCTTTTAGATTTGGGAGTCATCTATAGATAAAATGGAAAAATAACATAATTGCCTTTTGGGAAATAATTAGTAATAAGTAGTAGAAAATAAGTAGAAATAAGTAGTTAAATTAACTATAGTACTGCAACGATCAAAACAACTATGAAACATGAAGCAAAATAGCAATTGGATGACAGTAATCAATATTTATATTGATTGTAGTATTGGAAATACGCCAAGCTTGATGTTAAACTGTGAAGTGAAAATGCAACATTCTATTTTGTTTATTAATGTGGCTGAAAAATGAGCTTTACATAAGTCCTACATCTCTACTGGGCCTTTTTTAAGAATGAACAAAATCTTACAGCATCCTTATTTTTAAAAAAAGCAGAAATGTTAGTCTGAACATTCAGGGTACCATTCAGTGATGCTTTTTGTTTGTTGATATCATACCTCAAATATATTCAATAACCAAAGTCACATTTCTGAGATGTTAAAATGCGACATAATCTCCATCATTAATTTGCACAGTATTATTTTGAGAAAATATAAAAACCTGGGACTTCTGAAAAGAAACAGCAAATTAAGGATGGCTCCACTAAAAGCTAAAAAAGGAGCTGACAACCATAGCACAATTAACAGCCAGTAAGTAGAGCAGCCCTTTCCAGACAAGGAGAGAAGCTGAGATTTCCCAAAAGCTCTGCTTACAATTGTTCTTCTCCAGGTCTTTAGATGTTTTATAATTTTGAAAAGGGGGAGACATGAAGACCTCATAGTTTTCCCTCAAAGTATTATTTGTGAGGCATTCCTTAACTGATTAGTTCAGGCTACTATGGTAAAGATGAAAGAAATCACTTGAAAGCAGTGTACATTTGAAATATAATTTTAGCGAACTACATTTAATACAAATAAAATACCCAGCACTGCTATCATGCTGTTTTCTTGCAATTTTTAAGAGCAATATTTTAAAAATACTATACATAGTTTGAGAGTATTTATTTATTTATTTATTCAAACAAATATTTACATTCATTTTTATTTCTCTCAGTGAAACATGCCTGCCTTCCTTCCTTTTCCCAGGCCAACGAAAACCCAGATACAAAACTTAGTACACCAAGTACATGGTGAGATAGACTTGGAAGAATAAGGAATAAAAATATTGTAGAAACCTATTTCAACAGACCAGTTATTACTAAGACCTTGATTAATTGTTTTAATTGTTGCCCACAATTGGTCTTTTAGGAAGAATTTTGAACTTTTTTGGTTACAGAAGCAACTAATTGTTCGGGCAAATGTAAAGTGCCAGGTGTTTTGGAGCCTCACTTCTTCCCTTCAATACATGGAATTTAAAAATTATCTCAATCATAACAGTACAATGCTATACACTTCTCCTAACCATAGCCGATAATCTAAAGAGAGGATGAAGAAACATATCGCATATAGTATTATAAAACAGGGATACAATTCACTAAACTGGAGAAATACAGAGGTATCTTAGCAGAGAACAGACAGTTTTAAGAAAGAAAGATAGCCATAATCTTTGGAGAGATAATTGTAATTTTTACTTAGAGCAAAATAAAAATTAAAGTAGACATTAATTAA
This sequence comes from Thamnophis sirtalis, assembly GCF_051295495.1. Lineage (NCBI taxonomy): Eukaryota > Metazoa > Chordata > Lepidosauria > Squamata > Natricidae > Thamnophis > Thamnophis sirtalis. Next base: position 164,996,029 of record NW_028261382.1, read on the forward strand.
TTCTAGTTCAAGATTTTGAATATTTTCGTTATCCTGCTGTATCAAATGCACCAAGGGTAGTCAATTTGTGAGTGTAGAGCTTCAGGAAAACCCATGGAGGTTTCTCATTCAATTGCTGTCAGTTTTTGATAAGTAAGTAGAAATTACTAAATGTAGCTACATGATGAGAAAGGATTGGTATTTTTTTTTACAACTATGTAATCCCTTGCTTTGGGTTGGTGTTGGGGCTAGGCATTTATTAGTCAGATGCCCTTCCTGATGCCTATGCGGAGTTCACAGCAGATATTTTCTCTTTGCATTCTGATAGAAAAACATGTCACTGCCTAGGACTGAATTCTCAACCTTCTGAATGGGAAGTGAGAACCTTCACCTCTAGGCCACCATGCCACTCGAGAAAGTTTTGGTAATAAAAGGGAAAATAGTAGTAGGTAGATAGTAGGCATATTTAAGAAAATGGATTTCTAGGAACATGTTCTCTTTTCACCAAACTCTTTTCCATTTGCACTCTCCTCATACTATCCCCAAGACTCACTTGTGAGCCTTGCCCTCTATAGTTCCCAATTAATGATATACACTTTGGTGTAGAAAATGAATATATGTAGCAAAATAAAGTTACAATAAATGGCAAACATTGATAGAAATAGTAAAGCATGCAATTTATTTCTTTGATCATTGTGAGTTTCCTTACCTATATTTCTACAAAATGTATATCTTGGCCATGCTTTTTAATGGGCTACAACAAAGTTTTAGATATTGTGAGTTTTCACACTAGCACAATCTGATTACCTACATTATCATCTAAGTCACCAGTCCTCAACCTTTCCAGCATCGTGGCGTGGCTGGAGGCGGGAGAGAAGAGGAGGTGGTTCTGTGTGAGTGGCAGTGCTTATGTGCGCAAGCTCACATAAATGGAGTTGTGTGCAAGCGCCCACTGCTCATGGAAGTGGAGCTGTGCACACATACATGTTCACTTGCCACTCGTGTGGCCTGGAGGTTGGGGACCCCTGATCGAGTTAAATCAATCTGATTACCTAAGTTGTCATCTAAAACATCTGTATATAAGAAATGCATTTTTAATATTCATTTACTGATTTAATATAGAAATCAGAGGCAGGAAGAGGAAAAGCAATCAGGAAAAGGAAACAAAAAAACCCCCAATATGTTGAGAATCATATAGCTAAATTTTTAAACACACCATTAAGTCTGGATCACAAGAAATAATATTGATAATATTTTCCATTACGTTAGCTTAGAACAGAAAACAAATACAAATGGATAAGTTAAGATTATGGAGTGGGTTTTACTGTCTTCCAAACACTGACAAGTAATTGTCTTTATCTAGTTCATAAGAAAAAGGAACACATAACAACACTATAAAACTGGGGTTGCACTGCTTTTATGACATTAAAAAAATGTTATGTTCCCACACTGCTTGATAAATTCATAATTTACGGGTTTGGGAATATATAAATAATACCATCTCACATTAATTGCATATTAATTTTTTAACAGCATGATAATGAAGTGGTGGATATCAACCCAAAGTAGAACAACAGGAGAACAAACCTATGCCATATGGGTAAACATTGTTAGATTATTTATATTGAGACTAATTGCCAACACTTGTAACATATTCTTTGGACATCCCTAAAATGTGAAAAAGCATTTTTATCTGAAATAAAAAAAATTGATATTTATACATCGAAAGGTGAAACAATGATCTTTGAAACAGGTATTTAAAAGAATCCAAACAACATTTAAAATTATTACAAATGTCTGAACTGTTATACAAAATGATTAAATAGATAATTGGACTTAGCATCTATATGTCAGGATGATTGTCGATATTTATGCATCAAGATTTAATGAATCAGACAACCGCTTGCACAATTACTAGCTTCCAAAATCACAATTATTGATGGAACATGAAAAAAATCTCACTTAGAAAAGCACAATTGTAGACTTTCAATAGTACTGGAGAAAGAATCCAGTATTTCTTCTAATATTCAACAAGATAACCACCAAGATACCAAACTAAGTAGACAGATTGATCATCTATAATCTCATAAGCAGCATATAAGCTTATTCAAGAAAACTGAATAACTTCTCTTTGCTGATATGTAACATTAATATTCAGTTCAGAGTATATTTAAACATGATTTATTGTGCCAAAATCATTGTAAGTTTTACTTTGACTATCTTAAATAGCCAAGATATTTTTACAATCTTGAACTGTTTCTGCTGTGAGGTTATTAATTTTATCAGATCTTTCAATTGATCTCAATTTGTTTTATATAATTCAATAAATATTTTATTGCAAGTGTATAAAGAGCATTAACTTCCAGTTTAGTTTTATACATTGTAATTCTGATGTAGGTTACCTTGCATATGTATGCAAAAGATCACACAAAAGTTAATTCCATACTTTATAACTTTGACTTTTTTCTTATACAGGTAGTCCTTGACTTATCATCATAGTAGAAGCCACAATTTATATTGTTAAGTGAGACATTTGTTAAGTGAGTTTGCCCCATTTTATGACCTTTTTTGTCAAGTGAATCACTGCAGTTGATAAAGTGGGTAATATAGTTGTTAAGTGAATCCAGCTTCCCTATTGACTTTACTTGTCAGGAGGTCACACAAGGTGATCACTGAATCTTGGGACACAGCAATGGTCATAAATATGAACCAGCTGCCAACCATATGAATTTTCATCACGTGAGCATGGGAATGCTGCAAAGGTCATAACTGTGAAAAACGGTCATATGTTACTTTTTCAGTGTTGTTGTAACTTTGAATGGTCTCAAAATGAACAAAGTAAGTTGAGGACCATCTGTAGTTTTAAAACAATAATATAATAATATATGTATGCCTCAAAAGAGTGCCAAACAATAGATTTGCAAAATCTCTCTTTCCTTTCCTCCCTTCCTGCACACTTCCAGGCACTTCCTGTTTCCTGGGGTCTATTGGAACCACTGTCCCAGCTTAGGAGTTACAGCTCCAAGTGTGCTCCTACCACCACTGAGACCACTTTGGCCTTTACTTCTTTTCTACTTCCTCCTTCAGGCCCCGATACTCCTACTTGTTATAACCTTTCTTCTTAATGCTGCTGTCACTTGGCACTGCTACATCTTTCACTACAGCTTTTGTTCTTTGCTACCACCATGAAGACTGTTTGACTGGCCAGTATCTGCCTGTCCTTGTATGTTCTCTCTTTCTCTAAATTAATATGCATGCTTGCCATAATTTCCATACAAGAATTAGATTTATGTAGAACTAGCCAACCTGTGCCGTATTGGGTCATCACTTCAGAGATATTTCTGTACTTAAATAGAGAAATGCAACGAACAAGCAAACAAAAAAGCAGAGGGACCATGAGTGACTTCCAACTTTCTGCCAGCTTCATTATTGAGGAGCATCAGAAATCTTCCTTTCCCTTCCCAGCAGACAGGCAAGTAGCTGCCGATAGATGGGAAGTTGGATTGCAAGATTGGCTGAGAAACTTGTCACAGAAAGTTGAAAATGAGGATCATGTGCCTACTGCAGCAGCCCAGAAGCACCAGAAGAACTGAAGTGACCACAACTTTCCCAAATTTTATTTCTTCTTTGGGAGACATGATTGAGGATTTTGGATAGATGTTGTAAGTTAGCTCAGTTGAAGTACCTTAGTTCAAAAATTGTTGTCTTATAAGGCACTGTTTTGTCCAGTTAAAGATCATGACGAGAGTCTTAATAATAGAAAGATCAGATCCACAATAAAAAGATATTCAAAATATTTATAAAATATACTTAAATGGGATCATCATAATTAATAACTGCAGCACATATATTAAAATGCTAAATCACAATAATAAACAAATATTCTTCATGATCACTTTGTCCCTAGCCGAAATATTTAATGACAACGCACAGTAGATATAGACACTGGGAAGAACAAATAAGAATACAAGAAATATACAAATCCGGGTCTTTGTAAATTGCAAAAATGTAACATGTAACAATGTTGTACCTGTTTCTTTAAGTCATACTGTAAAATGTGATTGGTTGCTGTTTTCCTCAATCAGCCATAAGAGGGAGCAAGAATGACTGTAAGCTCACTCTGTTTGTTAGATGCTGGGCTGAACTGATCTGAGTGCAGTGAGCTATTGTAAGTTTTGCAACTGTTAGCAAACTTTGAATGCCAAACTGATTATATGATACTGGATTATGTTATTTGGATTATCCCTTAACTGAAAGATGTTGATGTTTTATCCGTGTAGGACTTGGACTGTCTGATGGACTCTGATACCTCTATTTCCACGAAAGTAAAAGCCTATTTAAACTGCAGTGGCTCTGTAAGCTGGTTTGTGTGTTCTCCAACACAACTCTCACAACACTTCTCTGAATGCACTCGCTCTCCCAACGGGGAGCTTATCTAACACTATGGATTGAAAAATCTGAGACCAGAATGCTGCAAGGTTTTATTAGCACACATTTTTAAATAAACCAATCTTATTAACATTTTCTGGAATACAACTGGAACAAAGTTATACTGTAAAATAAATCAGATTCTATTAAAATGTGTGTCATATAATACATGCACACATATTTTATAAAATAATATTCTGAAGAACAATGCCAGTTTCTATGAATTTTTAAATAAAAAAAATAGGCAAACAGTTATGACTTTACACTTTATAATTACTACATCAAACTAAAATATGTTAAAGTGAATTAACATCAAAAGTTTTATAAGGAGAAAAAGTAAAACAATACATGAGGAACAAATGCAAAACTGACAAACACTGAAAACAAAAGTTTTCAGCTATCATGGCTATTTCAGTGAAAAAAGAAGCAAGATCTTCCTTTTCCAAGCAATGTTCTATTTCTAAATAAAATTATATTTATCAAAATAAGTATTTCTCTGATCTAAACAAACTGTAATTTATATTTTAAAATACAGAGTGTCGGTTTTGTTTTTAAGGAACATCTTATATTCCACTGCTTAGCATAATTAGAGCTGAAGTTACTGCAAAACACTTAAATACAGTACACTCTCTGTTTCTGCTGCCTCTTGTGCCCAGGAGCCTTTCAAACTTGCTGAATGGATTTTCATTCTGGTCAGATGCAATCAGTTTTTCTTTCCTCTTTTCCAAAGAGCAAATATAGCATGCCAAGCACAAAAAAAATCTATGTAATTGGAAGTTCATGACCATACAGTGAAAAAAAAATACTTTGATTCTTTAAAACTTTCATTTCATTAAACGGATATGAATATTAATAAAATTTAATCTGTGTTAAACCGTTTTATGTGAATATTTTGCCTGGTTGTAGATTTGCCTTGTGAAGTATGTTTTAAATTCACTGCACATCAAGCTAGCTAAAACTTCCTGTAAAATTGAACTTGGTTCCAAATAGCTGCTTATTTCTCCCTGTAATGGCACAGTGTATGTTCCCAAGAGTTTTGTAAGACAGCTGAAAAACAAATGGAGCAAGAAAGGAAAGTAAGCTAGAAATAGCAGAACTTAAAAAAAAATACTTACACTTGTACAGCAGAGAGTCTCCATGCAGCCAAAAGAGAAAGATAAAAGAATATGAATGGACAGCAGAAAAAGCGGAATCAGCTTTGGAGGAGAGAAGGAGGGGGCAAGCCGTGCCGAAACTTGGCAAATAAAAAATATAAAAGCGGAACTATGCAAAAATGAGAGACAAACTTTTTGCATTAAGAAAAAAACAAGCAAACACAGCAATAGCTCTACATCAGATGTATTCTATATCAGGGGTCTCCAACCTTGGCAACTATAAGCCTGGAGGATTTCAACTCCCCAGCCAGCTGGATGGGAATTTTGGGAATTGAAGTCCTCCAGACTTAAAGTTGCTTAGGTTGGAGACCCCTGCTCTATCTAAAAATCTCCATCCAGATTAATTCTTTGAAGAGTGTATGAATTGAACTGCACAGGTGAACAGAAGTGGAAAGGTTAAATGAAGATCTTTCCTATAGGATTTCATAGTACTTGCAGGGGAATTTAAAGATTTTTCATGTAGAATTTCACAGCTCTTCGCAAATTTTTTGAAAATCTTAATTTTTAATGGCATGAATGCATGTGGTAATTGTCAAGATGAGGCTCTCAAATCACACAACTCCAGGAGTTTTTATTCACCTATGTTGTATCGACCATTCAGACACATTCAGGAATGTAAAAGGATGTTGAGTGCTTGTCTGGTCAAGTCAGCCTTTTGCTAAAGGGCAATATAAAAGTTTCACATACTTTTAATGATCTTGAGCAGAAAATAAAGAAACTCTAAATTATTTTTCAACCTCCCTGGGAATTAGTCTAGAATTATATTATGTTCATATACATTATGGGGAAAATGCAAGGTAGAAGCAGGAACACATCAATTACTCTTTTTGTCATGTCTCCAATGAGAAAAAATTTCATACATAAATTTGCTTCATTTAAGTTTTTTTTTAATTTAATTTTTGAAACAGGGACTAAATCATTTATATAATATTTGTCAGAAAAAAAATGTAAGAGGGATAAGATATCCTTTCTAGAACCTTCAAACCTTTAAATATCATTTTAAACCAAATGACTCTAAATCTGTTCCTCTGAAACTTTCTAAATGACCCTATTAATGGTATTGCAATGTTTGCAAATTTCATTTCATTCTAAAAATATAACAATATTTCTTATTGTAAGCATTCAAAATGAGTCAATAGAAATCTAAAATAAAACCACCTTAGATAGATAGCAGCAAACATGTCATTTATAAGAAATGTTCTTATATCAGTCCCTGAACTCAAATTTTAATGACAAAAATGTACTGTACAGTAATGAGAATAATTATTTACAAAGAATATGAAGATTCTTGAAACATGCATAGGTTAGGGCAACAGGCTAGAAACCAGGAACCTGAGAATTCTAGTCCTGCCTTAGGTATGAAAGCCAGCTGGGTGACTTTGGACCAGCCACTCTCTCAACCCAACTCATCTAACAGGATTGTTGTGAGGAAAATAGGAGGAGAAAGAAGTATAAGCTATACCACCTTCAGTTATTTATTAAAAAATAAAGGCAGTATATAATTAAATAAATCAACTTCTATTGTAAATCTCTTGGTTCTAAAAATATTGTAGGAATTGTTTTTCTTTTTAGTTCTTTAGATATTTTAATTTTTACCAGTTTTATACTTTGTTTTCTTTTGGCATTGTGGTGTCATTAAGATTTGATGTGTGATTTCTATTTTAAACAAAACAAAACCACCCACAAAAACAAATAAGGGATCACTGCTGTTCAGAAATGTGGTATTAACCTATAAAGCCCAACATGACTTGGCTTATTGCTACTTTTAAGATAATCTCTTCTTACAGAATCTGCCCATCTTATACAAACACCTGGGAAAGTTAAGCAAGATAATCCTCTTTGGTGGTAACCTGATATTATGAACGTTTTTCTTTTTCACGCTAGTCTAACATTATTGGATTAATTTGGTCCACATGCTTGATATTAGATCAAGAAGTTCCAGTTTAGCCTTAGAAACGTACAATGAATGAGAAGTGAAATGGTTTCAGCCATTTGCATAAATTAAAAAAGTAATCCTGTTTATATAATATTTGGGCAATTATAGTGGAGTTGCTTTCTTTCTGAGAAATAGACTTTTACAATGAATGATGCTCTCAACTACTCTTTGATAGATAGTCCTTCTGGCTGTTCGGACAAGAGTATTTAGAATTTTTATTCAAACATAAAATTGCTGAATTCTGTGTCCAAGGTGCAAAATTTTTGCTATGTTCAAACCTGACAACAGAAGTTATTAACTGAGATATAGTTTTTTTTCTCAGATTGAATTTGGTTATTTTCACTTATATCCTCAAATAAAATGTTATTTGTTCATTCAAATAATATATTTTGCCTAAAGATATATATTTACAGCAAAAAGAAAGAACAAAAAGTCATATTGTATTCATATGATTTAATGTTGCAACCAAAGTAAATGAACTGTGGAATTCTGATACAAAATTGAATGGCAAACAACCTATTTTAGTATGTACAGGTGAAACTTGAAAAATTAGAATATCATGCAAAATTCATTTATTTCAGTAATGCAACTTAAAAGGTGAAACTAATATATGAGATAGACTCATTACATGCAAAGCAAGATAGTTCAAGCCGTGATTTGTCGTAATTGTGATGATTATGGCTTACAGCTCAAGAAAACCCCAAATCCACAATCTCAGAAAATTAGAATATTGTGAAAAGGTGCAATATTCTAGGCTCAAAGTGCCCCACTCTAATCAGCTAATTAAGCCATAACACCTGCAAAGGGTTCCTGAGCCTTTAAATGGTCTCTCAGCCTGGTTCAGTAGGAATCACAATCATGGGAAAGACTGCTGACCTGACAGTTGTGCAGAAAACCATTATTGACACCCTCCATAAGGAGGGAAAGCCTCAAAAGGTAACTGCAAAAGAAGTTGGATGTTCCCAAAGTGCTGTATCAAAGCACATTAATTGAAAGTTATGTGGAAGGGAAAAGTGTGGAAGAAAAAGGTGCACAAGCAGCAGGGATGACCGCAGCCTGGAGAGGATTGTCAGGAAAAGGTCATTCAAAAGTGTTGGGGACTTTCAGAAGGAGTGGACTGAGGCTGGAGTCAGTGCATCAAGAGTCACCACACACAGACGGATCCTGGACATGGGCTTCAAATGTCATATTCTTGTTGTCAAGCTGCTCCTGAACAACAAACAACGTCAGAAGCGTCTTACCTGGGCTACAGAAAAACAGACCTGGTCTGTTACTCAGTGGTCCAAAGTCCTCTTTTCTGATGAGAGCAACTTTTGCATCTCATTTGGAAACCAAGAACCCATGGAGGAGGAATGGAGAGGCACACACTGCAAGATGCTTGAAGTGCAGTGTGAAGCTTTCACAGTCTGTATTGATTTGGGGAGCCATGTCATCTGCTGGTGTTGGTCCACTGTGCTTCATTAAATCCAGGGTCAACACAGCCGTCTACCAGGAGATTTTGGAGCACATCATGCTTCCTTCCGCAGAAGAGCTTTATGGGGATGCTGACTTCATTTTCCAGCAGGACTTGGAATCTGCCCACACTGCCAAAAGCACCAAAAACTGGTTCAATGACGGGGTGCTTGATTGGCCAGCAAACTCGCCTGACCTGAACCCCATAGAGAATCTATGGGGCATCGCCAAGAGAAAGATGACAGACATGAGACCGAACAATACAGAAGAGCTGAAGGCCGCTATTAAAGCATCCTGGTCTTCCATAATACCTCGGCAGTGCCCTAGGCTGAAAGCTTTCATGCCACGCCGCATTGAGGCAGTAATTGCTGCAAAAGCGGTCCAAACCAAGTACTGAGTACATATGCATGCTTATACTTTTCAGAGATCCGATATTGTTCTATGTACCATCCTTGTTTTATTGATTGCATGTAATATTCTAATTTTCTGAGATTATGGATTTGAGGTTTTCATGAGCTGTAAGCCATAATCATCACAATTATGACAAATCACAGCTTGAACTATCTTGCTTTGCATGTACTGAGTCTATCTCATATATTAGTTTCACCTTTTAAGTTGCATTACTGAAATAAATGAACTTTTGCACAATATTCTAAGTTTTCGAGTTTCACCTGTAGAATGAAGCCTCCAAGTAAACTGGCTTGGTCTCAATAATCCTCAGTTTAACCAAGGCCTTTCTAATCACGAACAACACTAATTATGAAGAAAGCTAGGCAATGTGTTTTTAAAAAATTCAGTGTATAAAGCCATAAAACAAAGCTTCCTTGGCATTAGATCTATTAAATAATTCCACTTTAGCTTTAGAAACACTGTAGGCAATTTCTCCTAATGTTAGTAGTCAAATGGTGTTTTTCAATTGTTTCTAAATCTGAGGTGCAAAAGTGAAAAAACACTTTTAAGTAATAAAAATGTTAAAATTTAAAAAATTTAGAATATTGGAAAGCAAAACATTATCATCCTCTTCATTTTTTGAAGAAATCTTTCAAAGCCTTAGATGGATCCAATAAGAATAATTAGGATTTCTACAGTTCAATGCTTTGCTTGTAAGTGCCCCTTGTATAGATAGTCCTTGACATATGACCACAATTGAGCTCAAAATTTCTGTTGCTAAGCAAGACAGATGTTAAATGAATTTTGCCCCATTTACAACCTTTCTTGCCACAGTTGTTAAGTGAATTACCAAGGTATTAAATTAGGAACATGGTTAAATGAATCTGGCTTCCCCATTGACTTTGCTTGTCAGAAAGTTGGAAAAGGTGATCACATGACCCCCAAGATACTGCAACCGTCATAATTGAGTCAGTGACCAAGTGTTTGAATGTTGATCACATGATCACAAGGGGATGCTGCAAGAGGTCATAAGTGTGAAAAACTGTCATGAGTCATTTTTTCCAGTGCCATTATAAATTTGAATGGTCATTAAATGAAGCATTGTAACTTGAGGACCATCGGTACTCTGAAAAAGGTCAAGAGTAGCATAAATAGGAACATACTATAAAATAGCTGACTTAGGTAACTTTCAGTTAATTCATATTGTATAATTGATTATTTTTCCCTAACAGTCATTTTGCATTGAAGGTACGTATGATATTTTCCCAGTATATAACTATTAACCAAAAAAGATTGGCAGGGTGCTTTATCAAACAATTGCTGTGCTCTCCTTTTCATACATATGTCTTGGGGGGGGAAAAAGGGTGAACTCAAGGATACATTGGAAATAAAACATCCCCTACTAGAATAACAAACAGTGGCTAAAATGTATAAATAGAAATAAAATCTATTTAATATGAAGTTTGTCAAGCACTTTGTGTTCAAACTTACATTTATTCATTGTCAAATAAAAATCTATAGAACAAAAGAAAGAAAGGAAGGAAGAAAGAAAGAAAAAGAAGGAAGGAAAGAAGGGAGGGAGGGAGGAAATCACATTTAGTCAGGTTGTTGGAACATTTCCTATATTCTGGATTTTTTTATAAGGTACTTAATTCTTTTGTGAAAAATCTAATATACTAGTGTACACATACACTTCTGATTTATGAATACAGTAGCCATAAAGAACAATGATGTGCCTTTGTTTACAGATAATTAGTAGTAGATACCAAAACCCATCAGCAGCACAGTACACAAAGTTTATACTATCTGCATAATTACTTTTGATTATTTTATTTCAGTTCTGTTTTATACAGATAAAATCTTAATCAGTTTGCAATATTTAGCACAAAAAAACTGTAAACGAAGTTCATGGTACCTTAACAAGTAACAGTTTTATTATGATAGATTTCTATAAAATATAGCAGATACTTGTAGGAAAATATGAGGGGCTAAAGCCCTCATTTGATTGGTATTTATTCCAAGTAGTAGGTGAACCCAGGATTAAAAAAAAATGGCAGGACCAAGATTAAAGATAAATTTAATTCAATTTATAGCTAATATATTTAATATAACATTATTCTTGTCATATATTTATGAACATTCCCTACTGTATTAAAATTATTTTTAATATTAATTTTGGGGGAAGTTCCCTAATGAGCTCCAAAATCTAAGATTCAGATGTTCCTTATTGTGAATTACTACCAAGGATAAAACATCCATAAAGTTTAATTCATTTAGTATTATGAGCAAAAACATACAGCATGCCTGAATTAAAAAATAACCACAGTTAGGATTTATAAGGATTTCTAATAACAAATTACCAATATTTGGGTGATAACTTTTATAAACATACAAAAAGTTAGGTCCACTTAAATCAACATATATTGAAAATAATATGAACTAATTTCTGGAGGCAATCAATACTAAGATGTCAACATTCAGATATATGATAAATGGTAATGTACCAAATACCATAAACATTTAGGAAAGTAAATACGAAAAAAAAGTTATCATCTATTTATCTATAACTTTTTTTTATAATTGCTATAGTATATTTCTATGTTGAAAAGTGGGTGTCTGAATGAGCTAGAAAGTTTAAGAGATTTAGGCAAAGATTACAGATGTCTTACCATACATGTATCTAGGTCTTCAAAACGTTCCAGTTCAGTTAGCTCCTCAACTGTAATGATAGATCGTTTAGTAGATTTATCCTCTGCTAACTCAATGTCCAATGATTCCTGGTGAGGCAAGGGTTTACCTCGCCTGGTCAAATGATCAGCCTAGAGGAAAGGTTATAGTGAAAGCATTCTTTATAAAACAGAAATATCAATAATAAATATTTCTAAATAAAAGTTCCCAATGAATACAAGCGTATTAGACATACAATTAACCTGCTGCAAAAATGAGATGGGCTTGAAGACCATTTATCAGACACCTTGTTGGATGCTTTGGAATTCAGAATTAAGAGTTATTTGCAAAGCTGGGCTGTTCAAATTTCAATGGCTTCTAGCAAAGCAGAGCAATTGCCATAAACCATCACTGTCATATTGTTCTTACAAGAAGCTTCTCCCATTTGAACTCAGGGCTCATGTAACTTAACCCAATCCTATCTTCTCAGCTTTCTGAAAACAAGTTTAAATGTTACAGATGTTCAGGTATATGCTTATATCCTAAAAATGCTTATATCCTAAACTCAAACTTTTCTGTAATTTATCAACTTCTTCATAATATTTCCTTTCTGTACAACTGATCTTCTCCTTATTACCTGTATGTTGGATATATAGTCATGTTTTCTAAAGTATATAATCCAAAATTACAAGTATAAAACTATTACTCCCTAACATTTAGAAACCTGTTGTGGCCCAGCAGGAGCCATTGGAGCTGCCAACAGACTCCGATAGTGAGGGACCCTATGAGTCGGCTCTGGACGATGTGGAGGACCCTGGGCAGGGTTCAGACTCTGAGCAGGGACCAGAGAGCCTGGTTGGCCACCAGGAGGCACCTGAGGCATGGAGCAGCGGTGAAAGCCAATGGGAGTTTGTCCCTGACGTCAGGCCCTGGAGCAGTGGTGAAGACGTCAGGCCCTGGAGCAGTGGGGAGGAGCAAAGGGAGTTGGTCCTGGACACCAGGCAAAGATGGGCAGATAAGCGCCGGCAGCAATTATGGAGACATAGAAGATAATCGGGCCCAGGTAGTTGTGATTAGGCTCCTCCCGAGAGTGTATATAAGAAGAGACTTTGGGAGGAGACCTTTTGCAGGACACAACCGTTTTACTAAAGCTGGAGAAGCTCTTGTGTGTATTTCTTATCTGTGGGAGTCTGGGTTGCTGCCAAAGTCTTGTCTGTGAGTAATTACTGTGAATAAATTGGCTAACAGTAACCTTGTGTCGGCGTGACTCACTGTAGGGAGGGGGGGGGGTCAGAACAGAAACCCTTCTAGTAATGCAGCCTAAAATTGCATTAATATATTTTTATATACTGTATGCTATAATGGTTAATTATTTCGCTGCTTAAAATCAATTAGGTTTCTGAGATCTTTTTCATATGCATTAATATTACATTATCTCCGGTACTATGATTGTACATTGCATTTATTTATGCTTTAATGAGATTAACTATCCAGAATTTGCTCTTCCAAACTTGCCTTCTATATTAGCATATTGCATTTTTTTATTAATATCAGTTTTCCTGAAAGCCAATGTGTAAACTTGACCATGTTTAGCTCTGACCAGTAACCTATTAAATTTGTCAGGTAATATTAAAGAAATATTTCAGTTTGTGTCAGTTTGACATCAAGATAAACTATTTTTTCATAGGATTCACCTTCTTATGTTATTACATTGAGTGTAGCTATCTCATTCAGTGTAAATAGAAAGATACAGATAGATCTATATAGGCATTCTTCTTGAATAGGGCAGATGAATGTACTGAAGCAAGCAAATCATACTGAACTGTAGAATCAACTTAAATATATGAGATTGTATAAATGCATACCAGTTTATGATGACAATGAGACAGAGCATCAAGGATCTCATCTACTATTCGATCTGAGAGAAACGAAGCAACTGTCAGCTTTACTTCACTATGCAAAAATGGAAAATGAGAATACAAAATATGATTTTACAGTAGAAAATTTATATTACAGGTTATATGATGTATGCATTAGCTAGATATCCTTGGTTATCTAAAAATATATAAGAATATTCAAATAACATAAAAATTTCAAAAATAATTATCGATCTTAGAGAAGAGAAAAAGAATGTTGCATTAAGTCTCATCAAATGATATTGAGGTTTAAAACACAAGGGTGATTAATGAATGTAAGCTATAGCATATGATAAAACATATGCTACAATCACTTTAATAAATCTGGTGTGTTCACCTTTTTTCAATTCATTTATTTAACTTATTACAACTGCCAACTCTAACAGAAGCTAGGCTGCTTAAAAAATCTAAGTATATTATGGATTAAATCCTAAATATATTTCATTCCTCTTTTTCATAGTCATTTATTTGTACAGGAAAATAAATTACTGCTATATTATTATCACTCATTATTTTATGATTGCAAATTATTTTAATATATAATGAGCAAACAACCTAAACTGAATTGAATTACTTGTATTTACATCAACAATAGCTTAAGTACTTCATTTTCTTGGTGAGAGTCTAAGACTATTAAAATTGGGGGAGGGGGGAGACACAATTATCCATTTGTTTTAGTAGTAGTATTTAAATGAACAAAATGCCACACTATAACCACATGGTACAAATACAGGCAATTTACCCATAATTAATTATAACAACTCTTTGTTAATAAAAAGTGTTGTTTATAATTAAACTCTCATGAATCCAGTTTGACTCTTAGTGAGTAGTGGAAATATCTCCCCCTCTCATGACCTTTAGTATTTTAATTTGCTTTTAAAAAATCATAATTAAAAAATAAAATTTTAAGCTGAAGCCAAAAAAAGGCTTTTTTTGTCTGAAAAAGATGGGAACAGTTTTTAAAGATTAGGATTGTTATATTAAAGTAATTGTTCAAGGAAGTAGTAGGTTTTCTTAAACAAATTAAGTTATACACTCAGTCTATAGATGAATCTAGAAAGTAGTTTGGCTCACCTAATTTTATTAAGGATATCCATTCCCGACTGCTCCAAAAGGACATTTTTAACAAAGGTCCGAGGAATGGAAATTTTTTCAGTACATGCCTCAATCAAGTCTTGCCTTATATGTGCTTTCTTCATTGCACTTGGACACAGGTTTTCAGCTGCATCTACCATTGACTCAAGCAGTGTCTGCAGGAGAAAGCAATGGGAAGCAAACTTAAAAAAAATTTTTTTTACAGGAACCACAGAAGTATGTCATTTATAACACCATGTGCACTGTGTTTTGTAATCCAAAATTACAAAACAAATTATGAAGACTGTTAAGAGAATTCAATAATATCCTTTAGTACTAAGTTTATACTCAATTGGCTTGACAAGAGTCACTTTCCCTTATGAAAACTTAAAAGTTAGGGTGAAAAGCTATTCTAAAAATAGTAGGCAAAGTTATAAAGAACTGCTTATCAGATTCCTACAAAGAGCCAGATGGGGTAGACTGAAGTGAGAGACAAGATGAAATCTTAGTCTTCAAGAATAAAGACCTAGAGGCTTTATTAAGATAGACAAGGAAATGTTGGGAAATTGCACATGGTGTGACAGAAATTGCACAATTAAAAGTTAGGTTCAGCATAATGGGCACCACCTGACCTTGTCCAGTGCCTTGGACAATAAAAACTAGCATCATAGCTTAACATCTTGAATGGGTAAGCAGGACCCACCAGATACAAGTGGATACAAGTGGGATACAAGTTTCAATCTATGGGCTTAGGTCTCTATGGGAATAGGCAACTTTCAATTGGGTGTGTTTTGAAGTTACAATTCATCATATTGTGATCACATTTGAAAGTCCATTGCACATTAGAAGTGACAGCTTTACAATAAAATGCTTGGTCAACTTTGTGATAATCCTATTGGGACCAATATTTTTATCCTTTTTCATCAGGGGCAGAATATAAAGCAGTAAAATGTGCTTTTATTATTTATCTTTTAAAGCAGGTGTGTCCAACCTGAGGCTCATGGGCCACATGCGGCCCTGGACAGCTAGTAATGCAGCCGCACAAGATTGTAAACTTTTAACATTACATGTAGTCCTTGACTTACAACTGCAATTGAGCCCAAAATTTCTGTTGCTAAGTGAGATGGTAGTTGAGTGACTTTTACCCCATTTTATGATCTTTCTTGCCATAGTTGTTCAGTGAATCACTGCAGTTGTTAACATGGTTGTTAAATGACTCTGGCTTCCCCATTGTCAGAAGGTCACAAAAGGTTATCACATGACCTTGGGGCGCTGCAATTGCTGCAAATATGAGTCAGTTGTCAAGTGTCTGAATTCTGATGTGACCATGAGGATGCTGCAAAGGTTATAAGTGTGAAAAATAGTGATAAGTCACTTTTTCAGTGTCATTGTAACTTCAAATAGTCACTAAATGAATGGTTATAAGTCAAGAACTACTTGTATTACATGATTTATATAAATTAACTATATTTTATATTTTATATGCAAGATAATTCCTCTTCACTCAATGGGCCTCAAGTAAGCCAAAAGGTTGGACAACCATATTTTAAAGGGAAAAAACTTTTTTGTTGAGTGAGAGGTTAGGTTTAAAAAAAGAAAAATATGTGCATTAAACTACCAGAATCTTAAGACACTTTGTTCTCTTTCATTTTTTTTAATTATTAAAATGTAAATAAATTGTGCTTCCAAATAACCTTGGAGCAGCAGGATTGGCTATGATGTTCTGTGTTTAACCTACAGGTTATCCATGACAGATAAAGGAAAACTAAGTTGGTTCCCTTCCTCTTTAGAATGCTCCCCACATTTCATTTTAGGATAACATTTTTTAGTCATTAATACCTTGAGCTGATCATCAACAACCTTTGTAACTTCCCCAGCCATAGATTCTAGGATCTCCTGAATTGGATTGGATAATGAACCATTTGCTGCTGCCCATGAAGCTCCACCAAGATGATACAGGTTTGGTAATAACTGTAAAAAATACACACAACAGAGCTACTATTAATATCTACCATGACTTAACAAGCACAGATTTAATGTACTTGTTTAAATTCAGAAAAGTTTAGAGGTTGAAGTTTTAATAGTATTACTTATTCTAATGGCATTAGAACCTTAGCATTATAAATATCTGTGATCTCTTACTGTTTTAGAATTCTTAGCGTCCTTCATAAGTCTTTCAGCTGATTTCAGATCCTCTTGTATTGTGTCAATTCCACAATTTCTTAAAGAGTTGAGATGATCTTGTACTTTGACACATATTCTGTCTATCATCTACACAAGAATAAAATGGGAAAGGAAAGAAATACTTACACACACAGAAAAAGGAGATAAAGCTAACTGATAAAATAACAATGAATAAATCTCTTAGATGCCTTGGGAGATTGCACATTCAAATAAATATAAAACCAAATAATATATGTTCACGTATTTATGAGGTTCTGAGTTCTTTCTACTACTTTTTGTTATTCATTACAGAGAAATATTACAGGGCCTATTTTTTGAAATATATAACATGATTCCCTCATGATTCCTCCCATTTCCATAGAGTTGAGGGTCTTTTGGCAGTGCAGGGAAGTAACAGAGAAGGCTACCTGGGGAAATCTATAAGAATTGCCTTTATCCTATGCTATTTATGGGATGCCTTTTCAAAATGCAAACCTCTCCTGTGAATGGAAGGGCACCTCTGAATCCAACCACTGAAAATTTTATTAATCATAAAAGAGAAAACAACTGGTACCTGTTGTGTTGTGCTAGTAACTATGCTCTGCTGTAGTCTGTATGCTTGCTCTTGTAGATATTTTCGGGTTTCATGATTTCGAAGCAAATAATTTTCTATCTAAGAGCAGAAATTAAAGTCAGATAAAAGCTTGGATTTTAAAAATTACGTGAGAAAAGGATGTTAATATAGAAATAGTGCTTAACCATAAAATCATATAGCTTGCATAATCAAAAGTACATTCCGCTGAATTCAGTAATGCTGATTTCAAAGTCATCAGTATTGGCCTTAGTTTTTCTTCAAGGACTGAAACTCAATTCTTGGTATATTATTTTATAATGTTAACTGAAATCAATGCAACTTATATTATATAACACTTATTTCAGATTAATTATCAAAACTTTACTATATCAACAAAAAATATACTATTTTCTAGAAAGAATACACAGTGATCTGCTTAATGCTAGAACGTTCTGAGGAACTTAGCAAAATCAAAGCAAAAAACCTCAGTGAATAATTTACTGTCATAATGTTTCCCATACAGAAGTTACATCTCATATTCTAAACAACTCAAAATAACCCCTTTTTATTGATCTCAGTTAGCACATAAAATATTTTAATGCTAAAGCGTATATGGCATGTGTTTATAATTTTGTCACTGCTTCTATTCTCACTTTCCATGCCTAATTTAGAAGAAACACATCTCCATATCATGGTGATTCTTCATTATCTGTTCCTAAGTGTAGGTGAGTGTGGGCTTCAGCAAGACAATTCGAGAATTTGTTACAGCAATCATGAAAATCCAACTTTGTTTTCATTTGTCCACTTCAATTTATATGTAGGAGATGATCAGGCTGAGCCTGAGGGAGGGGTCAAACACATCATGTCATGAGTCCCTGCATGCCCACAAGAGATTGAAGCCCAGGCTACCTTAAATGCCTTTCTTATCTCTGCTCAATTCCTTTGACTGTTACTTGGTCTTAAGCTTGCAATAAATATTTATACTCATTTGAACTGCCTGAATCTCCAAATTTCCCCTGCGCTTGACATATATCAATAAATGTAGGAAATACCTTTTGAAGTGCTTCTTCTGTTTTCTCAGGATTTGTTTTAAGTGCTTGTGAAGCATCATTCACAGGTATAGGCATGAATCTTAAGGTATAGTTTCTTTTAAAAAATGTAAACAGAAAAATTAGATGCACAAAAGAAATAATTACTTAGCATGTTCTTGTATGTATTCTTATCCTTTTGCTGTATATGTATACATATGATAATCAGCTTGTGTTTTATCTTCTGTCACATTAAAATATAATTGAATCAATGTTACAATAAAATGTTTAAACTCATAAATTAATGCTCCATTTAGATATCTTTATAACCTTCCCTTTGTCTTTCAGGCAAGAATCTCCCCCAAATTTAGGTTCAGAATTACAGTTCCCTGAGAGAGAATAGCTTGAGAGGCAATGGCAATGGCACAGTGGGCCCGTGATTGACTTGGGATTGGAACTTGAATCTTCTGAGTCCAAATTCAATACTGGCTCTTGCTGTAATATTACTGAAATGTGCTATAGCTTTACCAATAAACTATTTAACCTTAGGCTTTTAATACAAGTATAATCTGAAAATGAAACTGCTGAAAAATATTTGAAAATGGAAGTAATCTAAAACTATGATTAACCCATTTTAAAAATTGGGTTATATTAAACTAGTTTAGACTAGTTGATTTTTTTGTGGTCCTAACTTGAAAATGCACCCTTGTTTAAATAAGACTTCATATAAACAACTAAAGAAGTAGCTACACAATCAATATACCCTTGGAAAGTTCCTTTTGAACATTTCCATCATAGCACTCATAGTATTTCACATAGTATTTCTCAGTATATATTTGATGCATTTTGCTCTGGCAATATAATGATCAATAGATCATATTTTATTGAATAAAGTAACCAGCATGAGATGCTCTTTGTTTTCTTTACACTGTTGTATAGATGTCTATAAGAATACAGTTTTAAAAACCCAATATCAGTGATTTTGATATTACAGGTAAAACTCAAAAAATTAGAATATCGTGCAAAAGTTCATTTATTTCAGTAATGCAACATAAAAGGTGAAACTAATATATGAGATAGACTTATTACATGCAAAGCAAGATAGTTCAAGCTGTGATTTGTCATAATTGTTATGATTATGGCTTACAGCTCATGAAAACCCCAAATCCATAATCTCAGAAAATTAGAATATTACATGTAATCAATAAAACAAGGATTGTATATAGAACAATATCGGGCCTCTGAAAAGTATAAGCATGCATATGTACTCAGTACTTGGTTTGGACCACTTTTGCAGCAATTACTGCCTCAATGCAGCATGGCATGGAAGCTTTCAGCCTGGGGCACTTCTGAGATATTATGGAAGACCAGGGTGTTTTAATAGCGGCCTTCAATTCTTCTGCATTGTTCGGTCTCACGTCTCTCATCTTTCTCTTGGCAATGCCCCATAGATTATTTATGGGGTTTAGGTCAGGCAAGTTTGCTGGCCAATCAAGCACAGTAATCCCACGGTCATTGAACGAGGTTTTGGTGCTTTTGGCAGTGTGGGCAGGTGCTAAGTCCTGCTGGAAAATTAAGTCAGCATCCCCATAAAGCTCGTCTGCGGAAGGAAGCATGAAGTGCTCCAAAATCTCCTGGTAGACGGCTGCGTTGACCCTGGACTTAATGAAGCACACTGGACCAACACCAGCAGATGACATAGCTCCCCAAATCAACACAGACTGTGGAAACTTCACACTGGACTTCAAGCATCTTGCAGTGTGTGCCTCTCCATTCTTCCTCCTTACTCTGGGTGCTTGGTTTCCAAATGAGATGCAAAAATTGCTCTCATCAGAAAAGAGGACTTTGGACCACTGAGCAACAGACCAGATATGTTTTTCTGTAGCCCAGGTAAGACGCTTCTGATGTCGTTTGTTGTTCAGGAGCGGCTTGACAACAGGAATATGACATTTGAAGGCCATGTCCAAGATCTGGCTGTGTGTGGTGGTTCTTGATGCACTAACTCCAGCTTCACTCCTTGTGAAAGTCCCCAACACTTTTGAATGGCCTTTTCCTGACAATCCCCTCCAGGCTACGGTCATCCTTGCTGCTTGTGCACCTTTTTCTTCCACACTTTTCCCTTCCACATAACTTTCTATTAATGTGCTTTGATACAGCACTTTGGGAACATCCAACTTCTTTTGCAATTACCTTTTGAGGCTTTCCCTCCTTATGGAGGGTGTCAATGATGGTTTTCTGCACAACTGTCAGGTCAGCAGTCTTTCCCATGATTGTGATTCCTACTGAACCAGACAGAGAGACCATTTAAAAGCTCAGGAACCCTTTGCAGGTGTTATGGCTTAATTAGCTGATAAGAGTGGGGCACTTTGAGCCTAGAATATTGCACCGTTTCACAATATTCTAATTTTCTGAGGTTGTGGATTTGGGGTTTTCTTGAGCTGTAAGCCATAATCATCACAATTACGCCAAATCACG
Source organism: Thamnophis sirtalis (assembly GCF_051295495.1). Classification (NCBI taxonomy): domain Eukaryota; kingdom Metazoa; phylum Chordata; class Lepidosauria; order Squamata; family Natricidae; genus Thamnophis; species Thamnophis sirtalis. Next base: position 165,017,265 of record NW_028261382.1, read on the forward strand.
GCTTGAACTATCTTGCTTTGCATGTAATGAGTCTATCTCATATATTAGTTTCACCTTTTAAGTTGCATTACTGAAATGAATGAACTTTTCCACGATATTCTAATTTTTCGAGTTTCACCTGTACAAATGAAATGGTTACCGTATTTTCACGACCAAAAGCCGCACCGGATTATAAGCCGCAGTATCAGTTAACGTTAATTTTTCAAACTTTTTTCATATATAAAGCGCACCGGGTTATAAGCCGCACGTTTTTTTTGCAACATCTGCCACTCCTCGCACTCCGCACTACATGATACACACACCCCCGCACCGTTCGTCCAGTAAGGTCGGGGAGGCGTTGGGCAGAATTAGGAGGGAGATTTTCAAAGAAGCGCACCAAATATCTCCCACGAACTGAATCTGAATCTCCCTCTTGATTTTACGCTCAAACTGGAAGCTCTCCCACACGTCCCTCTGGTCTCTCCCTCTCAATTTTACGCTCAAACTGGAAGCTCTCCCACACGTCCCTCTGGTCTCTCCCTCTCAATTTTACGCTCAAACTGGAAGCTCTCCCACACGTCCCTCTGGTCTCTCCCTCTGAATTTTACGCTCAAACTGGAAGCTCTCGCACACGTCCCTCTGGTCTCTCCCTCTCAATTTTACACTCAAACTAGAAGCTCTCCCACACATCCCTCTGGTCTCTCCCTCTCAATTTTACGCTGAAACTGGAAGCTCTCCCACACGTCCCTCGGGTCTCTCCCTCTCAATTTTACGCTCAAACTGGAAGCTCTCCCACACGTCCCTCGGGTCTCTCCCTCTCAATTTTACGCTCAAACTGGAAGCTCTCCCACACGAGGGAGGTGTGCGTGCCTGCGCGCGGTCATTTGCTTGCAAATTGAGAGGGAGAGACCAGAGGGACGTGTGGGAGAGCTTCCAGTTTGAGCGTAAAATTGAGAGGGAGAGACCAGAGGGACGTGTGGGAGAGCTTCCAGTTTGAGCGTAAAATTGAGAGGGAGAGACCAGAGGGACGTGTGCGAGAGCTTCCAGTTTGAGCGTAAAATTCAGAGGGAGAGACCAGAGGGACGTGTGGGAGAGCTTCCAGTTTGAGCGTAAAATTGAGAGGGAGAGACCAGAGGGACGTGTGCGTGGCTGCGCGCGGTCATTCGCTTGCGAGCTTCAAGTTTGAGCGTAAAATCGGGAGGGAGAGATTTTCGATCTTTTTCCATACATAAAGCGCATCGGGTTATAAGCCGCACTGCCGTTTTTTGATCAAATTTTAGGATTTTCAGTGCGGCTTATGGTCGTGAAAATACGGTATGTTTCTTATTTGTTGTTTGGAATGGGTTAAGTTATTTCTACAGATAATGCTTCTTATTTTAAGAACAGAATAATGAGCAATGTACATAATTTTGCTGGGATATATGTTAAAGAATATGTTTTAATTAAAGTTAAATCTATATAGTATGAAATGCAACCATTTATTCCAACATCGACAGTGGGTGACAATTTCTCAGTTTAGCACTTTAGCAAAACAAATGAGTTCCAGCAATGACTCTAGTACTAGAAGTGTCCAATACGGAATATAACTAGAGCTGTCATCTTCATAAAATCATAGCTACCAACATTTCCGCTTTCTGACATTCCTTCTCAGCTCCTTTTTTATTTATCTTGGCAGGTCAAAGGAAAAGATCAAGATTTGAAACAGGATGCTAATGAGCTTTTTCTCTCAGCAAGATGTATGTTGTCAGACTGTAAAGTAATTCTCCCCCCCCCCCCTTAAAGTCAGCCATTGTCCTGTGTAGATTAAATGCTTTGATAAATAAATTGGGACTAGGTTTTAATTTTAAATTCACAAAATTGGCAAATTTACTTTAGGATTAAAAATATTATTTATTGATACAGGTAGTTCTGCAACGGGAAGTAAATTTTTTAAAAACAGTAACTGGTACCAGAATATCTGTCGCTAACCACAATGTGATTGTAACATATGAAATCACATGACTGCATCACTAAACAACAGCAATCCTGTTAGTCACCATTGCTATTTTTGAGTGAATCTCACTGGTCATTAGGCAACGTCCCATCTGATCCAAGCCTCTCCTGTTTTGATTCCCCCCCCCCTCACAAGCCTTGAACCTGGGCAAGGTAAGGGACTGCACCCTCTTGGACTCCCACCTGCTCACCTATTTCCCCCCCTTATCTCTATTCTTTTGACCACCCTGCACAGTGGCACCTCTAGGCAGTGGTGGCACTTGATTGAAGTAGAGGCCAGTTACCCAAACAACACAGCACAAAGTCCAAGCCGCCTTATGTACTACCAACTCTGCTGTCCCCAGTCAATCCTCACTGTCTTCTTCCTCCTACTGCTGGTGAGTCTGATCTGATGTGAGGCAACTGTTGTTTATGCCAGGCCTTTTTCATGAGGCTGCATGCATCCTTCTCCAAATGGCGTGTGACCTTCTTGTGAGATTCCGGAAGGTGTCAGAAGCCTGCTCACCATTTGGAAAAGGGTACATGTGGTCTCAGGAAGAAGGCCTAGTGCAGCCAGCAGCTTCCTCGTGTAGGGCCAAGCTGGGTGTGCCTTGTATGCAGTAGTAGGAGGAAGACAGCAAAAGGTCTTCTTAGTGGTAATTTCATAACATGAATTATCATGGGTTCAAAACTATTCTATCTACATTTGTGGGAATTCTAACAGAGAGCCACACAGAACTTACTTTTCCAGTGCCACAGCTATATCCTGGAATCCCTGAGCAGTGATGTTGTTTTTGTCCCATATAACAGTTCTGTATGAAAACAGAAATTAGGGATTGACTGATGAAAATGTTGAAAACACCATACATGCATTAATGTTACACAAGTATTTGCAATATCTGAGTTGGGAGAAATAGTGCAATAAAAAGTAAAATATTTTTTTTCTAATGAAAGCATAATATTGAGTTAAAATAAAGAGGCAACAAAAAATCTCCAAAGAAATAAAAACCAACAAGGATGATTATCATTTTAAACATCTCTGGAAACCAAAGAGATGCCAAAACAAATTACTGGCTTAAAAATAAGCAGTGTTTGATCCTGGTGCGCCTCAATAGGAAAAGCTTTCTATAGCAGTGGTCTCCAACCTTGGCAACTTTAAGACCTGTGGACTTCAACTCCCAGAGTTCCTCAGCCAGCAAAGCTGGCTGAGGAACTCTGGGAGTTGAAGTCCACAAGTCTTAAAGTTGCCAAGGTTGGAGACCACTGTTCTATAGAACTCAAAAAGCTCCTGAACTTAGAAGATACTTGATGGGCTTCATTTGAAGAGAGGATGCCAAGTGTCTTTTCTCATGATAAATACTGTACTGAGATCACACAAACAGGAGAAAGTAATCCTTTACTCATTCATTCTCCAAACACAAACCTGCTCAAAGGATTATTTGTAATGGTGTCCTAAATTAAATTAGTTGTTATAGGGGATAGGCACAAATAATCCCCAAACTCATTGTTTTCTTATACATAGGAAAACAGAGGAGTAAATGGCCAGTGCTTAAAACTTTTCTGTGCTGGTTTATTCAAATTTACCTTAACTAAGCAATATTTCTCATCCTACAATCCAAATAAAATTATGAGGCCATGATTACAAAACCAATCCAGGGTAGATCTTTTGAATGGAAGGGGAAATGAAAACCAAAAGGAGTTGCTAAGGACTAAATCACAATTTATTTTTTTCCAAACTGGAGTATCATGTGCATTGTTTCAACTAGCAATTAGAAAACAAACACGGGGTTTTGACAAGTGTCTGGATTCTTGGAATATAAATTAACTAAAAGTTAAAGTACTGCATTTTTGAAAAGCAATTATATTGATTTCATTGGTGTTTTATGTGTTATTTTATTGCTGTGAATCCTTACATAAGCAGAAAAACAGGACATATATATTGAGTGATAATTATGATGGCAATTATGGTAATATAGATATTCAATACCTGAGTTTGGTGTTTATCTGAAGAGCCTTTGCAAGCATCTTTGCACTCATGTCGCCCATAGCATTTCCACTGATATCAATTTTTGTAAGGGATGTATTGCTGCCCAATGCATTGATAATGATAGTAATCTCTGTTTTCAGTTTAGAATCTGCTAGAGAGAGAGACTGCAAAGGCTGGGAAATAAGCAGATAAAATAACTTTTTAAAATCTCTTTTCAAAATCTCAGATCAATTGAAAAAAAGAATCCAATTAGATGTGCATGACATCCCCAATAATGTCCGACAAATAATATAAAAATAAAATACAGAACAAGTAGTCAAGAAAAAAATGGTGACTATAATATTGTGTTAGATTATATATAAAACACAAACCTGTTTAACTTGATGAATTGCAGTGTGTTCCCAAATTATTTGTTATAATAAATATGTCACATTTGAATTGTTATGAGGGCTTTTAAAGTAATTAATTAATAATTAAGATCACATTTATCTTGAAGTTAGCAAACTTAATCTCATAGGCAGCTTGTATGACTACATTGTTCAGCCCCAATTATGTGTGGATTGCAACAACAGAAGTCTCATTCACAAGCTTTATGAATGAATGAACCCAGACCAAAAAGAACAAATATAATTCTTCTTTAATTAGGTCTGAAAATAACTCATTAACCATTCTTTTAAAAACATGTTTAAATGCTGCAGTCTTGCTCTTATTCCCAAGCCATACCCTAAGGCCTTGTAACTTTTATTTTTCTAATCTGGTGTTTTAATAATGTCTGCTTTTTTTCTCCAAAGCAAGCATTGCTATTAGCAAAATTTACATGGTTTTGGCAGCAACCAAGCTGATTCCCAAAAGGCTGGAATATACCCAGTTACAAGCCGCCTCCTCTTTTCTAGTTGCTGATTTTCTTCTATGGCTATTTTAGTTTGTGTTATTGTAATAGGAGAAACAACATAGCAGCATCTAACTGTATATCACTGGAGAAAGAAGTAGACCAGGACTTGTCTAAAGGGATGGTTGCAAGGGGCCTGAGAGGCCTCAGAAAGACACTGGACTATTGTTTCTTCTAGCATCGCTGTCTCCTATAGTGACCTACTTGTCAAACGGTGCTTGATGTGCAGGGCAAGAAGTGTGTTTGTGTGTGTGTGTGTGCGCACGCGCCTTTATTATTTTTATAAACAACAGCTGGTAAACATATCCAATACTCCTTCCTCCTCCTATTTTCCTCATAACAACCTGTGAGGTGATTTGGGCTGAGAGAGAGTGACTGGCCCAAGTCGCCCAGGCCTATAGTGAACTAAAACTCACAGTCTCCAGGTTCGTAGTCTAGTGCCTTAACCACTAGACCAAAACTGCTTTTCTGAAACCCTCTGGAGAATGGAGAGGGCATTTATTGCCTCACAGATATTTATAAGATGAATAAAGGTCTCCTAATAAAGCTGTACCATGGCTATAAGTATTAGACAATAGCGCTCTAAAATGACCTGCCTGATGCACTTTTTATTCTTGACAGGCAGGTTGCACCAAAATTGCAAGAACATTACTTATATTTAAAGGTCCTGACACACGGCTAAACACACTGCTTTATTTGTCGATCAAAAACGGTGTCCTCCCCAATTGTAGCCCCAATCTACGAGAAATTGGAAGGTGTTTTTCCACTGTCACAGAAATCTAGCAATCAGTGCATCTTAATCTGCTACGGCATTACCACTAACTAAGTTACTAGTAGAATAAAAACCAGCTATGAAGACAAAGCAAATTAAAAAAAGTATGCTGATATATTTAATAATGTTTCATGCACTGAAGGAAAGCACACTAGACTGGTTGCCTAGATGTGTTTTAAATGTGGCAGGGCGCACTGCTTACTGCATAATAACAAATGTCTGAAAATCCAGTGCAAATACTGAAAAGAGCAACAGTAATAAAGAGGAGTTATTTTCCCCCCAAACATCACATGCCATAGTAATACAACTAAATTGGCACCAAATTAAAAAAAAAAAACAGGATTGTTGCAGGTTTTTCTGATAGCCTAAAGAAAGAATGCTACCTCTTGCTGCTTCTATGTAACCTTTAAGTCAGTTATTAGAAACTAACTTGGAACAGCATGCAAATTAGAAACCCAGTGGATTGCAACTGTATAACTGAAATGCCTATACTTGATACAGAAATGCAGACATTGTAGTTTAAACCAGTGGTCTCTAACCTTGGCAACTTTAAGACCTGTGGAATTCAACTCCCAGAGTTCCTCAGCCAGCCACAAGTCTTAAAGTTGCCACTGGTTTAAATGACAGCAACATTCATTTGCCTAATCTCTAAATGCTTCTTGGTACATAATTGAGAAAGGATTAGCTTCAGATTGCTATAGTATTTGGAAATGATAGAAGTTTAACTGAGATGCTTCCAAAATAAATAGTAAGAGGTTCCTCTTTCAATGAGTGCAGCAGAATGTGTTTACTGCACATGGCAAAGCACATTTAAACATGAAAAAACGTGAGTCGAAAATGTAGACTTCACTCTCATTATGGAAAGTGTATATGTGATCAGTTTTGATCCCCCCTCCCCAATATTACATAGATCTTTCAATATATGCTCTTTTTTTCTACAATCCTACATGTCTATTTTTTAACAAGTTTTCTCTGCTTCTATATATCTCTGGACATTAATGCTGACTGATCCACATTTGCTATCCTGAAAGATCACCATGTCCTCCATTATCTGGTTCTCTTTCCCCCAAAACAGGATTAGTTACTCTGGTCACCTACAGGTTAATTGAGTTTAAATCATAATAGGCATTTACTTGGGCCTTGAACATATTCTCTGATCATACTGATTTGATAAATTAGAGAAGAGTGCTAGAAGTTAAAAATGACTGTTTCTGGGGAAGAACTAAAATCAAAATCAGTGTACTGCACATCTAAATAAATATTATTTGGATTAGGAATATTACTCCTTAAATAAATTACCAAATGAACACGGATATCACTAGTATAGATGCAGCACATGGCTGGAGGAAAAATGTGGCATTTCAGAATGAAAGGATTCAACCACAACGTTCATATTACATCTACCTAATAATAAAACTGCCTCTCATATCAAATCTTTAAAGGCTCATCACAAGACAGCTATATGCACATTATTGTTCACATTAATGTATAAAGTGTATATAATAAGCTTTTAGTTTATTCAAGATTGTATATCACAGTTGATGGGTACTGTGACCCATCATCTGTAGGTCACAGTATCTACAGTACTGTGTAGGTACTGTATCTACAGTATCTGTATCCTGTCTTTTTAAAAAAATAAATAACTAAAAGGTGGAGAACACATATAATATTCCTGCCTCCTTATCTGCATTGGCTCAAATCATTTTATCACAAACTAAATCTTGTCTGACATGTATTTTGATTATCAGCAATCAAATAACAAAATTCTTCTCACATATCAGGCAAATAGTACCATTTAATGACAAGAAATAAACCCAAAAAATGAAGTATTGGTTGATGTTGCAAGTTAAAAGAAAGGACAGGAATATTTAAACATTATTTTCTATTAACCTTCAAAGATTGTTATGCTACATAAAATGAAATACAGATTCTTAAAATTTTATATGTTAAAATAATACCTTTTAGAACAGCCAACTTCCTATTTTTTATATAAATTTGAAATGATAAATTCATATGAGCAATATTTTCACATAATTTGATAGTTTAATAAAATTCAGTGATATGCTATGATTCCTTAGATGACATTAAATAATAAAAATACTTACTGAATCTTCATCTTGAATCATCTGTACTAAATTATCAAGTACAGGAGACAGATTTCTGAAGAAGGCAGTAAGCAAGAGAAAAAAGTGAAATTGCTTACTTGTCTTATATTTTTTTATATTATTTTTAATAAAAAAATAAAAATAAAAATCTTACTTGGATTTCATGTTGTTAAAATTTTTGCCCAATGCCAAGTGTCTTATTGATCGATTTTTACTAAGCCAGATTATAAGTGTTGAAAGATCAGACTCTAGGCCTGTTAAGAATTAGTTTGAAATGTAAAATTAAAATAATGTTTCAAAATAAAGTACTTTTTGCAAATGAATTTGAATTAACCAACTAAAATTAGATCATATGACCCTGTTTCCAATAGTAAAGTTGTTTGTTGACACACAGTAGATTAACAGAGAAAAACAGAGTTGGAAGTCATTAAGCTGCTGAACTACAACATCTCTGTATTCGAGTCCAACTGATTTCAATGAGATTCTTGATCCAGGAGGACAAATTTGAAACTCTATATCAGTGATGGCTAACCTTTTTGTTGTCGCATGCTAAAAGAGCACACACATGTGCCAAAAGCACACATATGCACATGCATGCATGCACCCATAATACAATGCATATACGACACTCCCCACCCCCATGTGCATGACTTCCCCGCATCCTGTTTTGGGCCTAGTAGGCCTCCCTGTAGCCTCCTGGGACCAAAAATGGTCCATGCGGGGGGGATCCCCGCACATGTGTGTGTGATCCCCCTGCCCTCCCCCACATGTGTGCATGTCTCCCGCAAGCGCCCTAGCCCCCTCACATGCGAGACCCAAAAATCAGCTGGCCGGTGGGAGGTATTCGTGTGTGTGCACAGAGAGGGCTCTGCGTGCCACCTGTGACACATGTGCCATAGGTTCGCCATCATGGCTGTATACCATTTCTTTCTAAGATGTACCGGATTACACTAGGCATTTATATAGTATGCTTAATCATAACATATTCACTACTAGGAAATAGACAATTTAATTCCACACACATATCATATTTTTCGGAATATAAGACACAGCAAGATTTTGAAGAGGCAAATTAAAAAAAAAGTTTTTACACTCTGCAGACCTCCCAAAAATGGCCTGTTCGAAAAAATGGGTCTGTTTTTAAAAAAAATAGGGCATGAATAGCATTTAGAAGGCTTGTAGAGTGCTCCTGGGGGGTGCCCCCCGTAAAAATGGCCCGTTTTTTATTCATTTCTGCCCTCCCCAGCCCCCAGGAGCACTCTGAAAGCCTCCTAAAGGCTATGCATGGCCATGTTGGTGAAGGGGTGGGGTTTCGGGAGGCAAAAAATGCAGTATTCAGTATATAAGATGCACCCAGATTTTCATCCTCTTTTTTGAGGGAAAAGGTGTGTCTTATACTCTGAAAAATACAGTAGTTTCTAAACTGTCGCATAAGAACTGCCTAAAAATTATCCATTGTGATTTATGGTATTTAGTTTATATTGAACAAGTGCACCAAGATATTAGTATCCTGCATTTTGACAAACTCTTTTAACTGTTTTGCAAACCACAAAAGGTTTTATCAACTAGAACCATTTTGCTTGATGTCAAAACAATTACTTCATATGATTTGTTTTCTTTAAACAGTTTTCTCTCTGTACAGAACTTGAATCACCGTGAATATGCTACCTTACCATTGTCTGAAATATCAAGGCTGGCAATGTTATGAATTTCTGCTATGCATCCTTCTAAAACCTGCGCACCAGCTGATCTTAGCTGGAGGAAAAAAGAAAATATTAGATAATTTAGCAGCTAAACAATGGGGAACAACTGGCGGAAATATTACAAATATGCTTCGGTAGTTCATATATCTATTAATTGTTAATATGTGGTTTAACCCATTTGACGTTAAATAAGGCACATATATTACAAATTATAAACACTGATTAAAAATTGTCCTCTTAAGTAATATCCTTTTTAAAGAAAGTTTACCACTGCTCTCAAAGATATTCCAATGGTCTCCTGATTTAAACAACATTCAGGTTTGTGTTTACATACCAATTCCCAAGGTTTTAAAATCTCTTTAATCAAGATTTAATTATACTCTACATGACTCTTGGCCACCAAGCTGCTGACTTGACACTTAGTCAATTGAAACAACAAAAAGAGAACAAGTAGAGCCATACAATATTGCAGTAAACTCTGAAGTGCACTTCACTTCACTGAAGAAAATAAAAGCCACTCTTGTATTAGGAAATATCAGTGTTCATGAGACCACCGTCAGAAGAACTGAGAACAACCATGGTGTGCGTGTGCATGGCAGGGTTGCAAGGAGAAAGCTAGTACTCTCCCAAAAGAACATTGCTGCCAGTCTACAGTTTGCAAAAGGCCATGTGAATAAGCCAGATGGCTATTGGAAGGATTTGGATGAATGAGACCAAAACAGAACTTTTGGCTTGAATATAAAGTGTTATGTTTGGCAAAAGGCAAACAATGCATTCCAGCATAATAACTTTGCCCCATCTATGAAACATGGTGATGGCAATTTCATGATTTGGGCTTGCTTTGCTGCCTCTGGACCAGGACAGCTTATCATCATTAACAGATGTATGAATTCTGAATTGTACCAGCAGATTCTATAGGAAAAAGTCAGGGAATCTAGGCAGGAATTGGAGTTCAAGAAAATGTGGGTCATGCAACAAGGCAGTGACCCAAAACACACAATCATACTACCAAATAATGGTTAGAGCAGGGGAAAGTTAATGCTTTAGAATGGCCAAGTCAAAGTCCTGATCTTAATCCCATAGAAATGTTGTGGAAGGACCTAAAGAAGGCACCACCAACTTCTCTGAGCTGAAGCTTCTCTGGAAGGAAGAATGTGCTAACATGCTGGTGTGTGGGCCTGATCAATAGTTATGGAAATGTTCCAGTTATGGCCAAAAAGGGCTATAGCAGTTACTGAAAGCAACGGTTCACATACTTTTGCCACACTCAAACATTAGCTTGTATAATTTTCCTCATTGAATAAATGAACAAGTGTAATGTTTCTGACTAATTTGGTTGGATTTTATTTACCAATCTTTAGGTGTTGTGTGTAGAAAGAAGATTTCTAGGGTATTTTATGTAGAAATATTGAAAATTCAATAATTTTTGATCACCACTGCACTCTTTAACTCCCCAGCTGTTTCCCATTTCTCTGATCTTGAAAAAACTATGAAGGGTTAGATATGATAAGTACTTGGATGAGAGATCACAGGAAATCTAAGGGCTGCTGATTAAATAAATAAGGTGCCAATGCATAGTTAGATTAAGATAGTATCTTCTACCTAGAAAGGGCAGGATGAAGATTGAGAACAACCAATCCCAAATGTCACTCTTTCATAATTTAGATTAACAAAAGTTGTTGCAGATTCTTTGGAATTATAATGATGTTTTCTACAAAAAATTAATTCCATTTTGGAATATTAAACAATGAAAGCCTGTCATTTTAAAATAAATAAAACTGTACATGTGCATTTGGGAATTTCCAGCCTAGTAGGGACAAAGGCAGTTTAAAAATTGCTATATTTTCCAGTTTTATCACAGGAAATAGCTGGCAGTAAGTATAACTATTGTTTTGACCATAACTGTTTTTTGACCATTTCACTCTAAACCTGTTATGCTGTGGTCAAATATCAGCATCCAGATATTTATCAGCTAAAGGCATGGAAGAAAAACTGTGCAATGGATAGGCAGGAAGTGTGATGCTTAAGGGTAAATCATTAAGAGGCTGCTAGTTAAGCCATGATGTGTACTTACACAGTGACCAAGCTAATGGAAGCAGAAAGAAAGAAAAGAAAAATGTTAGCCCTGAGCAACTAAAATATTTTATATATTAAAATCAACACTATACAAAGGAATGAAGCTTTGGTTCAGAGTTAGTATGCTAGATGTTTGTTGCTGGATATATTTGAGATGATTTTGTTTGCACATTTCAGTGATGAAATCTTGAGAGTCTGGACAGAGAAGTCTGAGCCGCTGTGCTTTCTGTTTGATATGCATGCAATCCTCGATAAGGAATGGATTCTTATCAATAAATAAGTGTATTTTGTCACTTTATCTGAAGAAACTAACTGCATCTGTGATAAAAAGTAAGGTTTCAGAATAGCCTAAAAAGACTTTACACTTAAAAATACAAGAAACACAACAGATTTATGTTGGCCAATAATTGCAAGAAAATTTTTGATTTCAAACAAAACACAGAACGTTTTAAGTTTTAAACACCTAATTATTTTTTTAGTGCAGACTTACCTGTGGAATCAAAGTTCTCATCTGAATCTTTCCTATTCCAGAACAGAGTGCCATGTCTTGTTGCTGTTCATGCACGCACTTGTATCAAAGACACTCAGGTTTTGCAAATTCAATGTACTTTTAAAGACTACTTATTACTTTTTAAGCATGATGACATGTACAAAATATAAGAATCATATATCTAAGGAAGGCAATATTATTTTGACATGGATGGCATTTGTAAATGTTTCCTACCTCACAGTTACTCAGATCTAGAAACACCTCCTTCAAATTTTGATTACAAGCAAGACCAAGTAAGAGAGCTCTGAAAAATAAATTGGAATTATATGGAATACCGCTATACAGTTTACTGAATCAGCAAATCACAGAATTCATTTCAATTATATTGCTGTTCTTTAACAATGTAGTCATTTGGTGTATTAGCCCTTATTTGGACTCTGAAAGGGATGTGCTAGATAAATTATGCTTTTTCAGGACAAACAATACTATAGAGAGCTAGAGAGCTTCAAGTGCACAGAAGCTCCAGCTTCACTGTGCACACAAGGTTTCTTCTTTATTTTATGATTTGAAAATTGAGGAGCATACTAAGCAAAGTCTCACATGTGATAAACAAATGTTATGAAAACATCATTCTGCAATGTCTCTAATCTTCTAAATAATGCCAAAACATTTTGATATTAATTTTATCAAAGTGTATTACACTTAAACTGTTAAGTACAAAAATATCCAAATTCTTCTAAGCATCTTTCTAAGATGGAAAAATTGCTATAGTTTATAATTCATAAAGCAGAAATAAAAAGATAGGCATGTCAACCCCTAGCCCTGGACAACTAATAACGTGGCCCTACAAATCGTAATTTTTTAATATTATTATGTGATTTGTATACATTAAATATATTATATATTTTATAGGCAGCCCATGACAATATCTGTTTACCCAATGAAGCCTAGGCAACCCATATGATTGGACATCCATGTTGTAAAGTATTCCATAGGATTTTTTCAATCTGAATTAAAGTTTTTTTGCTAGACAAATGGTATAATGCAGGGGTGTCAAACTTGTGGCCCACAAGCCGGATGCGTCACATGCTGGCCACGCCCACCCTCAGTTTAGCGAAGGAGGAAAAGTTGTGATATGTCACGTGACAATGTGACACCACAAGTTTGACACCCCTGGAATAATGTATTAAGTTGTCATATTCAAGTCTAGATATAGGACTGCATAGATATTAACCCTTTCTCCTACACATGAGTGAAGATTGGACATCAAGTCAAGTCAAAGCAAATTCATACTGAATATTTCACTTCTGACATTTACTCCATGTGAGAGCCAAATAGCTATTCTTAAACTCACAAAACATATGGGTTGTTTACCTAACTACAGTAAAGTTTTCATAAAACATTTTCCCAATGAAATAAAACAAAGTCTTGAAAGAAAACATGCTTACTTACTTTAGAGGCTCAGGTGCAAGTTTAGTTCCTGAAAGATTGATTTGCATTAAAGCAAGTGAACTGCTGAAAAATTGCTTGAAGGATGGGGGCATTTCTTTGCTCTTTCTTTGAAGAAGATTTTAAAAAAACAACAGGTCATATTCCATAAGCTCAAAAGACCTTCAAAGCCAGCATAAGAATCCATAGTTGTATAGCAATTATACATAAGAGAAATTAAAGAGCTACATATATTTTATATGATTCTTGAATAACACTCATTAACCACTTTTAATAACAGTAGCAATAGCACTTAGACTTATATACAATACTGCTTCACAGCCCTCTCTAAGCAGTTTACAGAGACAACATATTGCCCTCAACAATCTGGGTCCTCATTTTACCGACCTCTGAAGGATGGAAGGCTGAGTCAATCTTGAGCCTGGTGAGATTCGAACTGCCAAATTGCAGTCAGATGGCAGTCAGCAAAAGTAGCCTGCACCACTATATTCTAAACACTGTGCCTCCATCGTTCTTACCTGGATCAATTATCATAGTTGAATGAATGAACTGAAAACAAACTTAAACTACAACTTTTCACAAAGCCTTTCGGCTCTTCACTATGTATAAACGCTGCATGACATGCTTGCCATATCAGTGTAAGAAATTAATATATCTGAAAAGATTCAAGTTGAGGAATTTCAACTAGGTAATATTAGCAGTATTGTTCATAGCACTGATGATGTTACCTAGTTTGATAAACATGTGCAAGAAAATCCAAACTCAGACAGCACTAAGAACTCCACATATAGCATCAAGTTCATACTGAAGCATAATATTTTGAATGCTGACCTGTGTGAAAAAATTGTCCTTGACAGATTTAGGATGGCAAGATGCTGAAGGCAGCCATGAAGAAGTGCTCCAAACAACTAAATTGGAAAGGAATAAATTAGTAAGTATGTACATAAAACAATTTGGAATATAAAAGTGGGGATTCTCTATAATAAATTAATAAATGTTACCATGTCTAATGCACACTCTGTATTTGATAAATCCAGATGAATTATGGCATTTGGCTGAGCCAAAAAATTACACAGGGACTAGATGTGTGAAAAAGAAAGAAATAAGTTTAGCTTTCTTATTATTGAACTTCTGTCTTAACTCCATGAACTCAAAATAGTAGATAAATAAAAAAAATTTTTTTAGCATTGACATTACAAAATGGCTTATTTTGGAAGATCAACAACCCTTCATGTTAAATAATCCACCCATCTTTATTTTCAGCTAACAATGATTTTTAATTTTTGATTTTAAAATTTTATGTAGCAATAGCAATAGCAGTTAGACTTATATACCGCTTCATAGGGCTTTCGGCTCTCTCTACAGAGTCAGCATATCGCCCCCACAGTCTGGGTCCTCATTTTACCCACCTCGGAAGGATGGAAGGCTGAGTCAACCTTGAGCCGGTGAGATTTGAACCGCCGAACTGCAGCTTAGCAGTCAGCTGAAATGGCTGCAGTACCACTCTAACCACTGCGCCCCCTGGACTCTTTTTAAGAGTATATTAGTATATTAAAATATTAGGCACCTTTCCCTTTTCATTTTTTGCCTTGTTTTTTTTTTAACTGAAGCAATAATGAAAGATACTGTATCATCCATCTTTCTGTCAAACAGCATAACATTCCCTTATCATTTAAAATCAAACATGTGCAAAAGCAAACAAGAGTGCCATTTATTTGCATCTGGAACAATTTTTTTTTTGGCTAGCATGCACTTTATGTCCTTCACCTAAGTGAAATAGAGCACTTTATCAAACTTGAAATGTCCATTCTTGGTAGAAATTCTGGAAATTGTAATTTCACCACAATTATTACAAAAATTAGATGGAAAAAGTCTTCCTATATAAAAAATTAAATTAGGACACCTACTGAAAGATCGTCACCTCGAAGAATATTTCCTGAGAGATCAAGGTGGGTGAGAGTGGTAGCTAACAGCTGGTTGGCACTCAGTGATTGTGAAAGGCTGTTCACCCCTGTAACAAAATGACCAAAATTGCTTCTTTGTCCAGTAATGAATTAGTGTATACACCACAAGCATAGTTTCTTTCCAAACTGTTTTTTTTTTGTTCTGCACCTCATCAAAAGAATTAAACATTTAAAACATCTACTTTTAGTCAAGCTATCCTGAGGCAGCTCCAAAATTATAATTAATAATATAATTCCCAATCTCCCACAGAAGAAAAATGATATCATACCTTAACAGAAACAAATTGTAGTTTGTATTTGTTTCTGCAGGCAAAGTATAGCTGTTTCACACAGGAATATATTAACAGTGCTTTGAGAAGCAATAATTTCTGTACAATCATCCCCTTTAAATCTCACATAAGTACAAATACAACCACAATTAGAGCCCCAAATTTCTGTTGCTAAGTGAAACATTTGTCTAGTGAGTTTTGCTCCATTTTACAACCTTGCTTGCCACAATTGTTAAGCGAATCACTGCAGTTGTTAATTTAGTAGCATGGTTTTTAAGTGAATCGGATTTCCCAATGACTTTCTCAGGTCACAAAAAAGGATCATATGGTCCTGCAACCGTCATAAATATGAATCAGTTGCCAAGCATCTGAATTTTGATCATATGATACAAGGATGCTGAAATGTTGTAAGTGTGAAAAACAGTCATGTCCCTTTTCCCAGCACCGTTGTAACATTGAACGGTTACTAAATGAATTGTTGTAAGTTGAGGACTACCAGTATTAATATCAACTGATTTTCAAAGTAAGTGTGAATCACAAATGGAGTTGGCAAACAATAATTAAAGGACAATGTGAAGACTGTAATTATTCAGGATCAATTACAATACAATAGGAATAACGTCTAGCTACTGAATTGATCTAGTCCGTCCCATTAGGCATCCAGGCTAAAGGTTACCAAACAGATTTGATGAGTAAGCAAAATCAATAAGAATAAAACTGAGAAAGGTATTTAGCAGAGAGAGCTAATCATACGGTTCATTAACTGTTTTTACATGTCACATTAAGGTGTGTCTACTTAACAATGGTTTATTGAATAGATTGGTTCATATGAAAGAAATCAATGTATGGCTTGTTATTATATGACAAATCATTAAATATTTCACAGAAGAGGTCTGTCTGGATAATTTGATATGGACATAAAGACATTGCAAATTAGAAAAAACCTCAGAGGTGAAAAAAGAAGATAAGCAAGATTCAATGGTAATTTTAATTTGTAATAATGGTAGCTAACTTGTAACTGTGAGTCTTCAATGAATTTATAGACGTGAATCCTCTTGCACCCATGTCCATTAAACTACTGGGAATGATCAGAGTAATGGTTTTAGAGGAAGCACAAATAATGTAGGGTGGATAAGTAAATACTGTGAACCTACAAATACCAATTCAAAGAACCAGAAGTATAGGCAAAAGGTCTGTGTGATTCATACACATAACTCATAACTCATTTTTCAGTTACCAGACTAGAAGTAGAGCTAGGACTACAGCAAAGATAATACTGCTACCCTGAAATTAATCAAAGACAAACAGTTGTAACAATGGTGTAGTTACTCTTCTCAAAAATGTTGCTAAGATCATACAGCATTCAGATGGAGGGAATTAAAAACTTAAAAGGTATTCCTCCTGTCTGGGAAATTCTGAATAGAGCAACAGATGGACCCCATTTGTGAGCTAAGTCACCTGTATGTAAATAACAGTGCTTATTTACCTCTTGGCTACCTGCGTGGCTTAAAAGATCCTAACAAATGTGTCCTCTTATTCTCAAGTGCTTGAAAAAATAAATTAGCTGATTTTTCACATAGAAAATACATATGTGATAATGTTAGTTAGCACAACTGAAATCCAGGCCACAGCTTAATAACAATGGCCTGCCAGAGATTGGAGGATCTGGTGGTGTTAATATGATGATAAATTTAGTGTGCAGTGTCCTGATGTATGTAGTGAGTTCAGGTGTTGGAAATGGCAAGGAGTGAGCTATGTACTGGAGTCACCATCAATGTTCCTTCTAAGCTGAGCGGCTGCGAGGCCGCGCACATGGCAACAAAACACCACGCAGCAGTTTCCAACTGCCGCGCAGTGGTTTTTGTGAGACGCCTTCCGAGAGAGAGAGAGGGGGGAGAGAGAGAAGAGAGGGAGGGAGGGAGGGAGAGAGAGAGAGAGAGAGAGAGAGAGAGAGTATCCCTCCTTCCTTCAGCCCAACACTCTCGCTGACATCCCGGCCAGATGAGAGGGACTGCAGAGGACCTCCTCGAGTCTAGGGCAGTGAGTCATTCGATGGGAAAGTTGCCTCTTGGAAGGAATGACCCGGCTTGGCTCCCGCTTCGTTTCTCCTGCCTCGTCTCTCCTGCCTCTTCGCTTCTCCATTCGGTTGTTGGGAAAGCGGGAGCCAAGCCGGGTCATTCCTTCCAAGAAGAAAGAGAGAGAGAAAGAAAGAGAGAGAGAAAGAAAGAGAGAGAGGGAGAGGGAGAGAGAGAGTGTTAGTTGGTGGGCAGACTTAGCACTTTGGTGGGCAGACTTAGCACTTTGTTAAGTTTGTTTCTCTCTGTGTTGTGTATATATACATGTCTCCATGGGTGCAATTGTGCAAGCATTTTTTTCCTCTTTAAAAGAATTTTTGGATTTCTCCTCACCAAACCTTTAAGACTGAAAGAGTTAGAGTTGAAATATAAAGAGATTGTCAATCGTCATACTGTTAGATTGATAGACAATTCTTGACTATCTTGATTATATCCTCCTTAGAAAGAATATGCTACTGTATGGTTGAGAAAAAGATCAAACTTCATTCCATGGAAACCCAACAAAGTTCATAGGGAGGGTTTCTTTCTACGATGGGCTTCTTGGGTCAACAGTGAATATCAGTTATCAAAAATGTAGGTAGAAAATTAAGCAGGCAATAGGTAATTACAAAAAGGGAAGCCAACTTTCTGAATTCTGTTTCTTTGCACTTAGTGACTTATAAATAGACTAATGTTCTGAAAACCTGACCTAAATTACTATATATTTTAAATAGCTGTAAAGCTATGCTGAAAAAGTTGTTCTCAAGGTATTGTGATAAATTCAATAAAAAGAAGGGAATTCTTGATGAACTTAAGGAGAAATTAGAGTATTGGATAGTAAATGGACAAATAAAATTACCAATCAAAGAGAATGTTTGCACCTCAGGGTTGAAATGAGATGTTCTCTCTTACTCTTTCCTCTTTCTCTCTTCTCTCTCATCCTCTTTCTCTTTGTCTCTCTTCTCTTTCTCTCTCCTTCTTTTCCATTCTTCTGTCACTTTCTCTCTCCTTCTCCCTTCTCTCTCCTCTTTGTCTCTTTCTGTCTCTCTCACCCTCTTTCCCTTTGTCTCTCCTTCTCTCGCCTTCTTTCCTACTCTTCTGTCACTTTCTCTCTCCTTCTCTGTCTCTTTCTGTCTCTCTTCCCTCTTTTCTTCCTCTCCCCCACTCTTTTATCACTTTCTCTCTTCCGCCCAACCTGTCCCCATACTTATCTTCGACTGAGATCATGTTTGCAATAATTTACCTTCTTTACTAAATAGGTGCAGTTCCCTTACCGGATCCCTCGCTCACTCAAATACACACACACGCACAAAACCATTTTTCTCCATTCCAATTTGGATCCTATAAATCAATTGCTCTGTGAAACATCTATGAAAAAAATTCAGGTGCTCAGGCATGAAAATGTAATGCTCAAACACTATACTTTTCCGCACACACTGAAAAAAAATTAGAGGGAACATTGGTCAAGTTATTACTGCTACGGAAGAAGCAAATTATGACATTGATATCAAGATTATACAACACGCTCAGCATTCAAGCATATCAAGTAGAAGGAGTGAAAATGTGTTGCAGCTAATTCAGTTCAAGCTTATTATTTATCTTACCAGTGGAAAACTATGAAACGAATAAATATTCAGATAATAGAGCTTAAAAAGAAATATATTTCATTATAATTAAGATAATTGTTATATACCTTTAGGTGATAATGAGGTTTTAGATAAATTTAAATGCATCAGCCCCTTTGGTAGTTTGGCAAACTGAATACTTAATGAAGATACTCCTGTAAAAGAATAAAAATGAGGCCCACATCAATAGTGAAAATGTATTTGCAGAGTAATCACTTTTTACTTTATTTAGTTTTGTTTTAACTATCAAGTTTAGAAACTCCTCATCGCCCTCATAGTGGGATTCTGGGTGGTATACAAGTAAAATATAAAAATATAAAAACTGTATATAAAACAATTATATAAGGATTGGAGACTGTATCACAACACCCATTTTGTGTATATTGTGATACAGTCCATCTATTCGCATAGATATTCATGTCCCAACTAGTTATTAAGCATCACCTGTCAACAACTAATATAAGCAATTATAGATATATGAAAGAGGAAAAATTCTTCACTAACAATTGTAGGTGTTTACAATGCAATAATAGAATCCATAATATTGTTTGATTTCAAGAAAAACTGAAAGAAATATACCAATCCTCTTATTGGGCTTGTATTATGAGCAGGAAAGTGTTACAGTACCTCTGTCCTCTAGAGGGTTGTTAGCGAGATTAATTGTATGAAGTCCTGAGGTGGGATTGTGGGATAGAGCATTGGCCAGCTTCTGTGCAAAATCTCTAAGAAACAAAGAAAACCACAAAAAATTGTACTTTATTTTGCATTGCATCGTTATACCATTTTCATAAGTTTAATATGAACTGATTATAGGTTACACTGAATTAAGGAGCCTATTTAGAATATTACACTCAAGTACATGGGTTGTCACATATATTGTGTTAGTTGCAACAATTTATTTATATGTGGCATGCTACACTAGGTATACAGAGAAGCAAATGTACATTGGGCAGGAAAGATGCCATGTTTTAATATCCTGTTTTCTACCATTTTTGATGAAGTAATAAACATTAGAATTATACAGCAGTTTGGAAATAATTCACACCCAGTATTTCATGTGATTCCAGAACAAGATGCAGCTGCTTTGAAGACTTGGAGCCAGTTGCAGGCATGATATTTTTATTTTCTCTATGCTGCCTAATGGCAAATCAAAATATATTCATACATATCAGCAAAGTTGCTCAACATCAGATGGATTCTCCAAAGGAATAGCTCACTTGTCTTAGATTGCATTTGTCCATTAATTTTTATTAAGATTGCTAAACTCATTTACAGACATATGCACTTATATGAATGTTGTATGTTTTTAAGCTATGTTGCAAAGACATTTAATAATTATGATATAATCTTGATTTCATATAGTAATTGCTTTAAGTTAAAACTATATGTGGGGAGGGGTCCAGTGGTGGGTTGCAGGCGGTACGCCCCAATACAGGCGTATCGGAGCCTGCCTGGAGCACCGGATACCGTTCCGTTGCTCTGGAGGGCCCACCTGCTCACCCTCGCTCCTTATCTGTGCTTTAAGCATTTGGCACTTCCGCGCATGTGCATGGCGCATACGGCCCCTGCGTGATGCTCCGCTGAGCAACTGGAGCATTGCGGAGGTTTGAGGAAGTATTGCAAGTACGTACGATGCATGTGTGTGTGTGCGAGCATGTGGGTGACGTCGGGGCCATTCCAACCGTACCAGTTGGAACGGAATCCGGAACCCACCACTGGAGGGGTCCCTTGGTGCTCTCTGAGCTTTGTTGTTTTCTTGCAGATTTCATTACCCAAACTAAGCACCAAGGACCCCCTCATTTCAATTCTGAGCTACAAATATTCTTCTTTATGAATTTACTCCTCCCTACCAAGCCCATAAGGGTGAGCCATTCCATTAGAGATTTATTTTTTTTAAAGCAAATCCTATATACATTTCTAGTATGAATAAACCAAAAGGGTAACCCAGGAAACTGTAACTAGTAGTAATGCTAATGTTACATTTGCATACAAGATTTGTGAAAAATAAACCTCAGATAGTTTGCAATTATAACAAAGCTCTCCACAGTACAAATATGCAATAGGTAAATATGCCAAGTCAGTTTAATGTTGTTAACCTCCAATAAATATAATACAACACTGCAGCTTTAGACTTGCAGTTTCCTCTGTTGTTATTGGGCTTTATTAAAAATGTTAGTGTTGGTTAATTAAAAATAATGACTTACGTCCTAAGACCAGCATTTTCTAGTACTAGCTCTTCCAATCTATTGGATCTGCTCACAACTCTTAGGATCTGCTCACAAACATCAGTGGACTGTCATAAGAACAATGATGCAATATTAAGAATCAAAGGAAACAAGAAGTTGAGAGGCTGGTGAGGTGGTACCTCTTTTTGTACCACTCTGAATAATATAAAAAGTCTCAATAGTGGTGCAAAAAATCCATAGCATGAATTACAGATAATTACAGACAATGAATTCATTCATGTTAATGCAGTGATCTAGTTACAACACTCTACAAATTCCATTTGGTGCCACAAAGAACCAAGTTTTGTCAGCAATGATGTAGTCCATATGAGGTAAAGATATCACACATATTTTTTCTACAACAGATTAATAACAAGAAATGTTGGCAAGTTCATGAAGAGAGAAATGTTGGCAAGTTCATGAAGAGCTCAGTAAACTTACTGATATACTGTTTCTTCTTATTCATATTAGAACAATGATCCTAACCAGTCGTAATGAAAGTTCTTATGTCCATTAGAAAACAAATATAAGCCCAGCTGTATTTTAATGTATTTAGACTTCTAGTCCTTTAGTTTGATTTTGGACTATGTAGTCCATAATGCATCTAAAATTTAGTAAAGCTTAATCTTCTGCAAATATTTTCCAACTTTATGATACTATCTATATAAAACTGCTCTATTCAAAATTAAAAATGAACAAATGCAGGCAGAAACATGCACAAAATGTTTTCTGAACTACTTCTATAGCTTCTAAGAATGCTAAATAATTAAGACAATGCAGAAACTGGAACACTTTTTCCCCAGTGTTACAAAGTTATATTTGTGAGTAGTGGCTTGAAGAATCCTACTGGAGGCTTACTTAAGAGTCCAAATAAAAATACAAATTATTCTGCTGATTCTGTTCCTTCCATTTTAAATATACACACATACTTGTAAAATATAACTGTTAGCTCAATCTAAACAAAATAAGTTCACTATAAACATTTCGGTGACACCTTAAAACAACAGTATACTTTGCTATAACTTGCTTTTTCGAACACATGTATTTTTTGAATTTTTCTAGACTAGAAGGCCAATTTCCTTCTAAAAGGCTGTGTAATTTCCAGACTGTTTAAACAAGGAATATTCCACTTCATCTTCTGAAATATTTGATAAGATTAAATGCTTTCCAGTAATGTTTGCAGAACTTAGTTAATTTAATTGCAGCAGAATTATTTCTCAAACAGATCTGCTTACATTTTGTTCTTTTATTAGGACTATAGTGTTTTAAGAATTCTGGATTGATCTTTTTTGGTATCTTTAAAATGTCAAAATACAAATAAGCAAACAAAAATGATATTTCTCACTCTCAGCTCTCTTCCCTCCTATTCAATGTCTACATGAAATCACTGAGTAGAGTCATTTGCCAGTTTGTGTGTAACATCAGTATATTAATAATAATGGATAAAGTAAAGCCAAACTGCTCGCTGGAAGTATTAATAACATATCTTAAACTAAAATACTCAAGTAATGATAAGCAACTGCCATTGATTGTGATCTTTGGGGAAAAGGGGGCCAATAAAAGGCATAGTGGCTAGATATCATGAGATACTATTTGATGATACAAGAATAGGTTTAGGAGAAGAAGAAAAGAAGCAGTTTTCTGACAGATAATCCTGGTGCAATTGCGTCTATCAAGGGGTGGTTCCGGCAGGCACTACTGCCGATTTGCTCATGTGCGCGTTGTGCATGCACGCTTGATGCACAGTGCAATTAAAATTGTTCTGTGCATGTGCAGAACTGAAATACAAGATGGCGTCGCCTGGGGAACTGGTTCAGGGGGGTGGCGGTGGCAGGCTGGGTCGATGCCGGTTCCAGCGACCCAGGTTGCCTAACCATTACCATTTCAGCCAAACCGGTCCAAACTGGTAGGAACCCACCACTGTGTCTATCATAGACCTGGGTATTTTATTGCCTGCAGGCCATTTTCAGCCTTTGGCTGTTTCTGTCCAGCCTGCATGAAATTAATTGGAAATTAGAAATCAAATGTAACTAAATGAGCTGCAGGGAACAGGAGAAGAAGTCGAATTGGGTCCAGCTCATGTGCTCTTTCACGGCTGTGGACGGGCGAGGAGAGAAAGCGCTCAACCCTTGCATGAAGCTACCTGAGGAGTTGAGGTAACGGAGTTTGAGAACATCAAATCAGGTTACACTGGTTCAGCCTGTCACAACAATCCCAGTTTCTCAGGTAGCCACTTGGGATACTTAATTGTCCACCCACAATCTATCAGGTCATGAAATGTCAGAACACTTGAACAACTACTCTTCTAAAATAATTATATATTCTACACAACATGTTTCCACCAAACAATCAAGTTACAGT
The DNA here is from genome assembly GCF_051295495.1 of Thamnophis sirtalis. NCBI lineage: Eukaryota > Metazoa > Chordata > Lepidosauria > Squamata > Natricidae > Thamnophis > Thamnophis sirtalis. Next base: position 165,041,184 of record NW_028261382.1, read on the forward strand.
CATTCTGCATCCTAATACTTACTAACTTTAGATCCTTAGAGGAAAGCTTTGTAAACCACTGATTGTATTCCAGGGCAGCAACTATTGGTATTAAATCTCTAAGGAAAGAAAAAAAAATCATATATTGAACAAAAATTTCTAGAATTTTTAGGAGGTTGTAGGAACTTTTTTATTATCATTTTTCTCTCGCATTAACTCTTGAACCATAAGATGACCTGAGTTTCAACATTTCATTCTTCACCAAAATAAATGCCTGATTAAGATTTCAGCAACCAAATTACAATTTTTAAATTTTAATTTTTAATTTTTAAATTTCATTTAATCTCATATATAGAGTTTTTAAATCTAATAAACTGTTCCTTTTATAAATTCTTCATTCAATTAGATTGAACACTTAACATATGTTAAATGTTTCTGTGCTGACCACAATAAAGCAATGATTGATTTCAAAGTTACTTTTTCATCACCATCGTTAACTGCAAATGTCACTAAACAAGGCAGTCACTAATTAACTATCTGTAATGTGTTTTAAAATTTCACTAACTCCTTTGAACAAGAAGCTATTTTTCTGACTATGTGAAAATCTCAGGGAGTTCAAACTCATTTCCAACACAATTTTAAGTATTTAATTTCAATGAGCCCCATTCTAAGGTAAAGGTAAAGTTTCCCCTCGCACATATGTGCTAGCCGTTCCCAACTCTAGAGGTGGTGCTCATCTCCATTTCAAAGCCAAAGAGCCAGCGCTGTCCAAAGTCATCTCCATGGTCATGTGGCCGGCATGACTAAACGCCAAAGGCACACAGAACACTGTTATACCTTCCCACCAAAGGTGGTTCCTATTTTTCTACTTGCATTTTACATGCTTTCAAACTGCTAAGTTGGTAGAAGCTGGGACAAGTAACGGGAGCTCTGTTACATGGCACTAAGCATTAGAACTGCCAAACTGCTGACCTTCTGATCAACAAGCTCAGTGTCTTAGCCACTGAGCCCTGAGCCCCTTTCTAGTACAATATTAGTTCTGACTGATAAAATACATATGTATTTTACATATGAACCAATAGTTCACAATTAGTAAAGATAGTCAGGAACCACATTGGAAGCTTTTAAGCTCTTCTTTAAGTCAGCTGTTTGAATCAAGGAGCAACTCCAGCACCAATTAGAAGGAACACTGCTCATCCAATGTATGAATGAAAGTATTTTCTACTCATGTATATCTCATCTTGTAATTGCAAAGTAATGAAAACCTGGAGAAAGATGAGCCCTTCACAGCTGTTATAATCCTGCTGAACAAAAGGTTCTTCTGTAAGTATTCAATGAGATCAAAAGATTATTACTGGACAGATAATCTTCACATTAGATGACTAGCATACACTTTCATTTATCCAGGCTCTTCGTATTTACCTGTGGTCAAGATGACTAAAGTCTTGCAAATTTAATTCCCTGGTATCTTGAGTCAGATAAATGGTATCAACATCCTAGATAGATAAAAAAGATAGATTAAAAATACATTTTAGAGAAAAAAACTATTTAATTTCTTAGCACAAAATTGCTTATATAATTAATAGGCTCTAGTTAAGGACTTTTTTTATTTCTTTTTGCCTCAGTGGCTGGTAGTAAGTTTCCCCAATCTTATTTCTATACTTACCCACTGCACTTCTTCCCTATATGGAGAGCCCAGCCAGTCACAAACGCATGCATACATTTGAGAAAAACCACCTAAAAAGAAACAAAAAAAGAACACTAACCATTTATCACTGTGGGGAATAATTCTTAAAAGCTGATAACATATATCCTGATGATAAGCTGATTTTATCTCTCTCTTTGGCACGTACACTGTCCTCAAGCACAATATGCAACTAACTGAACCTACAGCACATTCCTCTATAATATACAGCAAGGCAGGATACGGCATAAAAATAGCATCTTCCCACACTGCTCAAAATGACTCTTCATTCTAACTACACCTTAGGACTATTTATATCTTTCCCCAAAAGCAAACTCTACATCAGAAATAGAACTAAGCTTCCGTGTACTGGTGATGCCAGAAACTCTGTATTTCAGCTGAAAAAGCACACACACTCACCACATGGGCCTAATTCTCCTACAGTTTGACTGTCCCATAGAGTCTGCAGATTCGCCAGCCTGTCTGGGGGCTCCATAATTACTTTCTTCATTATTCTCCTAGAAGCCAGAAGTAAATGCACACATGAATTAGAACTCATCAAAATGTAGTTTGCTATTTCATATTTATGTACTTGAACTGCAAGTTTCTACCGGGATTGTGTCCCACACCTCAAATTTGAAGGAATTATCCCTTAGCTAATATTGAAATTCTGTTAGATTTAAGAACTAACTCAACTCTATGTATTTTATCCTTCTAAATCTCAAAGCACTCTGCAAAGCTACTTTGCAATCTCTGTGATCTCATCTCTATAACATTTGCAATTATCATACTATATGGTTACATCTGATTCTTTAAAAAAGCTATTTGACATTTTTTATTTTCTGGCTATGATAAAATGAAACATCTAGTAATTAAGATTACACATAACGAACTCTTAAAATCTTCACTGAAATGGCATTGATATTTTTGAAAACTCAAAATATCTAAACTCTTAAGATCACTACCAGAAGCTGCAAAAGAAGGTATTGTACTGATATCCTACAAAATAGCAGCAACTATAATAGCTGGATAACTGGAGAATGTCAGTGGTTCCCTGGATAGATATTATCTCCCACTCCCAATATTAAGTCTATTAGGTTTTCATAAGGATTGTGTAGTGCTTTGGATTTGAAAGGGAAAAAATGCTTTGAATTGTACATAGTACTTGCCACTACTCGTTTAAAGCAAACACCCTTTTTTCTGGAAAAAAAAAATGCTGCACTTATGGAGGAAAATGACCATTGGCTTACATGAAGGATCATTTTCAGTACGCTGCGAGGAGAGTCCAAGCATGGGTTAAACTCAGCCAATCTACCCAGGACTGAACTGAAACTTTAGCCACGCCTCTGGTGTTGCCTTGACTTGCCAGATTTTCAATGAAGGCGTGGAACTGTGTGCATTGATAAGAAGTCCAAGATAATCCATAAACAACAGGTCCGAATAGTCTTTGAAAGCGGAGAAAGACCCCAGGGTGGGGTTGGACTCTCCTCGCAGTGTACTGAAAACGACCCTTCAGGTAAGCCAATGGTCATTTTTCCAGTATGCTGCTTGGGGAGTCCAAGCATGGGACATACCCAAGCTAAATGTCACTAGGGCGGGAAGCTGCAGAGTCCAGGGTCACTCCGCTGGTATGGATCCCCTGTAAGACTCGTCTCCCAAATGCCCCCTCAGCAGAAGAAAATTTGTCCAATTTATAGTTCCGAACAAATGGAGATAAGGAAGTCCAAGTAGCTGCCCTGCAAATCTCTTCTATTGGTGCCTGGGTCGCCCAAGCCGCTGTGGTGGCTGCACTCCACATGGAATGTGCGGTGATATGACGAGGCACTGGTCTGGATTGCAAGACGTAAGTGAGGATGCAAGCCCGCAGCCAACGACCGATGGTGGACAAAGAGACTTTGTGACCTTGGGATGCAGGTTAAAACGAGATGAAAAGCGACTCAGAGCATCTGAAAGCTGCCGTTTGCTTGATGTACTTGCGAAGAGTGCGGCGGACGTCAAGCGTGTGCCATCTCTTTTCCCTCAGATGTCTGGGATGAGAACAAAAATCCAGGAGAATGACCTCCTGGGCACAGTGAAACCAAGAGTTGATCTTGGGGATAAATGTGGGTCCCGGTTACTGTAAGGGACTAGGAGCTCTTGACTCACCACGCTAGCGACCCTGGAACCAAGCCCTAGAGCTCTCGAGGTGGAGACACTGAAGATGGCAGCCAGACAAATGTGGTGGTTGTTGGTGTAAGATAGTGAGAGTCATTCACTCCCAGCACGCCCGAAGATTAAAAGACCACGAGTCTGACCACTGAGGTCAAGGAAGAACTCGAGCTGCAGGGAAGCTACCCGAAACAAAGACTCTGCCAGGGTTCCGGACAAGCAGTCTGATGTGGTGATCTGCTGAGAGCAGGGCAGACAGAATGGCACTGGCAGGCAAAAAATGCGGGAAAAACATGAAAACAAAATGGTGGCTGCGTCAAAAAAGGCAATCCAAAATGGCCACCAGAAGCAAATAAACAGCCTGCTGAGGCACTGTGCTAGCAACCGGCTTCCCTCAGCGAGCACGGACAGCAACAGCAAAAAACCCTGCCGGGAACACGATCAGGCAGGTGGAAAAACCAGCGCGATCATGTTGGCGTCAGAACTCCGAGGCCCTGCTTGAACTGGCAGTTGCCGCAACCTCCGCAGCGCTTGAGCAAGCCCGGGACACTGTGAGAGCCAAGAATGGTGAGATAGGAGAGAAAAATCAAGAAAGGGTACCTCTCCTCGCTCCTGCTCTTCCAGAGGAATAAATAACTGCAAAAAAGGGAATTGGAGTGTCCAAGCAATCTGCCAAGAACTGGAGAGAAACTAAAACGCGCCCACTGGGCTTTGACTGAATTGAAAATCTGGCAAGTCAAGGCAACACTAGAGGCATGGCTAAAGTTTCAATTCAGTCCTGGGCCCATTGGCTGAGTTTAACCCATGCTTGGGCTCTCCAAGCAGCGTACTGGAAAACAATACAATTCTGGGAAAAGATGCAGTTGCTTTAAAAAATAGTTAATAGACATTACACAAATGTCCCTCCATGCTACAAAATTCGATTTGAATGTAAAATACTGCATAGCCTTTCTGTTCTACCACTTTCAAGAGGTTTGAGTCAACACATCTGGTATATTATGCCAAAGAATAACTAACGTGCTCCATGTTGTCCACAGTACTCGGTTGATATAAAATGTATGGAAACCCACCCCATTTTATTTCCTTTGGATAAATTTAATATTTTCCAAAAAGTATCTAGAAATGTGGAAAAGACAAGTCAACATCACTGATACATCCAAATACAACAGGTGAGAGAAAGAGAGAGACAGAGACAGAGAGAGAGAGATGGAGAGGGAGAGAAATGGAGTCTATTTTGCTAAGCATTTATACGAAGATGTACCTACACTGGAGATAGACCAGGGAATATTCTCCTAAGGCATGTTCCAATATGAGCCAACACTTCATGCACATCTTCAGATGAAGTTAATTTCATAGAAATGTTACACTTTTCAGTTTCTATAATCAGCTGCATAAAAAAAAACGGGGGAGACATGAGGTAACCTTTTATATAATCTTTATATAATCCTTAAAAATTACAAATACATCAATAGTGAATAACTAAAACAGTGCATTCAAAATCAGTTAGAATCTATGTTCATCAGTCTGAAAGGAGGAAGGACTGCTGACGCAATACACAGGCAGCTATAAGATCTGCTAGGTCAAGCCAGAATCTGTTTTCTGCCTCACTCTAACCCATGGAAAAACTGCAGTTTAATAGCTCCTGATATTATTAGGATGTAAAAATATTTGAATAAATGGGTTATAGTAAGCTCTCCGATTTACATATTCTGTAAGTGGATTTTCCAACAACCAGCATCACTGTTTTCTCTGAATCTTTTTTACAACGGCAGGACATCACAAAGGATCTGTGCATTTATATGCTTATTAGCCCTGTGCAGTAGCTTGGATTTGATTCCAAAAAAGGGGCTTTGGAACATACATGAGTATGAGCTGAGCATTTGTCTGCTGCTCTTCCCCTCCTCCCCCTGGAATCACATGATGGATCTCTCAGCTGTCATGTAAAAGGTTTAGCTGCTTTACAGATCCACAGACAGATATGATATTTATGCTTCTGGTGCACAGCCATAGGAATGGAGACTGGTACGGAAACCCATCTCCATATATTTGAAAGAGGAAAATGCTCACAGACCAACAATGCTGATACTTTGAAAATGGAATGAAATGCGAAAGAGTGCAATTAACTCTTGGGTCATCTCAGGACAACAGAAAATATGGAAATCTGTCCAAAACTTCAGAATCGCCTCCCACTCCTAAAGGAGATGGAAGAGGAAATGCTTCCCTATGAAGTAAACATTTCAGTAACACCCCTTCTGAATTTAAGAAAAAGTTCTAAGTAATTTGCTCTTATAGATATCTCCAACTGATGTCCATTAAAACAGTGAGATCATATCATCACAACACTGCAATATTAGTTTAAACCAGGGGTCTCCAAACTTGGCAACTTTAAGATTTGTGGACTTCAACTCCCATGGCTGGCTGGGGAAATCTGACAGGAATTCTGGGAGTTGAAGTCCACAAGTCTTAAAGTTGCCAAGTGTGGAGACCCCTGACTGAAACACGAAGATATTACTTGATATCTTCTATTGATTAACTTCTTGCACTTTCTGCTTTTTAGTTATGGTTTGTGAAGCCCTGGTTTACCTAGCTCATATGTACAGTAATAGTAAGCCACAAGCAGTTGTGATCCAGAATGTTAAGAGGCTATCCAAATCAGTACTGCATTTTTTGGAGTATAAGACGCACTGGAGTATAAGACACACCAAGATTTTGAAGAGGTAAATTTTAAAAAAAGGTTTTGCACTCTGCAGGCCTCCCAAACACTCTGCACGTCTCATTTTTTGTGAAAAATGGGCATGCAGAGAGTTTGAGAGGCCTGCAAAGTGCTCCGGGGTGGTGGGGGAAATGAGCAAAAAACAGTCCATTTTTTACCAAAAAAGTTGCATTTTATAATCCCAAAATACGGTAAATTAAGAATTTATGGAAGCCTGAGGTTTGGGCACAAAAACATTCTTAAATATTATATCCCAATCATGCATTTGTAGGAGATGCACATGCAGAAAATAAACCCTAGATAAACCAAATATAAAACCATGGGCTGTTTAAAGAAAGTTTTGCAAACTGCAGAATGGATTCTGCTGCCTTCCTCTCTTTTTAATTATTATATAATATTTTTTATGTTTTATATTCATGGCATTTTTAATATCTTATATGATCATGGACACTACAACTATGCTCAAATTGGCCCTTATTTTTTGTTACAAAGGGAAACATTACTTTTTGTATAACCCAAATCTAATTTGCTATATCTATACTGCAGAAATATGCAAACTTAATTTCCTATGAATATTCCTCTCAACATAATCCATATGATTTCTTTCATATCACTAATTCAGTTCATCTGAAGAATAAAGCTGTGTAGAAGAACCATCAAGCTGATTAAAATATTCTAGGGATTATGCAATTCTGTGTCTATTTGTAACTAAATATTCACCTGGCCTGGTTTATTGCAAGTGATTCCTTGGATTTCCAAGTAGCTGAAAGTTAATTCTAGCTGCAATTCAGAGAGAATAGAAAATTATTTTGGGATATCAAAACATGGATTAAAATACATATTAAACAAAGATTAGACTACTGATAACATACATATAATTTACTGTAATGGTTAGCTTCTTGAGCATCATTCACTTGAATGGCATAAAACATACACAAAACACAACCCAGGGGCTAAAATTTGATGCCTAGGTAACAGGGAAGATGGCAACAGAGATAATTAAACAATAAGTTAAGTGAATCTGGTTTCCCCACTGACTCCGCTTGTCAGAAGGTCACAAAAGGTGTATCGTGACCTGTATTTCCTGTATTTCATAAAAGCTGACAGTACAATGGCCATAAATGTAATAAATGTAAGTTAGTTCCCAAGCATCTTAATTTTAATCACGTCACCATGGGGATTATGCACCAATCATAAGTGTGAAAAACAGTCATAAATCACTTTTTTCACTTCTGTTGTAACTTTGAACGGTCGCTAAATGAACTGTTGTAAGTTGAGGACTACCTGTACTTCAGCAAGTGCTAACTTATAGCAAACAAGTGGCCACACTTCATGTAAAGAGTAAGCTTATTTAGTGATTTGAATTAATTTGTATGCCACCAATTTATACCAGGTAACATAAGTAAGTATATAAAACAAAGCACATGCTAGAATAGACAGAATGGAAACCTCTCATATTGAAAAACAGGAAAATATCCATTGCATAAGAAAGAAAAACAATTAAAGATGATGATCTGCACAGCTGGAGCTGTGAAATATTTTTTCAGGCTGCAGAGAATAGACAGACTCTGGCAAAAGAAAAGGAGAATCTGCCAAACATGAGATTACAATTAAATGAATGGCTGGTCTGAAAAAACATACTCAAGTGGTGCTCTCATCAAAATGGAAGGTATCAAGTGGGGCAATACAAGATCCAGCCCTGTACAACATTTTAATTCATTGCCCAATGAACTAGAAGAATCATTGATTAGATTTGCAGATGACACAAAATTAAATGGCTGGAAAATAGAGATGAAATTGAAAACTTGACCAGAGAAAGAGCTCTGGGGAAAAAAATTAACAGGAATAAATACAAAATTCCTTGCTTAGGAAAAAGAAATAAAATGCTGGAATTATGGTTAGGAAATCCTGGCTTAGTAATGAATGGTAGGCGGAAAAGATTTTGGAATGGTGGTTATAATCAAGCTGGAAATGATTCACAGCACTAATGTGGCAGCAAAAAAAAAAGGCTGGAACTTCAGAAATAAACAAGAAGAATAAAAGTTCTACTTTACTTTGCAGAGTTCAGATCTAGATAAGGGAAACAAGGGGACTAAAAACAAAGTCACATGAAAAGAGATTGAAGGAATTTGGAATGTTTAATCTTCAGAAGAGACGTTGAGGAAATATACACCATTATTCAATTATTATTTCTATAACTGAAAGAATACACAAAGAAGGTCAGACCTGTTGCTTAAATTTCCATCATGAAAAAATAAATTTAAGATACAAGGCAGCAGATTCCAGTGGAAGTGCTGTTACTGTTAGAAGTAAAAATTCTGGTATTCCAGTGAAATACCAGAATTTTTACTTCCAACAGTAACAGCACTTTTGATTCTGAAATCAATTACCTAGGGCAGTGATGGTGAACCTTTTTCGTACCTGCGTGCCTGCCTGTGTGCTGGAAATGGCACGCGAAACCATCCCGTGAGGAATGTGTGGCCTTGCTGGCGTTTGTGTGCGTGGGAGCGTAGAAACCTAGAAGAGCAGCATTCCATCAAGCATGCGCACACCGGCTCCCAAATTTACAGTTTCCGGCATGGGCACGAGCCCGACAAAAAGCTGGCTGTCGCGCATGTGTGTGATGGAAACCAGGAAATTCGGATGCTGGTGTGTGCATGTGCGCCGGAACGTTACTCTTCTGAAGTTCAGCATTCACAGACACATGAAGGCAAGCTGGCCGGGGTGTTTGTACACACAGGAAAGCGAAAGAGGAGCCAGCAAGGGCACATGTCCCGCGCGGAATGGCTCTGTGTGCCGTTTCCGGCACACGTGCCATAGGTTTGCCACCACAGACATAAGAAGATACGACCTGGGGTCGACTTATGACCACAATTGAGCCCAAAATTTTTAATAAGTGAGATGGTTGTTAAGTGAATTTTTCCTCCTTTTATGACCTTTCTTCCCACAGTTACGTGAATCACTGCAGTTGTTAAGTTAGTAACCTGATTGTCAAGTGAATCTGGCTTCCCCATTGAGTTCGCTTGTCAGAAGATCGCAAAAAATGATCACATGATCCCGGGACACTACAACTGTTATAAATATGAGTCAGTTGCCAAGCATCTGAATTTTAATCATGTCACCATGGAGATGCTGCAACGGTCATAAGTGTGAAAAATGGTCATAAGTCGCCTTTTTCAGTGTTGTTGTAACTTCAAAAGGTCATTAAATGAACTCTTGTACGTCAAGGACTATTGTAATAAGACCCTCCTTACTGAATGCATTTGAAGGGACAACCCACTAATTTAAAACATTCACACCTTTGACTTTACAACAAGGAGAAACTCTTCGGTATCTGAATAAAAATTTGCTGCAGGTCATTTTTTAAAGGTTATTCTTTGTTAATCATGGTTTTCTATGGTGCTCAGTCATCGTCGCTATTCCCCCCCCCCCTTGATTCACTTCTTTACAGATTTTAAATTTCAAAATATATTTTTAAAGCTCAGTATAACCTCTTATTTCCCGATGTGGCACGTTTAATTTGGCATGTTTGCCACAATTTAAGCTTTGGTAATGTTACTGCACTGCAGCAGATTCTGACTAATGTTTCTATATATGATGCATATAATTAAGAAAGGGAAAATCAAGTGCCACTCCTATTTCATTTTTTTTAGTCTTTCTCAAGTAGTTGTTGCCAAAGCAAAAAGAGAGACTTATACCAGCGTCATGTTAGCCAGAATCCATAAACTGCTAGAGTGCATTGGTTATGTGGTCAACCTGATGGTTTTTGTGACAGTCTTTAAGTGAACTCCATGATCGTTAAGCGAATCAATTGTTTGCTATGGGCGCAGTTTGGCTGAAAACTAGAAATGCCAATTTTTGGAAAAACTATCATAATACATGATCAGGTGACCCTGGGATGCTGCAAATGACTGTAAATGCAGTTATGTTGCCAAGCATCCAAAATTCTTTTATGTGACTGCAAAGAAGGACTGTCCGTCTGAACTTCAAAGCCGGGTCATAAGTTCCAGTTGTAACTTCAAACAGTCACTAAGTGATCAGCTGTAAGTCGAGGAATACTTGTATATAGCAAACTGTATAACATTCCTTTATACCACTTATTTTCAAGTTGTAAGTAAAACCAATTCTAGAAAAATGAGATGTCAACAATGTTGCAGGTCAACCTACACATCTTCCCTTACTCCCACTGCTAAAAAATACATCCCTGGCAAATTCTATAATGAATTGCCATTATACTATCTCCTGTTATGGGAATACGGAGCAGAATGAGGCTAGAAGGATACTGGCAAACTCTCAGTCTTCATAGTGAAAATGGCAGTAAGACTGGACCAGGAAATAATACTAATGAAATCAGCATTGGGCCCTAATTCAGACCTACAAAAATCTGACAAGACAGAGGCACTGACAGTCTCTAGCCAGCAGAATCAAAATTATTTCAGAAATGGTTTCTTTCATGTCCTGTACAGCTCCAAAATCCACTGCAGAAGATTATTTGAAAGAATTTTGCTCGGATGAACTCTGAATATCACCATGGTGGCCATTATAAAGAGAAGCTCTATTATAACTTATGTCTCAAGAATTCTGCAGAGACATAACGCTAATTAGTGAACCTACTTAACATATTGATATATGTAAATGAACAAGAGGGTTATTTTACTTAAGAATCAAGCAAGGGATAATCCAGCCATGTGATCTGAAAGTCTTTACATAAATTTTTATACTATTTGTTAATTGCCCCAGAAGGCTACTATAATAAAAAGTGATTTCTACTGGTTTGGATTTTATATAGTTGCGAAGCAGTAATCTGAATGTTTGTTTAATGGAATGTAGTAAGGAGGTAGATTCCCAGGAGGGACGGAAGAGTTAAGTGGAAACTTAAGTCCCAGGCAACTCAGTCTCAATCTTATGTGTGAGAGAAAGAGGATGAAGACAGAGCCTCCCTAATAGTTCACAGAGTATAATTTAGATGCAGATAGCAGAGTCTGGAAAGATTTTGATTTTAGGTCTTAAACAATAAAGAACTCAGTTTGGAAGAATCACCATGTGTCATTCTTGCTTCATATTATCAACAATTTAGAGCTTAAAAAACATTGTGAAGTTAAATTATCTTTCGGACACATAGATACCGTCACAAAATTTCATATTCAACAGGAAGAAAAAGTAAACTGTGCCCCTATGTCTTCCAGAAGATTGCATAAATTTGTTCCAATTGTAACACTTTAAACAGAAAAAAGAAGAAACAATGCACAGCATTTTCTCCTAAATGTATTCTGTTAACTATTCTCAACCACCTTATTATATTCTGAGAGTATGATCAGTGTATTAGCTTAAAAGTAAATGAACTGTGCTAGATTATAGGGGGGAAAAGTGATGAAATTCAGTCTTACCTTGGTAGGAATACGCGAAGTTAATAGAAAGGCCCGACATGATGTTAGCACCTGCGGAAAAAAAAAGCAAATATTTATCCTTGGAAAAAAACATATATTCAGAAATGTTTTCATGCTATAATTTCTTAATTTCTATATAAATCTATAATACTTTTGTAGCTCTATTTATATTCCCTTAGCATCCACTGAATGTAAACAAATAGTCTGCATAAAATTATAGAATTGGAAGAATTTACTTTGTGAAAACAGCTTGTAGTGATTCTTCTAAGAGGACTATCACAGAGCAGGTTCACACTCAAGTTATGAACAATTACAATATCCCCTATTTACAAATAAGAATCTGAAACCAGGTTGATTCTTTTCTGCTCTGGGATCTTAGTTTACATATAGTGTGTGTGTGTGTATGCTACGGGGCATAGGTAGCTGGATTTTAGTGGAAGGAAGGTTTAAAGTTCAACCATCCCTGCTGGCTGGCATAATTTTGTACTTTGCACAGAATACAATACAATAGCAGAGTTGGAAGGGACCTTGGAGGTCTTCTAGTCCAACCCCCTGCCTAGGCAGGAAACCCTATACCGTTTCAGACAAATGGCTATCCAACATCTTCTTAAAGACTTCCAGTGTTGGGGCATTCACAACTTCTGGAGGCAACCTCTGTTCCACTGATTAATTGTTCTAACTGTCAGGAAATTCCTCCTCAGTTCTAAATTGCTTCTCTCCTTGATTAGTTTCCACCCATTGCTTCTTGTTCTACCCTCAGGTGCCTTGGAGAATAGTTTGACTCCCTCTTCTTTGTGGCAACCCCTGAGATATTGGAAGACTGCTATCATGTCTCCCCTAGTCCTTCTTTTCATTAAACTAGACATACCCAGTTCCTGCAACCGTTCTTCATACGTTTTAGTCTCCAGTCCCCTAATCATCTTTGTTGCGCTTCTCTGCACTCTTTCTAGAGTCTCCACATCTTTTCTACATCGTGGTGACGTGGTGAATAAAAAACAGCTAAGACTGCATGAAGCATTTCTTCTCTATTGTATTTTTTGATAGATGTTAAGTTACTTATATTAGTAGCTGGAGCAGTGGGGTTGTGCAGTGAGCCAGAACAGAGAGTTATAATTGATTGATTGGAGATTGCTGGCTCCTGTGGGAGGCAATCTGCGTGGTGATTGGTTGCTATGGGTTTGGAGGGGGAGTTTCCCCTTTTCCCCACCTTTTTCTTTTGTGTACCCTGTATGCTCTGTGATTCACCTCATGATGCTCCTGTTTGCCTGACTATCTTGTTTGCTGTAAATAGAGATGTCAATAGAGATGTTTGCTGTAAAGATATATTTATTTATATAAAACTACAAGTTTATGACAGCGTCTCTGACTTCATTTGGATACCTGCTGTACAAATTCCCTGACAGTAGATATTAGTAGCCTGATGGTATTAGAGCAGAGGGAATCTTTCCTATGTAGATCTTAGCCACAAAAATTACAGAACCAATCGAGGCGCTATTGTTGCATGGTAAATGGCCACATAATTTTCAAGGCTTCTAGAGATGCTACTTCTCAGATAACCTATGTAAAATTCATAACTTATGTAAAAACCTATGTAAAGGTCAGCTCTAGGTAAGAGATGGGATTGCAGTTAATATACTGATCTTCTGATTATGTTGCAGCTTCATTTCCTGAACTGCTCAATGCCAAGGTTAGGCTGGCAGTGGAGTTCCCCAAACTTACAGTACTGGGGGACAAATAGCTTTGCGAACATCATTGTAACCAAGTACCTGAGCCAAGGCTCTAACATAAAGTGTGGGGCATGTGTTGAATTTGGTTTTTATTATGGGGCAGTGATGACATGGTCTTAGATTAAAATTTAACTATTGAAAAGTGGAATTTTCCTTTCTCATCCATCTTTAACCCCAAGGAAATAATAAATTTTATTCTTGGGGGTGATGAATGTTACACAAATCCATGTTTCATTTTCAAGATCACATCACTGTAAAGTTTGAAAACCCCAACCTAAACCAAAGGATGCCATCAGAATTATTATCCCGCTCTATGATGGGTCACTGTTGCATGCTTGAGAACAATCACTAACAAGAGCTAAGGGGATTTGGCAAATAACATAATGAAATATGAGATAAAACCTCAAAATATGAGGCACAGAAAGAGCAAAAGGGATGAAGATTTAGGTTTGTAACCACCCTGTGGGCTGCCAGACTTAAATAAGTCTAAATGGGAGTTGAGAAGGAATAATAGCCTTTTATTTAATATGTAATTACTGTTTGTTATATTCATGCCATTCTGTTGACTGTTTTAACTTTTTAATTGTAACAATTTTGAAGAATATGTTGGAAAAAGGATCCCACAAATGAAAATATTTGAAATAGATACAAAGTTACAGAACATGCTGAGGAGAAAGTTTACATTCACAAGGGAGAAGAAGATGGTAATTCTGGCGCCTTGTTTTCACATATTATTGCTGGAAGGACAAATCTTTTCTGTATAAGCCATTGTACTATATTACAACAACAACTTCATGATTCTACAATGAAGCTAATTGGCAGAATACTCAGTACATACAAAAAGAAATATATCACAAATATACAAATGTTGCCCATAGGTACATCATAATTAAAGGAGTTATTTTTGGTACAATGAAATTAAAATAAGGGAATTGGTGGAAAGTTTACTGAACATAGGAAATGTTGGAATTTTAAGAAGTACAGAAAGATATTATGTGGTATATGGTCTGTTGCAAGGAATGACTGTTAAGTTTAAGTTTAATAAATTTAATGAATTTAAGTTTAATAAATTTAGTGAATGAATATAAAAAGAATGGCTGCATACCATAATGAGCCGAGGTGGCACAGTGGTTAGGGTGCAGTACTGCAGCCACTTCAGCTGACTGCTTGCTAGTTCTGCAGCTCGGCAGTTCAAATCTCACCGGCTCAGAGTTGACTCAGCCTTCCATCCTTCCGAGGTGGGTAAAATGAGGACCCGGATTGTGGGGGCAATATGCCGACTCTGTAAACCGCTTAGAGAGGGCTGAAAGCCCTATGAAGCGGTATATAAATCTAACTGCTATTGCTATTACTATTGCTACATAAACAGCATAGTATTCAATTTATCTCCCTATAAAATTCAAAGATTCCTATACCATATTCTCCCTGTAGTGTATCAGCCACCCCCTAAAGTCTGACAAAACTGGACAGGGAAAACCTTTATCTTTTATCAGGTTTATATCTGTTCACTATACTTCATTATTTTAATTTTGAGTCCACCTATGTCCAGAAAAACTCTGGATGGCTTATGGGTAAAAAGCAAAAGAAAGCGTTCTATCTCTCTCTCTCTTTCCCTCCCTCCCTCCCTCTGTGTCTGTGTGTGTGGTGTGTGGTGTGTGTGGTGGGGGGGGGGAGTGCATGCATGAAAAAGAGAACTATCATGCTTCACAATTAACTATTTTAATTTGAACAATTTCCATCTCATTTCATATGTATGTCAAGATGAAATAACTTGTCATTTTAGCTATTTTATCATTAATAGGACATGATATTTAATGAACAAATCTACTAAAATAGCTTTATCAATCAAAGTATCTATAAAATTGAATAAAAATATCAGAGAGCTTAGAGTAATGCTATTTTTAATTTATGTATGCCAATCAAATGTTTTTTTTACAGTTTATAGAAAGATGATCAACTAATGTCATGCTGTCATATATATTACAAAAATTTCCAAAGCAATAAAAACTCCCGATTAAAGCATTACAGTTATCCTACTACTTATATTCTGAACCCCATTATTTGGAGAAATGGTTAGTGTTTTATCATTTGAATCCATCAAGTAATTTAGTTGACATCTGTCCATTTCTCCTTGGCACATAACCAAAATGCACATATACTAAAGCCTTGTCTAGACTAAGGATTTGCCTTCATATTTGTTACCAGGACAACTGTACAGATTCACACTTTAGCATGCATGCATATAAGTCACTGGCATTAGTACCAATCATTACTCAATAAAGGCAAGTTATGTCACATTAGAATGAGCCAATGAAATTATTCTATTTAAAATAGAGCCTATTTTAAAATTAATAACTTTTCTTGAATGAGTTTAGAATTAAGGTGACATCTTGCTAAGTATAAGACATATTTACTTGGTGTGTAGAATTCAGTTCCCCTAATACGAGTAATAAGAAAATATATGCATTGTGTGCCTTTCTTCAGTCTAGTGCCTTCTACAGATGATATGAACTAAAACTCCCAAGTTATCAGAATCAAATGAAATTTTGGAGAAGGTGACAGACTGAGTTGATCTCACAGAAGATAAAGTTATTTCAACCATATTTGCAATTACTCCAGCAATTTAGCAATGCTTCAATTCAAAGCAGACTATCAATCTGAGGCAGCAAATGCAATTCAATAAGATCTCATCAAGCAAATGAGAAATGATGGTGTATTTGGTTTATGTGAAACTTCAAATTATTCTCAATTATGATCAGTCTCCGATCATCTGTAGATGATCTAGTGATTTTAGAAAATAGCAGGTTTGAGTTCCAACATTTTTATTTTGAAATTTATATTCCTATTGTTTTGATTAATCTATGAGGGACAAAAAAGATGGAATAGCAATAACACTTAAACTTATACACCACTTCACAGTGTTTTACAGCCCTCTCTAAGAGGTTTACAGTCAGCACATTGCCTCCAACAATCTGGGTCCTCATTTTACCAACCTCGGAAGGATGGAAGGATGAGTCAACCTTAAGCCTGGTGAGATTTGAACTGCCAAATTGCAGTCAGCTGGCAGTCAGCAGAGATAGCCTGCAGTACTGCATTCTAACCACTGCAGTTCTAGTATAGAACAGTCTTTCCAATGGTATGAATACCTTACTAAATTAAATGGATTAAGAAAATTCTGTTTGCCTAACAGGAAAAGGTTGGAAAGTGATGACAATTCAACTTAGATCTCTATAGCTCTTGGCTTTAGAAAGAATTGTGAAACTATTAAAACAATCAACATCTAAGGGAACATATACCTAATATTGTATGTCTTGACAACAGCAAGAGTTGTGTTTACACAGCACTGGAAAAATCACAAAATACCTACAGAAGAGAGTGTAATAAAAAAATACAAGATTGTGCAGAAATGGATAAGTTGACATTGAAGCTAAAGGATAAAGAAAATACGGAATATTTTCTAGCATGGAACTTGCTTTATCAATGGCTTGATAATAGATATAGAGATTAGAAATTGGATAAATATTGTTATGTGGCAGCAAATTAACCCAGACAATATGCTGTTCACAAAGCACTTATGCATGTAAAAGAAAAATTCATAAATAAACTAAAAACAACAACAATCAACATCTAGATCATTGGAGAATATTGCCTTTCAATTCTTTTTGTTCAGTTGGGCGTTTTTTTTTTTTTTTGCTGGATTTTGGCATCTTTCATGAATATAACTGGCAATCTTGATGAAATCATATGCATGTTCTTTATCTTAGCCATTTATGCACAAAACATTGATCCAATAAGCTTAATTCTGGTAGACATACCTTGACAGAGTTATATGTAATTCTTTTAATTCTACATATGGGAAGTTGCATACATAGTATATCTTCTCTTAATAAGCAGTTTGGTATAGAAATAAGCATTTCTACACCAAAAAGAGAGTTGTTTTGCTATATATTCCATCTTTCTGAGAAATTCCTTTTGTTTTCTCTATATAAATGATGAAGAACATTTTTAAAAAATAAATAAGTTGAAGAAAACACACAAGCACTATATATTTAACTAGACAAATGTTTTATTCTGGGCTTTTGAGATCAATCAAAGTACCAACAAACATTTCCAAATGTTAGTGGTGGGATTCTAAAATGTTAGCAACTTGTTCTCTTCCAGGTTGCTGGGTGGGTGTGGCCTTCTTGGCCTCCTGCACCACAGCAGGGGGGAGTTTTCACCCTCCCCAGGCTCTGGAGGCTTTCCTCGAGCCTCCAGGAGGGCAAAAACTGGCTCCCTGGGCTTCAGATGCCCTCCAGAAGCCGGAAACGTGCCCATTTCTGGACTTCCAGGAGGCTTATTTTTTGCCCTCCGGAGGCTTTCCTAAGCCTCCAGGAGGGTGAAAACAGCGTCCCCTGGGCTCCAGAAGTGGAAATGGGCCCATTTCCAGACTTCAGGCAGGCCCATTTTTCACCCTCTGGAGGCTTCCCCGAGCCTCCAGCATGATGAAAATGGCCTCCCTCAGGCTCCGGAGGCCTCCCGGAAGCCAAAAACAAGTCTGTTTTGGGATTTCTGGAAAGCCTGATTTTTGCCCTCCCAGATCTTCCGTGCGGCCCCTGCACTTACTTGGTATCCAAAACAGTCAATGTGGAGACTCCTGGGAGGGGAAGGGTGGGCGGGGCCAGCAGGTCCTTCAAACTACGGGTTTGCCTGAACCGGTGAGAACCAGCTGAATCTGACCACTAGTTATATTGCTTTTAACATTTTAATGCCTTAGGATTGCTTACCCTAGAGCAGGAGTGAGCAATATATGGATCTGCAGATGCTGTTGGACAGAATTTCCTTCATTCCTTATCATTGGCCATACTGGTTAGGACTGATAAGAAATAGAGTTCAACAAGATCCACACATTGCCCTTGCTTGCCCTAGAAGTAAAGTTAAGAATAGGAACATATGCTGTAACAATGAAATAGCAATTCTGCTTTCCTTTTTCTCTCTCTTCCCATGTATTTGTATCCATATATGTGTGGCTATAGTTAGATATTATCAATAACCTTTTATTTAAGAAAGCATCATAAATAATTGGTCTGATCACTTTCTTATTTTGATTTCAGCATCTTAATTTGAAACTGCACTTCTGCTAATTTGATAAGTTGAAACCATAATTGTGCTTCTTATAGAGCAAGCAGTTTTTACCCTTGGTCTTGCAGAGAGTTATGACAGATTTACATTTTATTCCAGGGCAAATTGGTCAGCTTTCCTCCTAAATTAAAATAACTTAATGAATAGTTGATAGCTTTTCCAGCAAGTCTGAGTACTCTCAACCTACTACCTGCCATTTTGTTACCACACAAAAACGAACATGACAATAGCTTTTGCTTGTTCACTACTTTTCCTTTATTCCTTATTAGTGTCTGATTAAATATGTCAGTTTCAATATTTTACAAAGCACAGCACTATCTGTATTGCATACATGAGTTTTAAATATACAGCAAGCACAGAACCAGGTTTTGCTTTTCTTTTAAATGGAAACAAAATGTTCAAAAAGGGTTGAATTTAATAAATAATTAGTAAGCTATCCACTTATTTTTTTACATCTTCATAAAAATGGATATAAAACCCTTAACCAAATTTACCAATTCTAAATTGTGCATTTAGTCAGAGAACCATCAATCTACCACTTCCAGACCACCTTGGTCAGAGTAGATCTAGACTAGTTTTATAATCTCATAGGTACTAAGGAATTAGATGAATTTAATAATTTTTTAAAAGCTGTCCTCGGACCCAAGATTTACCTCTTTGCTTTATAGAATAGCTCAACAATTAGGAAAGTGCTACATTAATACTTGAAGAGCATACATTTTCCCACTTTAGTCTAAGAATATATATATATGAATGATATAGGAAAGTTACATCAACTTCAAAGATAATTCTCCACTCCAAAGACAACTATTGGCTACAGCAAGTAACGCAGTAAAACTTGCCAACATTCCTTACTTATTACTGTTTTCAGAGGATCACTCCTTAACATGAAAAACAAAGCAATTAGTTCCATGGAAAAGTGTCTCTACAATGTCTAGTTTTCATTAGTACTCTAATTGTTTATTTATAGCACCAGCATAAAGCCCAGCAAGATATTTTTTCCTGACACGCTGACACACATACATACACACTTGTAGGCATAATGAATAACAGCTATAAAGCCAACTTTCTGATTAATAGTGGTTTAGCACACTGTGCACACAAAGCTCATGGCATACAGTTGTACAGTTTTCCTCGGGCCTTTTCAAAATATTTTCCTTCATTTTTCATTTAAATTATCCACTAACTAAATAACTCATTTCCCAGACAAACTAGGCATGATGGTCACGTTTAACCTTAATATTAAAATAAAGGTGCAATTGTTGTAAGCATAGGAAATAATCAAGGAATATGCTTGAACATTACTTCACTTAACTTTCCCAAATACAATGACCTGCCTATTGCTGCAATCAAAGAATTTCCTTGACACATACAAACTATTCCCAAAAAATATTGGGGATTTCCTAGCTTGTTTCACAACTGTAGCCTCTAATACTACATTGAAGAATATTCTAAAAGTCCTTAAATATTTAAAGTCCTTTGTCAAACACAATTAAAGACTGAATTCATAAAGTGGTCTTCTAGAGCATTGTTTCTCGGGCTCTTTCCATAACTCATAAAATCTGGGCCACAAAAAATTTCATCTTCCCGAGAACTCACAAACCATTCTGAAGTATGTCTCGCCCACATCTCCCGAATGAAATCAATGTACCATGGGAACAATGATATCAAAATATTGAAAATCCATGCAACTTCAAAGAAAGAGAAATATTGAGAGGGAGAGGGGAGGCAAACAGCCTTCAGTCCTATACTTCTGATGCTAGTCCCCTGTCCTTATAACCACTGACCAATAAGGTCATAAACTGTGATTAAGTGACCGCAGGTCATAAATGCGAGCTGGTTGCCAAGCGCCTGAATTGTGACTAGTCACTATGTGGGCATTGCAATAGTTGTACATGTGAGTACAGGTCATAAAGCACTTTTTTTCTGAGGCCATCATAACCTCAAACCGCTATTAAATAAATAGACGTAAATTGGAGACCACCTGTGTATAAGTGAGAAATACTGTTTTCCTAGTTTAAATCAAGAGTTTCAAAATAAAGATCTCTAACACTGGGCACCACAGACTGATGATTCTGTCAACAGTAACAGTGTGGATTATTGCTTAGTAATAAAAATAAACACATGGGGCAACAGGATTGGCAGAACTAGCCATCTGTTCAATTAAATTTAAATCACAGCTAACTGGTCGAACAGATTTCAACAAAACCTATGTTGAATTCAGTTTGGATACATCCCAGCATTAGGTAGCTTACTAAAAGGTCTTACAGAGAGGTTTGGGCAACCTATGACTTATAGCAAAAGCTTGGTAAATTTATCATTTAAAAATTGTAATAGAAAATGCTTAATGGGGATTTATAAAAGCTAATAGGTTGATTCTCTGAACATCAGTAATATTCAGAAAGTAAAAACAGTAATAGATGACACCTTTATTGAATATTTCATTATGATATGGCTGCAGCTTGACACAACATCAGGCTTCAAACACATCAAAAATGTATGTATGTATGTATGTATGTATGTATGCATGTATTGTGTTTCCCCGAAAATAAGATAGGATCTTATTTTCTTTTGACCTCTGAAATAAGCTCTTGGCCTTATTTTTGGGGAGGTCTTATCATTTTTGAGGTACAGGAGGCTGATCCAGAGAAGGCTGGAAGTTCTGTCTCTGTTTCTGGCACACTCTTGTCAGCCCTAGCATCGCTGGGCCTGCTGCTCTTTTTGCGACTGCCACTAAGAGATGGGGTGCGGTAACTAGGGTTTGCGGGAGTGGCCTCCACGGGGCCATTCCACGTGGAGGGCAGGTGCATGCCGGGCGTGTTGGGCATGTTCCCCCATCCCCCCCCAGGAAATGGTGGGAACCGGCTGCACATGCGTTTAAATATTTTCGGGGAGGGCTTATTTTACCTCATGCGTTCAAAAGCCTGATTGGGCTTATTATCCGGGGAGGTCTTATTTTCGGGGAAATAATATATGTATTCATTTATTCATTCATTCGATTTGTATGCCGCTTATCTCATCTAGAGATTTGCTTCTGTACATAGCATTATAAAATTAACTATTTCTGGATCAGAACAAATCACTTTTAGCAAAGTTAATATTCTGAAAAAGAAGCAGAAACTAGCTTTTTGGAATTTTGGCAAGTGAGTACAGCTGCCAAATTAGGAGAAGATTTTTTTTTTCCTTTTGCAAATCCAGGTAACACCCTGACATAAGCTATTTTGCATTCTTTAACTTTAACAAGGGCACCTCCTGAGGGGGATTCTGTGTCAGAAGAGGGCAGCACTTGTGTGGGTGCTTGGCCCGCTGCAGCATGCCTGCCTCTATGCCCTGAGAAATGGCCCTAGTTATGACATCTTGCATCTCTGCTGAGAGGTCGGGGCCGCGATCCTCCACAGTACTGGAGGGGGGCTGGATGACTGGCTGCTGGGGTGCCAGAGGGCCCACTGGAGCTGACCCTTCCTCAAGATCCAAGGGACATGCAAAGAGATTGGCCTGGTCTGCCATTGAGGGTCCAGGAGAACCCACCATGGCAAAGGAAGCAGTGGGGGAAAACTCCTCCTCCTCCTCCTCACTCTCAGAAATGGCTAGGCCATACTTGGGCTGGGCCTTTGGAGAGGGTGCCCTAGGGGAGACCGGCTTAGAGGCCTGGGCCTGTTGTTGGGCTTTGGAAAACTGCTTCTCCAAGGCCTTCTGCCGGTGGAGGGCATCCTTATCTGGGCCTGAGCCCTGCTTGGACCTCTGTCTGGAGTAGGGCTTGTTCCCCCTGATGGTCTCCCAGGCTGCCTTGCCAGCTTGTCTGGGATATACCCTGGTGGAAGGCCCTGGCTGCTCTGAACCCTCAGGGACCTGGTCTGCCATGCTGGAGAGTTGGGAATTAACTGCTAAGGCAGGGTCACTCCACTCATGGGAGGAGATAGTTGCCCAAGCGCTCAGAAGAGAGACACTCAAGGCAATAAGTATCAAGGCCAGCCAATGCTGTTAAGGATGAAGCTTCCGGTGTGAGCTCCAACTGCTCCCAGCACCACGCAGGTCAGCAGAAATTGGAGAATTATATATATAAATATTTAAAGTCACAGGTGTGGCTAGCTGATGAGAGGGTGTGGCTAGCTGATGAGAGCTAAATAGCTTGAAATAGATCTATACTAGTCTCCCTTTATTTATTTATCAGCATAAATATAACATACATACATACATACATACATACATACATACATACATACATACATACATACATTTGATATCTTTCTTTTGATGATGGTAATGATTTTATTATTATTTTTTATGGTTGCTTACTCTAACCAACTCTAGGCAGCTTACAAAATCCAAATCGAGGTTATATAATCAAATTATAGCAAATGAATTTTCTCCTAGTTTGGAACTTATTAATTCTAGTTTTCTCAAATTGTTTATAAGATAGCAATATACTATATATCCATTGCCTGCAAAAAATATGTCTATTCCAGATCTTTGATAAATCAGGAAGCTATTTATACAGTTATTTTCCATCCCATTAAATGCTGAGCCATTACTGTGTATCATGAATCATTTCCTCCTTTTTTGTTTTGTGGTACTCATATTTAAGCATATCAGAAAGATGTGGCTGTATTGTAAATACTGTTACTGTCTTATTCATTTCCTTGACTTCCCCTTGATTCTTAGAATAACACTCAGACTAACAAAAGTGTGTTGGTGTGTTGAGATAAAGTTTAACAGAGTAATGCACCAAAGTAAAAAATCCTCACGTCTCAGGTCACAAAGATATTTTCAACAAAAAAACACTTGTTATAAAAAAATTGTTAAGTTGGAAAGATGTTATTCATAAATATTTCAATATATAAGAATCTTAATTACCATGCTATATGAATGTGTACCCACTCATACATAAACTCGGACATACATCTTTTTACAACTACTGGATCTTCCTAGATTGTCTTTGTGAATTGGGGTTGAGACACTACTCCTATTTCTAGTGATAATTTAACAATATATGTTTAGATGATTTTTGCAGTCTGACTATTATTTGAGCTACGGGGGATCCTGATCCCACTTACCTGAAGGTATTGATGTTACTAAGGGGTGGCTGGTAATATTTAACTATTCTTCTCTATAACATACACTATGCATGAGGGTGAACAAGATGTATATGTTGTGAATCAGCATTTGAACCAATGATGAGCTGATAAGGGCCAAGAAAGTGACACCATATCCTAACAAAATGGAGACATTGTGCATGGATGGGTGCTGGCCAGAGGTGGGTTCCTACCAGTTCGCACCTATTCGGTAGAACCGGTTCATCAAATCTACCGAGCCGGTTAGAAGAGGTTCCACCAGTGGACCCAGAAAGCAGGCCACACCTACAGAAGAGGTTCCAAAAAAATTTGAAACCTACCACTGGTCCTTGGATATGATTATTCTACACTATCATGCTCCTATTTATAAAACTCAGTGCCTCTGTGAAAGGTAAGGATGACTACTGCGTTTGTGGTGCAATCAGAACACTGCGTGTGTTGAAGTTGTTTTAACGCAAACCAAAGATGCCTTTTAGGAAACAAGTTTACATCATGTTCTTATGCATGCCAGGGCTGTGTGTGAGGTAATTTAAGGTGGTTCTAACAAGTGTCGTCAGCATCTTCATATCCGGTCACATGGGTGGCAAGCCACTCCCACAAAGGAAGCCACACCTACAGAGTAGGTTCGAACAATTTTTGAAACCCACCACTGGTGCTGACAAAGGGAACTGGGACAATTTCCATATGGAGACAGCTTAACTATTATTATTCAAGCTCTGGTAACTTTATGCTCAGATTACTATAATGTATTCTATGTATTTGATTTGGGTGCATAGTGACCACATTGCAGAATGGGGCAAGAGGCCCTCTGCGTGTTACATATCTGTTGGAAACAGCTGCCCTGGTGCAGTTCAAAGGTTTTGCTTATTACATTCAGTACATAGCCCCAAACATCATAGAATCACTGAGGGGAGGATGCCTTTGTCATTCCAAAGCTAATTTTATTATTTAAATTGCTGGGCCGTTGGCTAGGGAATGCGGTTAGAATTGCAGAATATCATTTTGTAGACACCTTTTTCTGTAGTTCCCTACATTGGCGCAACAGTTAAGGAGTTTTAAAGAGATGAAGTGTATTCCAGCAGGTACAGCTATGTTTCATTTTGCTCTTACAGCAGAGGTGGGTTCCTACCGATTTGGATAGGTTCGGCCAAGTAGGTAGTAACTCAGCCGCCCACGCACCCAAACCAGTTCTGTCGGCGGCGCTGTAAGGCGGCGCCATTGTTTTTTTGCTTCTGCGCAGAAGCAATTTTTCGACTACCTGACGCGTAGCGCGCATCAAGCGCATCCCTGAGCAAACCAGCAGTAAAAGAAGCCAGAACCCACCCCCTGCCCTATAGGATTATTCAAGTAAACTTATGCTTTTATTTATTTGCTTATACGTAACTATTTACTTATTTACCAACTTATAGGAATGAAAGATAAAGTAAAACCCCTTACAGAAAATTCTGCTGAGCTTATAGCAGTCGGGTCAGTTAGAGCTAGGGAACAGAGCTGTCATATAAAACCTTTTCAGCCAGCACTTTTATCTTTGAAACTCTGCCACTAAAGGACAGGCACTATCAGGCTATGAATTAACCAGGAGCAATAATGTTTCTTCAGAGAAGTGCTACGGCAGCAATTTCTCCAAAAGGACTGAGCAATTTCATTTTTTCATCTATCCCTACACTAGGAAAGCAGGGTAAGAAGGGCTAAAAATCATTTTGTTTTGCAGTAATACGCTAATACTATAGTTTTTTTTATAGTTGTACAAAAAGGTAGGAAATAGGCAACTGGGAGCTGAGTCAGTCAGCTTATCAAACAATTGGCTCCTCTATTTATTTAGAAAAATTTCCCACTATTCCTTCTTGGTCAGCACTATCAACAGTATTGTCTTTTCGTAAGATCTATAGACTTTCAAGGGCTTTGATGTTTATAGACCGTCCGTCTGCCTCCAATAGAAACTAACATCTTTGTCCTAGGAAGCTTTATACACCACCAAACCTGCTCATGTCACTGGGAAAGTATCCAACAAATTGAATACAAGTAGTCCTCGGTTTATGGCCATTCGTTCAGCGACCATTCAAAGTTACTGAAGGACGAAATAAAGGTACTAGCAATCCATGCCCAAAGTAACAGCCATTTCGGCACCCCTGCGGTCATGTGATCAAAATTCCGACACTTAAGTACATATTAACACATCTGCTAACCACAGCTAGAATAGCATTTGCCCAATGCTGGAAACAAAAGAATACCCCCTCGGACGAATTAGTGATAAAAAAAACTTTGGATTGTGCAGAGATGGACAAATTAACACTGAAATTAAAAAAATAAAGAAGAGTCGGAGTATTATGAAATTTGGAACAATTGGTACAAATGGCTGCAAAACAGGAATAAAATTAATTAATTAATTAATTAAGCCAATATATATATATATAGTGTGACCTTCCTCCCATATTTGGGCATACCAGGGGTTGTGACTTTAAATATATACCTTTCACCCTGGCCTGGCTGATAAGGAGTCGAGCTCTGTAGCTCAATGGTTAACACATCTGCCTAAGAGGCAATAGAGCACAGGTTTGATTCCCAGCAAGGGTATGGCTAGCTGATGAGAGCTAAATAGCTTAAAATAGATCTATACTAGTCTCCCTTTATTTATTTATCAGCACAAATATAACACACACACACACACACACACACACACACACACACACACATATATATATATATACACACACACACATATATACATATATATATATATATACACACACACATATATATACATATATACATATATACACACACACACACACACACACACACACACACACACACACACACACACACACATATATATATATATATATATATATATATATATATATAAAACTGTGTATGAAGTATGTAAATATAGAAGCGAAATATTATATACATGTACAGGGTATGATGACACAACAATGTTGATGTAATGACTGTAAGGTGTTGTAGAAGGGGGAAAAAAATCTGCTATAAAAAATATTCCGACACTTGGCAGCCTGCCCAAATTTCGATCACAAGGCGCTACAACTCTGCACCCAATTATCTTCCCCTATCCATGCCCTTTCAGCTTTTGCTATCCTGCACAGCCACCCCAGCTGACCTCTGCCATCTTCTTGCTCCCACTGCTGATGAGGCGTGCTCAACTGTTGCTGAGCCTTACACAACTGACTTCAGATGCCGAAAAAGAAAGCAAAAACACAAAGTTGCCCCTCCCTGAGCTGGAACGTAACAACAGATTTTTTTTTCTTTTTTCTTTGCAACACAAAGCAGCTATGTATAACTGAGAAGCATAGTGAAAAGAGGGCATTTTGACATGGTGTGGGCCTTTAAGATGTTGTATGCTTTTTCCCCTCTCTTTTGCTGCATGAAACCAGACCCATTAGACTTAGCAATCATATGGGCCAAGCATGTCTCATCAACGGCGGCAGCAAAAAGATGTCAATGAATCTGGCTGTAGCAATGAACCACAGGGGGTCTGGAGTGCAGGAGGGCGAGGGACTGGGCTGGGACGACTCCAGTTTCCCCAGGCACAGTAAGCAGGCCTAGAGTCATGCAGTTCTAGGACTGAATACAAACCTGCAAGATTGGGAAGCCAAAAGATCAGAGATAGCAATAGCAATAGCAGTTAGACTTATATACCGCTTCATAGGGCTTTCAGCCCTCTCTAAGCGGTTTACAGAGTCAGCATATCGCCCCCACAGTCTGGGTCCTCATTTCACCCACCTCGGAAGGATGGAAGGCTGAGTCAACCTTGAGCCGGTGAGATTAGAACCGCTGAACTGCAAATAACAGTCAGCTGAAGTGGCCTGCAGTACTGCACCCTAACCACTGCGCCACCTCGGCTCATGGGGTGGCGCAGATGGGGAGGAAATAGGTAGCCAGGAGAAATGGGGTGGGGGGGCAGTGCCTCACTTTACTGAGGAGAGACCAAACGTGAAATGGCGTAGGTTGGTCCTCAGCTAACAACCAGTAAATTTACTTAATGACAGCAACAGGGATTGCATGAAGTGCAGTTTGTTAACCGATGCAGTCATGTGATATTTTGCTTTATGACCGCATTGCTTACTGATCAAAATCCCAGTCCCAATTGTGGTCGTAAGTTGAGGACTACATACACTATAATGCCCATGCAGCAAATGAATTGGCACTACTAAGCAATGATCTCTGTGATTTCTTTTGCAAACTGTTTGTGGTACCTCTTGTGCTATTAACTAAGAGAAACTTTCATGGCGGTAAACTCTAGTTAGTGAGGTCAAAATGAGTCTCTGCACATCAGAGACTGCATTGCACTTACAAAAAAAAATCCTAAACACATCAATCTGAGATTGAAATGACCCTCGACCATCGTAATAGTAGACTTACATATCGCTTAACAGTGCTTTACGGTCCTCTCTAAGTGGTTTATGGAGTCAGCATTTTGCCCCCACAATCTGGGTCCTCATTTTTTAATGTAAATGTGTTTTTTTTATTTTCCATCTTCATTTTCGTACAGTCACATATATACTGTGCATAACCGGGGTCATATAACATTGAACAATAAACACAGCCATTCCTCTTGTCAACAAACCCCCCAAAAATAGAGACCCAATGTACCTCTTCGACCCTCCATACACCCTTTCTTTCGCCCCCCTCCAACTTTCCATCTTCCCTCCATCATTCCCCTCTACCCTACTTCCCCTCCCCCTCTATCACTCCCCTCTCCCGGTACACTCCCTCCCTTCCTTCTCACCCTCCCTCCAGTCCTCTCTCTCACCCTCTCTACCCCTCTTTCTTCTATCCCTCTACTCCTCCCTTCGGTGTATTTCTACTATCTATTAATATATTCAGCTTATCCTATTTTTACAATGGAATTAAAGAGCAACAGTATACAAGTGCAGTCACGTAACTTTAAAATCTAACACATACTATATATCCCCCCTCCCCCCTAACACCCCAATCTGGGTCCTCATTTTACAGACTTCAGAACCTGTGGGTTTTTGGTCATCTTAGGAAACCACCCAATTAATCAGGTCTGCTCCTGATCCAGAATAAATGCTGCAGTGACATGTCTCAGTACACTACTTCCTTTGGAAGTCTAACTCAGCAATTGAAATTCCATCACAATTCACTTCTTGCTTCTGAAATTTCTCCATTATCTCCAGAAGCTGAAGCACTCTGGGGCCTTGGATTCTTTCTCACTTCCCTCCTGAATAAAAGAGCAGCTTTGTCATTTTCCCACCAAATTCTAGCTCCCCCGAGCTCTTTCATGTTGCAAGAAGTTAGTACAATGAGATAAAAAGAGAGAACAGGGCTGGGCTGCCTCCTG